>NC_057812.1:188257894-188563765 GCF_018294505.1 Triticum aestivum | reverse complement strand
GAATATATGGTTTGTGCATGTATATTGTATAGTCCGGCCCACCTCCTAGTCATTGTTGCATTGCCAAAATATTCGTTTCCAACACTGCTCATGAAGGCGAGACGGTGACGCCTCCCTGAAGTTGGAATAGGGTTCTCCCTGTCTAGCCCCGATTTTGATGGTGCGTCTGGCATCGTCAGTGGGCGTATGGAGGCGTGTCTTTTGGGGATCTGTCTTTGGTGGATCTGCTCGGATCTAGTCGTCGTTCTTCTACGTCTGTGTGTCTTCAGGTTGGATCATTTCGATCTACGCTACTCTTCATCATTGGCGGTTGTTATTCTGATGCGTTGGTCCTATGTGGCCTTAGCACGATGACTTTCTGAGTGTCACTATAACAAGTTTGCTCAGTTTCGGTGAGGGAGCGATGATGGTGGTGCGTGTTCCGCTCATTTCAGTGCTTATAGTCGTCGCTAGGTGGTTTACGGATTTAGATATAATTTTTATTATCTCTGATGTTCGTTATACTATCATGATTGAAGATGAATAGGTCAAAAGTTAGAAAACTGTATCATTTTGTAAGGTTTTATTTACTTCACCCACCGCATTGAGACAAAAGCACAAGAAAAATGGCCAGGAGGCGATAGACGGGAGAACTTCGGGTCCCGTCAACGTCGACGGAATCCCGAGCCTGACCCAATCGGAACGGGGGGAATCGCTGGTTGGTGCTGGGGCAGAGCGTTCGTCGCTCCGCTGTGGGCTTCCTGTGGTGGCAGCCATTTCCATGCGGGGAGCTCCGGAGACAGGACATGTTTGTTGCAATTGTGGCCGCGTGGCGCGCTTGGTGGAGAAGACAGGTACCCGTCCCAGTGGACGGTGAATCGGGAGTGAGGCGATCATGGAGCATCTCTGATGATTCCAGTGACTTGAGCAGCGATGGTTACACAGGTTGTGATCCTACGGATCAAGACATACATCACTCCAGGCTGAACCATCTTTGAGCACTGCAATCTCCTCCCGTGTCCAGGTACGGCGTCCCTTTTGGCAATCAGAACTTAGTGCTAAACTGTCATCTCTCACCGTCGATGAGATGTCTGTGCCGCTCTTACTTTTTCATACCTGTCGCTTTTGGCACAGTACGAATTGTATTCCAAATTAAGTGGCCCTGTAATGTGATGCACTGATGCTTCTGCAAATAGGGGTACCAATCATGTATCTTTGGGTTGGGTCCTCTTTCTAATAATCGTCTGGGTCCAGCTTTTGTTTGTCCTTTAGAGATTTGCAGTTCGTACCCAACTCCTCAAAGCCACTTGAGCATGTAGATGCTGCTTCGGATTTCATCAGAACATAAACGTGGTTATTGCTGTGGGGTCGTCAGGTGACCTGATCAGCATTCCGTCGGCCCCACGCTCTTTCTGTGTTTCCTTTTTCTTAGTAGGAGTATTAAAGTTTGCATGCTGTGATTCTTGATGGAGTCTTTCGACATTGACTTCACCGGTCTTCTCACGTGTACCATTCTCATATCCACTGCACCTCTTCTTGTTCACACCAAACAGCCAAGATATCTTTGGCCCTGCCCGCTGGGTTGGGTTGTTCGGTTGGCTGTGCTTCTGCCGATCACTCCTCCATGTTTTTTCTGGTGTGTTGGAGCATCTACAATCAAAATTGCCTAATATGAGTTCCTACTCGTCCGTGGACGTGTCTGGACACGCCCGCCGCCAGTGACCGAACAGTGCCCATTTTCCGTTGTCCACAACCATAGTCCCCATATTCCCGCATCAAATCCATTCAATGCATGCAACAACATAAACAAACTAACGTATATCAACATCGAATGAAATGTTTAGAACATAGTTCATCCGACAACATCGGACCCAAAAGACATTGTTCATCCGATTTGTACTACAAGCAAATAAAAGTAGACAATGCGGAGGTGGCCGGAATTCACCGCTTCTTGGCCAGGCCCCTGCCCTTGGGGTCGGTGGCGCGGTGGTCCATATCCTCCGTTAGGCGTCCGCGGCGGGAGGGTCTTCATTGTCGTCGTCCGTGTTGGTGGTGTAGCTTTCGGACGGTGGCGGAGGAGGCGTTGCTGCTCCTTCACGTGGCGGGCGGTCTTGGCAGCGGCAGACTCTTTATCCCTTGCAAGGCGCTCGGACGCCTTGAGCCCGAGGTGGAGCGCCTCCGCGTTCTTGCGCCGGACTCCGCCGTGGTTAGCGAGCACCGCATGACCATGCGGAGGCACGGTCAACGGGGATAGAGCATGCGCGCTGGCGGGAAGAGACGGGCTCCGCCATGGCCATCGCCCATTGCTCTCACACTGGGCCGCCTAAGCCTCCGACTCTGGCATGCGCATCCGCATGGGAACCGAAGGCACGAGCACCCACCGCTACCCGGGCGGTGTTGGCGCCAAAGGGGAAGGAGAGACGCATGTCCTGCTCCGGATTTGAAGCGGCGTGGAGCGGGACGGGCGACTACGGCCCGCCGCCACCGGGATGTGCAGAAGCTGCGGCGGACACAACGGAGCTCGAGCTCCCGCCGGTGTCCAGGTGCGAGCGCTGGATGGCGATGCGGAGCGCGAACTCCTCCTCGTCCGGCACGTCGTTGCTAGATCTGTCGTCCTTCTCCTTCATGAGACCATCCTAGTCCACGCGATCGGGCTCGCTGCCGGAGTCTTGGCCGTACTTGGCCATGGCGAGGGGACGGGATGGATTTGGGAGCAAGCGGAGAGGACGAGTGGACTGAACAAGTGAGGGGTTTGACTAGGGCTTGCCCGATGGGGTGGTTTTCTTTTGGGGGTGGCGCGTGCTCTAGCGGGCCGATCCGACGTGGTGCCCTTGTCCGGACACGTGCAGTCATCTTCATATCTGCCCCAGATATGAGCCGGATATGGGGAGTGTCGGTCAGTCCGAGCGTTTGGGCAGGATATGGGGCGTCCATTTAGGTGATGTTTTTTGTCCGGGCAGTGACCAGATAGCCCGTCTGGGCGTTTGGGGCGGTTATCGGGGGTCCGGTTGTAGATGTTCTTAGGCTCTCTTCTAACTCTAAAGTGGCCCTTCTCATGAGGAGAAGGTTTAGTGCTTTCGCTTGGACGCTTTAGACTATTTGTAATGAACTTACATTGAAGGGACTATCTCCTCTCACCTTGCTAACTATATCTTTAAATAGTATCTATTTTTTCAGCAATGGCGTCCTCTAGAAAAGAGAAAGGACTGTGAGGCGGCATCGGGCATCCTTCGCAAGATCAAACATATTCAGGGGTTCCTGAGTTTGAGCAAGGCGTTTCTTAGCTTTTCCAGCGCTCATTTTGAGTGAGATATGTACCTTCTTTGCATTTTATTATTTGGTTGGTGAAACTTTAACCACGTGGTTACTTGGCCTCTGCTGGTTTTATATTAATTTAAAGCCAAAAAAAACCTTGTGCCTGTTTTCTGAAAAAAAAATGCACCAGTCTAGTGTTCTTTTTTTAAAAATACTATCCGACGAACGTTCCTGGCAGGAGGGAGGAGGATGGCAAAGAACGTTTTAGTGGCATTTTTAGGTGATAGGTGATGGCAATTTCTGCCCTTTTTGCCACAAAATTTCCTTCTTTATAGAAACTGCCATTCATCTCTAAAAATATTACTATGCGTCCCCTGAAGAAGTGCGAGCAAAAAGTTTGGAAATGTCACATCGCCCAGCGAACATTCGCTGGCTATTATAGTTTTTTCTAGCTGACTACTCTAGGGTCTTTGTGTACGTGTGGCCCTCTGGAAAGTGAGGCAAGGGAGAAATATATGCAAAGTAACGGCATCTCCAACGCCGCCCTCCCCCCCTCCCCCCAATCCACCTTTATACATCCAGACGCAGCCGTCCGGACCTTGCAAGCCATTCAACGGTGACTCCCATCGATCAGTGGAGTAATCCGAACCGCCATTTTCCTACAAACTGGAACCAAATTAGGGGAGTCTGCGGGAGTCCGGAGACCAGACGGATAGGACTCCGACACTCTAGACCCAACCAAAACTAAGTCGGAGCCCATGCTTTTATAGTTGGCCACATTGTTTCCGCGGCTAAATCTCCTACTCTCCCCTTCCCTCACATCGCTCTCCAGTCAATTCCCACCCTGTTTCGTCACCGTCGACGCTTGGAAATGTATGAGAAGCTGTCGAGGACAGCGGTGGTGGAGGATCCGACAATCGCGCTTGCCGGAAAGATCAACTAGGAGACAAGGCAAAATTGCGGCCTCAAAGCGAAGGCAAGGGCAAAGGCGCTCAAGAAGCAGAAGGCTGGCGGACATGGAGGTGGTGGTCGTGGTGGTGGACGTGTAGGCGGCGGGCGTGGTGCAGGACGGAGTCTGGGACGCAGGGCCCTGCCATCGTTGTCGACCGTGCAGATGCCGCTCGGGCTGGAGCATTGCAAGGCTCCATACTTCTATGCCGCCACACAGCTCGGTAGCCTGTCCCGGGCATCTAGCACCATGCAAGTGCCTTTCTACCTCAACGTCAACACGACGCCGCTACTATTCTCGGAGTGTGCATCGCCAGAGCTTATCCGCACACGGACGTCGGGCCTGGAGCAGCTGGGTGCCCGCACATTATTTAATGGTATGCCTAAAGTGGGCGAGCCAAGGTACGCGATGCAGGCAGGGAGCTGCTTGAGATGATCCATGATGGAGGCAGGGCAGAAGGTTGCTATGAGGACGGGCAGGTGGATGACTCGGAGCCCACCCAGGACGGCTCATACACCCATCCGGGCTACACCCAGTCCAACACGTACACCTAGTCGGGCACGCAACCGAGCTACACCCACTCCGGAACATACACCCAGCTGGGCCCGGATACAGTAGCAGGACTGGGCCACCAGACATCAGGAGGAGGACGACAAGGACGATGATCCGTATGATTTTGCTGCCGATCCAAAGAAGAAGGGCAGAGGAGAAAGCTTCAACATGTGGGATGATGATTTTTTTGTGCGACGTATGGTTGGCCACTAGCATCAATCCGATCCATGGCACGGAGCAAAAGAGCACAACATTTTGGGCCAAAATTCACTCTTGGTTCCATGAACACAAGCATTTCGAGCCTAATTCCAACAGGCTCATCTGCAACCATGGCGCAACATCTGTCAACCAACGATGGTACATTATCCAAGAGGCCATGTTGAAGTATTGCGGCCACTCGAGGCAACTCATCACACGGTAGCCAAGTGGTGCTCAAATCTCCGAGCGAGTAAGTGTGTTCATCATTTGGCCGGATATGCATTGTTGTCTAGATCATTTGGACGGATATGCACATTGTTGGACGGATATGCACATTGTTGTGCTGGTCACTTGGCCGGATATGCATTGTTGTCTAAATCATTTGGCCAGATATGCAATATGTTGGTCGGATATGTTGGGAAACGAAGCATGCAATTTCAAAAACTTCCTACGCTCATGCAAGATCTATCTAGGAAATGCATAGCAACGAGGGGGGGAGTGTGTCTACGTACCCTCTTAGACCAAAAGCGGAAGCGTTTGACAATGCGGTTGATGTAGTCGAACTTCTTCTAGCTCTAACCGATCAAGTACCGAACATACGGCACCTCCGAGTTCTGCACACGTTCAGCGCGATGACGTCCCTCACCTTCTTGATCCAGCAAGGTGTCGAGGAAGTAGATGAGTTCCGTCAACACAACGGCGTGGTGACGGTGATGGTGAAGTGATCCACGCAGGGCTTCGCCTAAGCACCGCGAAACTATGACCGGGGGTGTAAACTGTGAAGGGGGGCGCCGCACATGGCTAACGATTGTTGGTGTGTGTTCTAGGCGCCCCTCCCCACGCATATATAGGTGGGAGGGGGAGGGGAACAGCCTTGGGGCGCCCCAAGTAGAAGTAATCCTACTTGGGGGCCTAGTCCAATTCGCCCCCCGTACCATATTTCCCGGAGGGGGAAGGAAGGAGGAGGGAGGAGGGAAGGAAGGGGGAGGCCAAATCCCTCCCCTTCCTTCTCTCTTCCCCTCTTTCCTTCCTCCTCTGGTTTGGCCCATATGGGGGGCGCAGCAGCCCCTACTGGCTGCTACGTTTCCCCTCTTGGCCCATTAGGCCCATATCTTTGTCGGGGGTACCCGGAACCCCTTCCGGTGACCCGATATGTACCCGGTACCCTCCGGAACACTTCCGGTATTCGAATACTATCGTCTTATATATCAATCTTTACCTCTCGACCATTTCGAGACTCCTCGTCATGTTTATGATCTCATCCAGGACTCCGAACAACATTCAGTCACCAACTTACATAACTCATATAATACAAAATCGTCATCGAATATTAAGCGTGCGGACCCTACGGGTTCGAGAACTATGTAGACAGACATGACCGAGACATCTCTCCGGTCAATAACCAATAGCAGAACCTGGACACTCATATTGGCTCCTACATATTCTCCGAAGATCTTTATCGGTCGAACCGTTATGACAACATATGTTATTCCCTTTGTCCATCGGTATGTTACTTGCCCGAGATTTGATCGTTGGTATCTTCATACCTAGTTCAATCTCGTTACCCGAAAGTCTCTCTACTTGTTCCGTAATACATCATCACGTGACTAACTCATTAGTCATTTGCTTGCAAGGCTTATTATGATGTGCATTACCGAGAGGGCACAGAGATACCTCTCCGATACTCGGAGTGATAAATCCTAATCTTGATTCACGCCAACCCAACAAAACACCTTCAGAGATACCTATAGAGCATCTTTATAACCACCTAGTTATGTTGTGACATTTGATAGCACACAAGGTATTCCTCCGGTATTGGGGAGTTGCATGATGTCATAGTCAAAGGAATATGTATTTGACATACATGGAAGTAGTAGCAATAAACTATACGATAAAATGCTAAGCTAATGGATGGGTTTTGTCCATCACATCATTCTCCTAATGATGTGATCCCATTATCAAATGACAACTCATGTCCATGGTTAGGAAACTTTAACCATCTTTGATCAACAAGCTAGTCTAGTATAGGCTCTCTAGGGATACAGTGTTTGTTTATGTATTCACACATGTATCAAGGTTTCCAATCAATACAATTCTAGCATGAATAATATACCTTTATCATGAATAAGGAAATATAAAATAACAACTTTATTATTGCCTCCAGGGCATATTTCCTTTAGTGTCCCACTTGCACTAGAGCCAATAATCTAGTTCACATCGTCATGTGATTAACACCTATAGTTCACATCGCCATGTGACCAATACCCAAAGAGTTTACTAGAGTCCATAATCTAGTTCACATCACTATGTGATTAACACCCAAAGAGTACTAAGGTGTGATCATGTTTTGCTTGTGAGAGAGGTTTAGTCAACGGGTCTGCCACATTCAGATATGTATATATTTCGCAAATTTCTATGTCTACAATGCTCTGCATGGAGCTACTCTACTAATTGCTCCCACTTTTAATACGTATCTATATTGAGACTCAGAGTCATCTGGATTAGTGTAAAAGCTTGCATTGACGTAACTCTTTACGATGAACTCTTTATCACCTCCATAACCGAGAAATATTTCCTTAGTCCTCTTAGGTAACTAAGGATAAATTTGACCGATGTCCAATGATCCACTCCTGGATCACTATCGTACCCCCTTGCCAAACTCATGGCAAGGTACACAATAGGTCTGGTACACAACATATCATACTTTACAGAACCTATGGCCGAGGCATAGGGAATGACTTTCATTCTCTTTATATTTTCTGTCGTGGTCGGGTTTTGAGTCTTACTCAATTTCACACCTTGTAACACAGGCAAGAACCATTTCTTTGACTGATCCATTTTGAACTTCTTCAAAACTTTATCAAGATATGTGCTTTGTGAAAGTCCTATTAAGCGTCTTGATCTATCTCTACAGATCTTGATGCCCAATATATAAGCAGCTTCACCGAGGTCTTTCATTGAATACTTTTATTCAAGTATCCTTTTATGCTATCCAGAAATTCTACATCATTTCCAATCAACAATATGCCATCCACATATAATATTAGAAATGCCATGGAGCTCCCACTCACTTTCTTGTAAATACAGGCTTCTCTGAAAGTCTGTATAAAACCATATGCTTTGATCACCTCATCAAAGCGTATATTCCAACTCTGAGATGCTTGCACCAGTCCATAGATGGATCAGTGGAGCTTGCACACTTTGTTAGCACCTTTAGGATCGACAAAACCTCCTGGTTGCATCATATACAATTCTTCTTTATGAAATTCATTAAGGAATGCAGTTTTGACGTCCATTTGCCAGATTTCATAATCATAAAATGCGGCAATTGCTAACATGATTCGGATAGACTTAAGCATCGCTACGGGTGAGAAAGTCTCATCGTAGTCAACTCCTTGAACTTGTTGAAAACCTTTTGTGATAAGTCAAGCTTTGTAGACAGTAACATTACCATCAACGTCAGTCTTCTTCTTAAAGATCCATTTATTATCTATGGCTTGCCGATCATCGAGCAAGTCCACTAAAGTCCACACTTTATTCTCATACATGGATCCTATCTCATATTTCATGGCCTCAATCCATTTATCGGAATCTGGGCTCATCATAGCTTCTTCATAGTTCATAGGTTCGTCATGGTCTAGTAACACGACTTCCAGAACAGCATTACTGTACCACTCTGGTGCGGAACATGCTATGTTCGACCTACGAGGTCTAGTAGTAACTTGATCTGAAGTTTCATGATCATCATCATTAGCTTCCTCTCTAGTTGGTGTAGGCATCACGGGAACAGATTTCTCTGATGAGCTAATTCGAGAGAAGGTACAATTACCTCATCAAATTCTACTATCCTCCCTCTCACTTCTTTCGAGAGAAACTCCTTCTCTAGAAATGTTCCATTCTTGGCAACAAAGATCTTGCCTTTGGATCAGTGGTAGGAGGTGTACCCAATTGTTTCCTTAGGGTATCCTATGAAGACGCATTTCTCCGATTTGGGTTTGATCTCATCAAGCTAAAGCCTTTTAACATAAGTGTCGCAACCCCAAACTTTAAGAAACAACAACTTAGCTTTCTTGCCAAACCACAGTTCATACGGTGTCATCTCAAGGGATTTAGACGGTGCCCTATTTAACATGAATGCAGTTGTCTCTAAGGCATAACCCCAAAACGATAGTGGTAAATCAATAAGAGACATCCACTGGTACGCATCGGTGCTATACAAACGGTTTTTAACCCCTTTCCGTGACGGCATTTGGAACCGTCGCCAAATGAGCGTGGATGATAGGGGGTCCTTCCCACACGACCCAGAAACCGTCGGGGATAGGGACCCTATAGTACTCCTACTCATTTCTTCTCGCATTGCCATCGCAGTCGGTATTCTGTGGTGCTATGTTTACGATGCGCGGCCCATCACAAACGGTTCACTATTATAGAACGTGTATGATGCGCGGCCCATCACAAACGGTTCACTTTTAAGAAGATTAGCTAATCGTCGTACGAGTGTTGGACAGGATTACGAAACGTCGGACCGTCATAAAATCGTCGTACACGACAACTATCGCACACGCTATTCTATGGTGCAACATTTACGATGCATACTTCATCAGAAACAGTTCATGGTTGCGAATCGTGTACGATAAGGCAACTAACACAAACGTTTAGTTTGCCCGCACCCTTTTTGATATTGTCTGACCTCGCACACGCTTTGCAAACGGCAACTGTGTGCATGCTTGCAGACATTTTCTCTCTTTGAACCATCTTGGATTATGGTGTATATCACAAACGTTTGTGTTTTACCAACCATGTGTGCCGTAACAACCTGGAGAGTGTAATTTCACCATAATTTAATTGTTGCTATTTCAGATTGTACCGGATTTGAATTTGAATTTGAATGTATGCTACAGCTTTATTCATATCCATCAGGTTCAAACAACCAATGCATTATTCGATTCATAGGTACATATGTTCAAGAATTACATAAGAACCAAATAAAGAATGATGAACTACAGTTGTATACTTGTACTATTAAATACGGCAAAGAAATAGGTGAAATACATTCTGGTTGCTGAACAAGGTGGAGCGGAATGCCCATATTGTGCCCTCCTCCATGAAGAAGGCATGCGCGACTCTAGTCCAACCCCTTGTGATGGCCGACCGCCCATCCTTCACGGTCTTCATGAAAACATCTAGATAATCATCGTGTTCTGGTAGAAATACTTTAACCTTTGCATGCCCACCAATCATGTAGTTTGGGAGGTAATCTTGAGTAAACTGCTTTGGCAACCACTGCAAAGGAAAAAGATTCAGACATTGTCATCTAACACAACTCATTATGGGCAGTAAAAAGAAGGTTGCAGAGTTTTTACTTACCATCCCGCAGTTCGTTGTTGTCTTGGATAAAGTGTAAACAAATAGTTTAATTGCCATCTTTGGACCCATTTTACTAACAATCTTTATCAGCTTCCTCACTTGATGCTGGTTCATCGTTATCTCATTGCCCCATACGCAGAAAGGGTCGAAGCGCGGATCTTACCAATGACATATGTACCTAAAAGCACCAAGTTAATATTAGAAGCTAAACAGCAATTGCACAATGATGTAGTACAACACTCTTTTATAATATGTCTATATACATCCGTATGTGGTAGTCCATTTGAAATCTCTAAAAAGACAAATATTTAGGAATGGATGGAGTATCTTATAACATCCAATATACTCACATATTAGATGAATTAACATCTTATATTATGGGTCGAAAGGAGTTTAGTGCATTCTTATAAATATCGGTTGATTAACTGTTGCTATATCCATGGGTTACAGTTAGTTTGAGCTAGTTCGGGCTCAAATAGCCCTAAACTATATCTAAACATGAGGGCTAGTTTGAGCTAGTTGCATCTATAACCCACCCAAAAAAACTATCCAACCCAAGAGGTGCTAATTGGAGCTAGTTCTCCTAGTGCATTTATTGTCAATCTAACCCTGCCATCCAAACAACTCTTTGGATGGAGTTAGTTCAGGGTTAGTCATGAGCTAGAAACTAACTCTAACCTCTAGCTAAGTTGAGTATCCAAACAGGGTTGTGTTGTTGTTGTTGTTGCTGCTCTTCTACGTACATCTAGACATCATTAGAACATTAATGTAACACTCTTCCTTGTTGCTATGTAGTCTAGGATTGCATATTTAGACATTAAGTACAGTGCATGTTGCTATGTAGCCTCAGATATATTACATATGGCCCTAGTTAACCTAACGATAAATGGGTTACAAATATATTCAGTTAAAAGTCTGATTCACCGATTAGTCCCCTATCAGCAGCCGGCCTATATGGTACCAGCTACTGATATCCTGATCAGTGAGCAGATATAAGCCATGGGATGAAACTAACCTCACTGAAAAATAGCAGTTGTTCCCAAAATTGTCCTGTGTAGGTACATCGAGAAGCATGTTAAGCACAACAGGCTAAACATCAACCAAAATTATCCATGGCAGACAATAATCTCCAAAAGATAGCTTCAGTTTGCAGGTTTAAGCACGATAGTAAAGCAAAACAAGTGGAAAGGTGTGCTAACTGCAACAGGCCTAACATTTGACAACAAGCAAACATAGTCATTCAAACTGGTATTGTGCCGGTCTAAGTACACTGATTATTGTTAAATAAAAATGGAAAGGCGTGTTAACTACAAGATGCAGCAACCAAATGTAGTCATTTATAGTGGTATTGTTGAAACTGGTACTGATAAAATTGAACTGCACGGTTCATACTTGCACATATAGACCATCACGTTGTGAATAACTGGAATAAACAAGGCATACTACGAACAACCAAAGATAGCTTTTGAAACTGGACATATGCTAACTACAAACAGTCGAACAATAAAAAAACTTTAAAAGAGGCATATGATAGCTATAACAGGCTTAACAACAAGCAAATATATCCATTCCTATCGGTATGTTTAAAACTGGATTGATGAAATGTACTGCACAGTAAATAATTGCACATATAGAGCATCACATTGTGAACAACTGAAATAAACAAGGCATACTGCAAACAACCAGATATAGCAATTAAAACTGGACATATTCTCACTACACTACAAAAGAGACTCGACAAAACAAATCATGGGTTTCCCCCTGTGAAGAGGCATGACAAAACAAATCATGGGTTTCCACACTTGTCACAGATGGGCTCGTTCCCGTGGGAAGAGCATAGACCCTGGATGCGCTCCATGTTGTCGCAGATGGGCTCCTTCCCCTTGGAAGAGCATGGTTGTAGGGTGCCCTCCCTGATGTCGCAGACGGGCGCTTTCCCCTTGGAAGAGCCAAAGAGGGTGCCCTCCTCGTGGTCATCGTCGATGAGGTCTGATTTGGAAGCTGTGGATCCTAAGCCAGCGTCGCAGAACGTGTCCTTCAGAAATGACAAAAGGGGCTCGATGGCGATGTAGAATGGCAAATTATTGACAACAAGCCAGAGGAGATCAGCGGCGGGGCCATGGATGAGATCGACGGTGGTTGAACCCGAGGGGTTGGGGGTGGTCCACTTAACCTGTGACATAGCCTGCCTCAAGTCGTCGCTGTCGATGACCTCGATGTCATAGCCGGCGGCCGAGACATACCCGCATACTCTAGCCCGCTGCTTGAGTGCCTACCGCTAGTAATGGTCGTCAACTTCCTCGGCGACGTCGGGCGAAGATACCACTATACACCTCTTTTGGGCCAGTCGCTCCTTGAGCTCCACGGGAAGCATAGCCGGGCTTAGGTTGCGACGCTCTAAAGTGGGGGATGGGGATGGGGATATGTGGGAAAGGGGCATTTGGCAGGCGTCATCTAAGAAACTCAGGGCGGCCTGTGTATGGAGATCAGTGGGTAAGCTGCACGGGCAAACCGGCAGATGTTGACAATAGAGGCCTTACGGCAGCGGCCGAGACCTTGCTAGGGTTTCGAGCAAGGGAGGGGGTGTGTGTGTGCGCACGCCTGACGAGGTTTTGGTGTGTGTGTGTGTGTGGAGGGGGCGGGGGTGTTTGAGGAAATGACGCGGGTACTGAAAATTTACTACACGGGAGTCAAGCGCGGGAGTGAAATGCCGGGATATTGAAAATATTGAGGATAGTGCATCGCACACGGTCCGGAGATAACAATAGTGTGTTATGAAACAGAAAAACCCTCAAGGCGGGCAGATATTTTCTAGGGATGCAGGCAGGATTGGGAACAAGAAACATCGCACACGGTCCGGAGATAACAACCGTGTGTTATGAAACAGAAAACCCTCGAGGCGGGCAGATATTTTTGTGAGGGGGAGCCTCGCAGAGCCCAATGTACTGTGCTGATGTGTGCGTGACAGGGACACTAGCGTGGCACATGGTTAGTTTGAGTGAACCGTGTCTGTTGCGTCATCCGACTTGTCTAATGTTCATAAATTTGGCGAAAAATGACGCGGGAGAGGGTCAGAACACGAACACACTTCCATGTGGACCAAATTTATGTATCAAAAGGGTGGTTTGATTTTCAAATACCAAATGCAACTTCGATGTGGCGGCTCTCTCGCAAAGCGCATGGTATTGCTTGCCCCCCTCGTGTCGGCGCGAAGGGAATCCTAAGCTATGAATGCATGCCCCCTCCCCCCCAACTGAGGTTCACCTAGAAAAGTGCGAAGTAGCTAGCAGCCCCCTCCCTCGTGTGAGCACGAAGGGAATGCTAAGCTATGAATGCATGCCCCCCAACCGAGGTTCACCTAACAAAGTGTGAAGTAGCTAGCAGCCCCCCTTCCCTCGTGTCGGCACGAAGGGAATCCTAAGCTATGAATGCATGCCCCCCAACCGAGGTTCACCTAGCTAAGTGCGAAGTAGCTAGCAGCCCCCCCTCGTGTCACCACGAAGGGAATTCTAAGCTATGAATGCATGCCCCCCAACCGAGGTTCACCTAGCAAAGTGCGAAGTAGCAACCCCCCCCCCCCCACACACACACTTTCAGTCGGCGGGCCAGAGAGGCATATCTCACCAAGATGGATCGTAAAACGGACCAAGAATAATCCACCTTGGTCGTACAACTTCTCTCTTGTTGTTGGTCAAAGTGATGGTCATCCATGCGACCCCGGAGATGGGCTAGCTCGCTAATAATCATGCAAGTAGCTAGTCCCTGAAGACAACCACTGCATGCGTGTGGCCCAAACATATGTATGAAGAGGTGTGTTTTTGAGTAACAATGGAACAACTTTGATGTGGCACCGTGATTTCGAACTAGAAATCCCCACACTGAGTGAGGGTTAGGTTGACAATGCATATGTATGTTACACCACACCTCAAGCCAATGACGGGGATTCATGCATGCATGCGTGCATAGTATATGTGTCATGGAAGTGTCACGGCAGATTTCCTCATGGAAGGACTTAGTTGTGGAGCCATTGCGGCAAGGTTAGCTTAAAGGGGTTAAACGGGACAAGGGACACAGAGAGTTTATACTGGTTCGACCCCTTGCAGTGAAGGTAAAGGCCTACTCTAGTTGAGGTGGTATTGCTAGGGTTTCGATTACCAGGGAGCAAACACGCTTTCTCTGGCTCTCGATTTGATGTTTTTTGCCCTAAGCCGTTGTCCGGTCGTCCCCTTATATACACGGGTTGACGCCCTGCGGCCTACAGAGTCCAGGCCAGCTCATACAACGTGTCCGGCTCGGTGACGTATCTTACATGCCTTATATTACAAGTCTACTCATACATGGCGGTTTACACTTATGGGCCTTAAGCCGTCTCTGGGCTTGGGCCTCTTACCGGCCTATCTATGAACCGCTGTCTGGTATACTCTCTTGGGCTTCTAGGATGTACCGTCATTGTGGTTGACCCGGGCCCTCCTGGGCGGGTCATACCTAATAGTCATATCCCCAACAATATGCGCTCAAACATAAGGTCTGAATCTCACCATGACCTATACTACGATAACACGAACCAAATGAAGAATCCGCCATGGTAACCTATCTTTTTGTTGGTCAAGGTGATCATGGATGTCCACGCGGTCCCATGAATATATAGGCTTGTCGCCGATAACCACGCGAGGGAGTGTACCATTTGAAGGCAACCACTACATGCATATGTATGGAGCTAATGCGTGCATGCATGTTTGAATACCATTTCACAACATTGATGTGGCGCGTGCGTCAAAAATCGTACACTAGCTCCCCACACAGAGCGAGATCGGTTCATAATGTGTCGTTGTACTAGCCACTTCGACTCAATGGGAGGAATTCATGCGTACACATGCATGTGTGTGTGTGCTCAAACTGTATCATGCATGTCATCCCAGAGCAAAAATAATAATCCCCTCCTAAGTCAAATTAACCTCTCTTGTTGTCAGGCAAGTGATGGACCAAGTGGGCCCACAGATGGAAAGCATCGATATCACTGATAACCGCTTAAGTGGGTGCGAGAGGACAACCACCACCGCTTTGCATGTGGGCCAAACATATATATGTTGAATACCCAAAATGCACAACTTTGATGTGCCACATGCCACAAAAGCCGTAAACCATGCACCCACACAGAGCGAGGTTCATGAAGCGTACTAGATATGATGGTCCCCTTCCCCCTCTTCACCGCATACTATATGATCCTGCCGTAATATATGTACAACCCAAAAGAATCCTCATCGATGGTGAAATTAATTAACCTCTCCCGATGTAGATCAAAGTGATGCATGCATGCATCAACGATGGCCTCGTGGGCCCACAGATGGAAGTGTCACACGTGAGTGTCCTAGCTAGGATAACCACCGCGTGCATGCATGTGGTCCAAAAAGGTGTTGTGCGATGTTTGAATAGCCAATTTCACAATTTTGATGTGACACGTGCCTCGGAAACCAAAAAGTCCCAATACTGAGTGAGGTGTATTTGTTCACGGATGCGTACGTATAGTATATATGCTAGTCCCCTCCCACCTCTTCTACGCGTACTTTATACCACCATAACACAAACAAAAAAGATTCTACCTTGCTGGTCAAATTAACCTCACTACCGGCTATTCGTCAAAGTGATGGACGACGACCTCGCGGGCCCACAGAAAGCGTCACACGCGAGTATCGAGTGTCGTGTAGGACAACCATCGACTACATATGGCCAAAACATGTATGTATGAAAGGGTTGTGTAATGTTTTAAATAATAATTTCACGACTCTGATGTGGCACCGGCCTGCCTAACAAAACGGCCAACCCACATAGTGTATCACAACTCGTAGTGTACCGGAGCCACCCGCCACCCCCGGACGCACACACCCACCCACACACCGCGAATCCACCGCAACTAGGATGCGTGTTAAATTAATTATCCCGCGGTGAACATATGTTACCAAAGGAGGGACGTTTTAATTTCAAAAAAATCACGGAGATCATTAAGACGTTTTAGTACATTAATTGATTGATTTTCTACGGGTATAATGTGCAAAAATCAAATTTGAGCTACATGCACACGTGACAGTGTACCTAAATGGATTGCAAAAACACATGTGTCTCACTGGGTGCATGTTTACTCCCCATGCAACCAATTTCAAACATTGAGAATCTTGATTTTTAAATTCTAGTACATCCAAAACTTATTTGAAGTTCATGAAACTTATCGTGTTGTCATATGGACACCAATACAAAGTGGCATTGTACTTTTTTTCAAATTTGAGACCGGTTTTGATGTAATCTTTATCTAATTACAAACGGGAGATTATTAATAATTGGGAACCAATATCCCAAATGGATTAATTATTCGAACCATGAGCGTTAGACCCACATTGGATATGTGCCATGCTTCGGTTAAGCAATAAAGCGGCAGTATTAATCATCCAAATATAAAAACAATATACGTGCCGCCGCTCGACCCGTGTCTTGTGCGAGCAGGCATGAGTTGACGGGATGCATGCGAGCAGTCCACCGCGCAGGCAGACAGGGAGGCATGCGTGTAGGTATGTAAATTGACGGAGGCGTGCTCGCTATGCAGGGTCATCGGGAGGCATGCGAGTAGCTGTGTGAAACTTTGGTAGGCATGCGAGCAGTCCGATGCGTAGCTTGATACGTCTCCGTCGTATCTACTTTTCCAAACACTTTTGCCCTTGTTTTGGACTCTAACTTGCATGATTTGAATGGAACTAACCCAGACTGACGATGTTTTCAGCAGAATTGCCATGGTGTTATTTATGTGCATAAACAAAAGTTCTCGGAATGACCTGAAACTTCACGGAATGTCTATTTGGAAATAATAAAAAATCCTTGCAAAAGATGAAGACCAGGGGCCCACACCCTAGCCACGAGGGTGGGGGCGCGCCCCCTACCTCGTGGGCCCCCTGGAGCTCCTCCGACCTCAACTCCAACTCTATATATTTGCTTTCGGGGAGAAAAAAAATCAGAGAGAAGGATTCATCGCGTTTTACGATATGGAGCCGCCGCCAAGCCCTAAAACCTCTCGGGAGGGTTGATCTGGAGTCCGTTCGGGGCTCCGGAGAGGGGAATCCGTCGCCATCGTCATCATCAACCTTCCTCCATCACCAATTTCACGATGTTCACCGCCGTGCGTGAGTAATTCCATCGTAGGCTTGCTGGACGGTGATGGGTTGGATGAGATTTATCATGTAATCGAGTTAGTTTTGTTAGGGTTTGATCCCTAGTATCCATTATGTTCTGAGATTGATGTCGCTATGACTTTGCTATGCTTAATGCTTGTCACTAGGGCCCGAGTTCCATGATTTCAGATCTGAACCTATTATGTTTTCATCAATATATGAGAGTTCTTGATCCTATCTTGCAAGTCTATAGTCACCTACTATGTGTTATGATCCGGCAACCCCGAAGTGACAATAATCGGGACCACTCCCAGTGTTGACCGTAGTTTGAGGAGTTCATGTATTCACTATGTGTTAATGCTTTGGTCCGGTACTCTATTAAAAGGAGGCCTTAATATCCCTTAGTTTCCACTAGGCCCCCGCTGCCACGGGAGGGTAGGACAAAAGATGTCATGCAAGTTCTTTTCCATAAGCACGTATGACTATATTCGGAATACATGCCTACATTACATTGATGAATTGGAGTTAGTTCTGTGTCACCCTAGTTATGACTGTTACATGATGAACCGCATCCGGCATAATTCTATATCACTGATCCATTACCTACGAGCTTTCCATATATTGTTCTTCGCTTATTTACTTTTCCATTGCTATTGCTATCATCACTACAAAATACCAAAACACTACTTTTGCTACCGTTACCACTACTATCATATTACTTTGCTACTAAACACTTTTCTGAAATTATTAAGCTTCCAGGTGTGGTTGAATTGACAACTCAGCTGCTAATACTTGAGAATATTCTTTGGCTCCCCTTGTGTCGAATCAATAAATTTGGGTTGAATACTCTACCCTCGAAAACTGTTGCGATCCCCTATACTTATGGGTTATCAAGGCTCACCGGGAGGCGAGCCATCGGTT
Source organism: Triticum aestivum (assembly GCF_018294505.1). Taxonomy (NCBI): domain Eukaryota; kingdom Viridiplantae; phylum Streptophyta; class Magnoliopsida; order Poales; family Poaceae; genus Triticum; species Triticum aestivum. The sequence goes on along the minus strand of NC_057812.1, from coordinate 188,545,390 downwards.
TGACTGCCGCCCGCCTCTTCCCCACAACTCCCACTACTCCATATTAATGGTGCGCCCGAGCGGCCGCACTCCCCATCCTCGCCACACACACACACACACTCCTCTCTCTCCGCTTGCATCCTCGATGCCGCTTTCAGTCCTCAAAGCCGTCAGTGTATGAGGATGCCACCGAAGCGCCCCATCAAAGGGAGTGGCAACACCGGGGCTGCTAAAGCACCGGAGCGCGGCGTGGAGATGGAGACAGAGGTTGCTGTCACCGCCAGCGAGTTATCATTGCACCCTGACATCATCGATGGCGTCGAGCTTCCACAGCTGGAGGCGGAGTTCCACACCGACTCTGGTGACAACCCCGGCGACGAATCCGACGACCATTTCGGCGACGACTCTGACGACCACTCTGGCGATGACTCCGATGACCACTCCGGCGACGACTCCGACGACGACGGACAACTGGTTAGTCATCTATACCCATTTATGTGTCAAATAGATCATTGGGTTTCTCTGGTTACTCCTGCCTCCCCCTTTTTGGAATAGAAATCCTATGGTTATGTTCTCCCAATCCATGAAATCTGAGTAAGTTTTGTTAGATCCGTGTAGTGTATTGATTGTTTGAATGGTACAAGTGATAAGTGATTTGTTGTTTCATCTGTGCAAATGATTTCTGCTAGTAATCCGACTAGGGTCAGTGTTCGTGCTTATAATTCCTAGCCAGGACTTGAGAATTGATTTTGAATGCCCTGCATATGTTTGTGCCATTATTTTCTTCAAGATTGGTATGTACATAGACGACTGTGCTTAAAAATCGAACCATAATCTCTAGATATGTATAAATAAATAGCCATAAATTCCTAATCCTACTTCATGACATGTAATCATTGATTTGGTGCCAAATTTGTTTTACTATTTGTATAGGTGCTGTCTGACAATGTGAACAGCGAGGATGAAGATGTCCAGAGGAGGTACAAGAGGCAAGTACCGAGGGAGCTTTATGAGGGAATGCATAACAGGCGTATTAGGACCTGGAACGGCGGCTATCGATGCCCATTTTGCAACCAGAAGCTTCATGACGTGTATCTAAGTGTTCTCGCACATGCAAGAGGACGGGCCGTTGGCTCCTTCAAGAAGAAGTATTCTCGCAGGGTGGCGCACGGCGCGTACGTCGACTACCTGGAGAAGCTTCAGGATCGTCCCGGCATGTGAGATGAGATGTGGGATGAACCGAACTATGTATGCTTGAGTATGCTTAATGACGGTTGAACTATGTACTTATGGTTGAACTATGCTTATGTATGTGTATGCTTATTATCTATGTCTGAGTATGTTGAATATTTGGTCAAAATTTGGTAAAAATTACAAAGGGGGCGAATAAACCAGGACAGAGGTAGTACGTCAATCACACACGGTTCCCAAAATTGGAACAGTGTGCAATAACTTTCATTTTGCCCGTTGCGTCAATCACACACGGTTCGCTCTAGCAAATCGTTTCCCTCATAATTCTTTGTGGGACAGAAAACCCTCACCACCCAATTCAAAAAAGAAAAAAGAAAACCCTCACCATCCCCACGTCACAAAAATCGTCACCCCGCCCGCCACCCCCTCCGATGTGTTCCCCATTCACACCTGCACAATCTCCTCCATGTCTATGCCATGGCATCGCCTGTCGCAGCGGTAAACACTTAGCTCGATGCCTGCCTGCCGCCGCCAGGCTGCCGGCAAAGCCCACCGCATTTTGCCATTTCCGCTTGCCGCCACCTATCGCCATCGACTTTCTCGATGCTGCTCGCGGTCGACCCAGCTCCGCTCCGTACTGAGGGTTCTTTCTCATGGACGACAAGGTAACTAATTTAATGAGATATTATCTCATCTCTTATCCCAATTCATCTGCCTCCTTTAATCACCCGGCGGAAATCGCCGTGAATTCATTTTTATTCGAGCTGATTTGAGGGTTTTCTTTCATTCATAGAATCTATAGTGCGCCGACACTTCAGGACTTTGCACCTCCGCCGGAGATTCCATCTCACCGTACCCGATAACTGGAGGATGCGTGAGGTATGTTCAATCTCATCCTAAATTGGTTGGCATGGCCTACTTTCCTGAACATATTCTAAATATTGCTACATTTGGATAAAAGGTGCCACATGCACCATATATGTCAAAGGGGATTTTTTCCCTCTTCTTTCCATATTAGGCAAATTAATGATGTATTGTTCTTTCGATTACTCTCATATTTCCATGACATCATGTTTACCCTATCTGTTTAATTATAGATTTTTGTCCTTCGATTTCAACTGTTGTACAGTTCTTTCAATTTGGGCCCATATTTGCATGTTACCATATTTTCTTTAACAATGCAACCATTTTATCCATCACATCCCTTGCTATGAAACAGATTATGTAGTGCACAATTTTTCCCTTTACATAGATCAAGGCTGCGCGGATGTCATACTACACACAAACCATGGATTTACAATCGTTGCTACTGTAAGACTTGATGAACATGGTGACTCCTATTTTGGCACTGGCTTTTGGAAAGAAATTTTTAAGTTTTATGTACTGAAAGCTGGCAGTAATATTGCACTACACATAAAAGGGCCTGGTCATGAGATATATGCTAACTTCCCCGACAAAATCATATGTCCAGACTTTGTTCGGAGTAAGTTTTATTTTCAACTATCTGCATGTTGACTTAACCAGCAATATCAACTGAATTCTGTAGTATTTAAGCAACCAATTGTTATTCCCTTTTCTTATTATATTCCTACCTAATAACTTCTAGTTACCAATACACTTTTCTATTGCCCTGTTTGAACTAAATATTCACTGTACTCCCATTTCTATCAGAAAGCACCGCTAACAAGGAGACTCCGAAGGTGGAGAACGGGGCTGCCAACAAGCAGACGTGGGGTGAGCTAGAACCGCAATCGACTCTAGCAGGCCTAAACTTCATTAGCAGCCTCCCCGATGATATGTTGAGAGTCATCATCTCCCTCCTCCCGATCAAATATGGGGCGCGGACAACCGTCCTTTCCCGGCGGTGGCGCCCCCTATGGAACTCCATCCCTCTCGACCTCATCGACACCCATGAGCTCTACCATGGCTATCGAAAGAGCTTGGATGCGTTCTCCAAGATCCTCGGCAGTCACCTTGGCCGAACCAAAGGCCTTAGAATTGGCAAGTTCCGTTCCAACGGCAAGGACTGAGCCAAGCTTGACGACTGGTTCCGATCCCCCGCCCTAGATCAGCTCGAGGAGCTCACTTTTGATGATGGGCATATGCTGTCGCTACCAACGTCCGCCCTCCACCTCGCGCCCACGCTGCGCGTTGCCAAGTTCAAGAACTGCCATTCCCCTCCCCCTTAATGACGTGCCCGCTCTTATTCTACCATGACTGAAGCACCTCGAGCTCGTCGTCGTCTGCCTCTCAAACGGTGACATGGAGCTCCTGCTCCATGGCTGTACTACACTCGAGTACCTTTGTCTTCAGGCGATCAATGGGTTGAGTACCTTCCACGTCACCTCCATGACTCTCCGAACTATTTATGTGTGTTGCTGGTGCGGCAGGAAGACATCACAAGATGTGTACCACGGTATGGTCATTGAGGACACACCTGCACTTGAGAGATTACTTGTAATTAATCAAGAAGGTGCAACAAGAATCAATGTCATTTACGCGCCGAAATTGACAGTGGTGGGCTACTCGTCTGACAAATACTCCATACTTGTTATTGGATCCACACCCGTTCAGGTACAACAGCTGCCTTCTACCTCTCCTTCTACAATTAACATCATTTCTAATTTTGAAGATGTTTGTTCGTCTGTCATGCAGAAAATGATTCCGACAAGCTTGAGCCCGAAACTGCGCACAACGAAGGTCTTGGCACTAGAATCTATCGGCCCCAACCTGGAGCAAGTTGTCAGTTTCCTGAGATGCTTTCCGTGCCTGGAGAAGCTATATATCGAGGTGATGTTCCTTTCCTATTAAATGTTAACCATAAGGGAGTTCAATTTGTGACACCTTTTTCCAAGTTTACAATGACAATGTACTACGATTTCTAAAGGTTCTTTTGGAGGATTTCAGTACATACATGCCCCCCTCATATTGGCTGCTTGATCCGTATGGTTACAATCAATAAGCATTTCTCCTTTGGTTTCATATGTACTAGTTTTCTTAGGGAACTTTTCATCCACTCCAACCTCTTGTGAAGAAGGCTACATTTTTCTAGAATGTAATCAAATGCCCATGTTAATCATGTCAGATAGAAGATGGCATGTTAGTGCATTTTACAAATCCTACAAACCAAATAGGCATGTAGTAATGTTCAAAACTGCATGTAGGCACTAACATGTTTTCTTCTTTTGCAGATAAGATTAGGCCCAGTGGTGGATAATGTGATATAATATAACAATCATGTCGAATGCCTAGATCTACATCTCTCATAAATTACTTTGAACTCCTATCGAGGGACCTTACCAGAGATTATATTCGCCGGGTTCTTTGTTCTTAGAGCAAGGGTGCTGAAGGAAATGAGGTTTTCCCTACATTTATTTCACAAAAATGAATGGTTTGTTGATCAGCGCCGGCGCCTGCGGCAGAATGGAGTAGGCTCCAAAAATGCTGAATTTCATTTTGGAACTTCAGATGACAGAGTAATCGGAAGTCATCGTGTCAACCCCATACATGACTTCTCAGTGGCTGACCCCTTTGCAAAAGTTGGGAGGTTTCAAAACCAGACTTAGAAGCGGTGATATTAGTTTGAACCTCTCTGATATCCATGTTCAGCGGATCAACATGAGCGTTTGTAGGTGATGAGCTGAATTTCATTTCTAATATAAGTTTGAACCTTGTAATCTTCGAATTTGAGCCATATAACTCTGGAATTTGAACCTTTAAATATTTCGAGCTTTTGTGGTACAATCGTTGAAATGGCATCGTATGAGACTCGTATATTGCTAGCACTATTTTGACCTTAATATGCAATGGTCTTAGGTTTTATTAACCATTCTCGAATCTTTTTACCTTGTTGATCTCACAACACACGATCTGTATAGCTAACTCGACTATGACCATCGACATTATTGCACACAGTTGGTTTCTTCCACCGTGTGCACTGTAGAGCGCAGAATTAATTATCGCACTCGAGTGTCCATCATCACCCTTCTGTGTAACTTTGACCTCATCACCCACGGGTAAACTTATGACCAAAGTCATTCCACACACTTCGTTTTTACAAAGCTTTTTGCCAATAAACGCCCAAGATTTGTCCCTCTTCTAGCCGACGCGTGGCCAAACTAGCCGAGCAGGAAGCTTGCACGGTAAACAACACGGTAGTGCGGGAACAGACTCACAAACAATACATTTGGCTCCTCTTCGAGCCCACATGTGCGGTGCGGTGTTGTCAAGCGTGCACTAGAATCCTCCGCTATGAACGCCGTGACAAGATGTGACGACTACAGGGCGGCCGACCCCATTTATTACAGCGGCCAATTAACCCTTGTGTCTCTTCAACCTTTCGATCGTGCCCCACCATTGCAAGAAGCACACCCACCACGAGAAATTCTTATAGGGTATACTGCGCGGCTCCAGTGGCACTCCGAGCGGCTGCCGACGACGAGCAGCAGTTCACCATGCGTGCCGTGGTGGACACCCACAGAAGGTTCATGGACCTCTTGGTGGTGTACACCAACGACCCGGTCTGGGTGGAGCACTCCATCCACATCATGGAGTTGTTGCTTGCCAAGGAGAAGTACAAGGTGGTCGGGTTTGACCTCGAGTACACCCGCGCTCGTGCTGGGTCTCAACCCAAGGTCGCCGTCGCCCAGATGTGCATGCGCCACCACGTCCTCATCTACCACTACTGCCTGGCCAAAAGGACTTGCGAGCATTTTGCTAGGTTTGTCAACAGACCCCACTACATGTTCGCTACGGTGGACATCACCAACGATGTAAAGGCGCTCGAGAATTCGGGCATCGCCTGCCAGAATCTTATCGATGTCCACGGCCAATACAAGATCTGGGGCAGCAAGGAGCATGAGAAGGACTCACTGGTTCACCTCGCCTAGGCCATCATCGCCCCCTACTACAGAGACATGAAGGATTCGTGTAACAAGGACAAGTGTGCCTGGCACTCGGCCTGGATGGAGAAACTCGACAAAGCTCATGTCGTGTACGCGGCCAAGGAGGCATACATGAGCTACAAAATGTACAGGCGGATCTATGACATGAGGAAGTGCTTCCTTCCCCAAAACGGCCAGGGATCCAGCCAGAAGCAGAGCAATGGCATGCGTCGTCGCAACAATAAGTAGATGATTAGATCCTCGTTTCTCCTACTTTAGTATGCATGTAATTGCTTACTTTGGTGTGTGGAAATATTATGTGTGTAGTCACTTGTGTAATTGTATGCTTAATTTGGTTATGCAATGCTGTCTTTTTAAGTATATATGTTGATGCTCTATAGACAGAGCGTAGATGTTGTGTGGACAAAGAAAATCACATCGCACACAGACTAAACAATGGAACCCGTCGGTGATGTTTTCATCAATCACTCACAATTGTATACCAGCAATCGTTTGCTCACAACACACACGGCTTGTTAGCAGTAATTGTCTGTGTTGTTATCGGTCTTCGCACACGTTTCCAACTATAGACCTATTTTCCGCGTATCACACACATCTTGTTAAGTTGAACCATTTATGTTCTCATGTCTCAACGCAAACAGTTCATTCGAGTGAACCGCATGCCGTATATCGCACACACCATGATCTGACTGACCGTTTCTTTTGTGTTGCCTAACACAAACAATTCATCCGAGTGAACCGTATGTTGTACATCTGCTACCTCTTTTAGCACTGCGTTGGTTTTCCCCGAAGAGGAAGGGATGATGCAGCAAAGTAGCGTAAGTATTTCCCTCAGTTTTTGAGAACCAAGGTATCAATCCAGTAGGAGGCTACGCGTGAGTCCCTCGTACCTGCACAAAACAAATAAATCCTTGCAACCAACGCAAATAGGGGTTGTCAATCCCTATAGGGCCACTTACGAGAGTGAGATCTGATAGATACGATAAGATAATATTTTTGGTATTTTTATGATAGAGATGCAAAGTAAAATAAAGGCAAAGTAAATGGCAAAGTAAATAACTAAGTAGTAGGAGATTGATATGATAAAGATAGACCCGGGGGCCATAGGTTTCACTAGTGGCTTCTGTCGAGAGCATAAGTATTCTACGGTGGGTAAACAAATTACTATTGAGCAATTGACAAAATTGAGCATAGTTATGAGAATATCTAGGTATGATCATGTATATAGGCATCACGTCCGAGACAAGTAGACCGACTCCTGCCTGCATCTACTACTATTACTCCACTCATCGACCGCTATCCAGCATGCATCTAGAGTATTAAGTTAAAAACAGAGTAACGCCTTAAGCAAGATGACATGATGTAGAGGGATAGACTCATGCAATATGAAGAAAATCCCATCTTGTTATCCTCGATGGCAACAATACAATACGTGCCTTGCTGCCCTTACTGTCACCAGGAAAGGATACCGCAAGATTGAACCCAAAGCTAAGCACTTCTCCCATTGCAAGAAAGATCAATCTAGTAGGCAAAACCAAACTGATAATTCGAAGAGACTTGCAAAGATAACCAATCATACATAAAAGAATTCAGAGAAGATTCAAATATTATTCATAGATAGACTTGATCATAAACCCACAATTCATCGGTCTCAACAAACGCACCGCAAAAAGAAGATTACATCGAATAGTTCTCCACAAGAGAGGGGGAGAACATTGTATTGAGATCCAAAAAGAGAGAAGAAGCCATCTAGCTACTAACTATGGACCCGTAGGTCTAAGGTAAACTACTCACACTTCATCGGAAGGGCTATAGTGTTGATGTACAAGCCCTCCGTGATCGATGCCTGCTCCGGCGGAGCTCCAGAACAGGCCCTAAGATGGGATCTCGTGGATACAGAAAGTTACGGCGGTGGAATTAGGGTTTTGGCTCCGTTCTGATCGTTTGGGGGTACGTGGATATATATAGGAGGAAGAAGTACGTCGGTGGAGCAACAGGGGGCCCATGAGGGTGGAGGGCGTGCCTGGGGGGCAGGCGCGCCCCCTACCTCATGGCCTCCTGTTAGTTGGCTTGACGTAGGGTCCAAGTCTCCTGAGTTGTATTCGGTGAGAAAATCACGTTCCCGATGCTTTCATTCCGTTGGACTCCGTTTGATATTCCTTTTCTTCGAAACCCTAAAACAGGCAAAAACAGCAATTCTGGGCTGGGCCTCCGGTTAATAGGTTAGTGCCAAAAATAATATAAAAGTGGATAATAAAGCCCAATAATGTCCAATACAGTAGATAATATAGCATGGAGCAATCAAAAATTACAGATACATTAGAGACGTATAAAGCACCCCCAAGCTTAATTCTTACTCGTCCTCGAGTAGGTAAATGATAAAAACAGAATTTTTGATGCGGAGTGCTACTTGGCATAATTTTAATGTAATTCTTCTTAATTGTGGTATGAATATTCAGATCCGAAAGATTCAAGACAAAAGTTTATATTGACATAGAAAATAATAATACTTCAAGCATACTAACAAAGCAATTATGTCTTCTCAAAATAACATCGCCAAAGAAAGTTATCCCTACAAAATCATATAGTCTGGCTATGCTCTATCTACACCACACAAAATATTTAAATCATGCACAACCCCGATGACAAGCCAAGCAATTGTTTCATACTTTTGACATTCTCAAAACTTTTTAATTTTCACGCAATACATGAGCGTGAGCCATGGATATAGCACTATAGGTGGAATAGAGTGGTGGTTGTGGAGAAGACAAAAAGGGGAAGATAGTCTCACATCAACCAGGCGTATCAACGGGCTATGGAGATGCCCATCAATAGATATCAATGTGAGTGAGTAGGGATTGCCATGCAACGGATGTACTAGAGCTATAAGTATATGAAAGCTCAAAAAGAAACTAAGTGGGTGTGCATCCAACTTGCTTGCTCATGAAGACCTAGGGTAATTTTGAGGAAGCCCATCATTGGAATATAAAAGCCAAGTTCTATAATGAAAAATTCCCACTAGTATATGAAAGTGATAACATGAGAGACTCTCTACTATGAAGATCATGGTGCTACTTTGAAGCACAAGTGTGGTAAAAGGATAGTAGCATTGTCCCTTCTCTCTTTTTCTCTCATTATTTTGGGCCTTTTCTCTCTTTTTTATGGCCTCTTTTCTTTCTCTCTTTTTTTCGTCCGGAGTCTCATCCCGACTTGTGGGGGAATCATAGTCTCCATCATCCTTTCCTCACTGGGACAATGCTCTAATAATGATGATCATCACACTTTTATTTTTCTTACAACTCAACAATTACAACTCGATACTTAGAATAAAATATGACTCTATGTGAATGCCTCCGGCGGTGTACCGGGATATGCAATGATGCATGAGTGACAAGTATGAATGAATTATGAATGGTGGCTTTACCACAAATACTATGTCAACTACATGATCATGCTAAGCAATATGACAATGATGGAGTGTCTCATAATAAATGGAACGGTGGAAAGTTGCATGGCAATATATCTCGGAATTGCTATGGAAATGCCATAATAGGTAGGTATGGTGGCTGTTTTGAGGAAGGTATATGGTGGGTGTATGATACCGGCGAAAAGGTGCGCGGTATTAGAGAGGCTAGCAAAGGTGGAAGGGTGAGAGTGCGTATAATCCATGGACTCAACATTAGTCATAAAGAACTCATATACTTATTACAAAAATCTACAATTTATTAAAGCAAAGTATTACGCGCATGCTCCTAGGGGGATAGATTGGTAGGAAAAGACCATCGCTCATCCCCGACCGCCACTCATAAGGAAGACAATCAATAAATAAATCATGCTCCGACTTCATCACATAACAGTTCACCATACGTGCATGCTACGGGAATCACAAGCTTCAACATAAGTATTTCTCAAATTCACAACTACTCAACTAGCATGAATTTAATATCACCATCTCCATATCTTAAAACAATTATCAAGTATCAAACTTCTCATAGTATTCAACACACTCATAAGAGAGCTTTATTATTAATCTTGCATACCAAGCATATTAGGATTTTAATAAAATTACCATGCTATTAAGACTCTCAAAATAATCTAAGTGAAGCATGATAGATCACTAGTTTCTATAAAACAAATCCACCACCATGCTCTAAAAGGTATAAGTGAAGCACTAGAGCAAAAATATATAACTCAAAAGATATAAGCGAAGCACGTAGAGTATTCTAACAAATTCCAAATCATGTATGGATCTCTCAAAAGGTGTGTACAGCAAGGATGATTGTGGTAAACTAATAAGCAAAGACTCAAATCATACAAGACACTCCAAGTAAAACACATATCATGTGGTAAATAAAAATATAGCTCCAAGTAAAGTTACCGATAGAAGTAGACGAAAGAGGGGATGCCTTTCGGGGCATCCCCAAGCTTTGGCTTTTAGGTGTCCTTAGATTATCTTGGGGGTGCCATGGGCATCCCCAAGCTTAGGGTCTTGCCACTCCTTGTTCCATAATCCATCAAATCTTTATCCAAAACTTGAAAACTTCACAACACAAAACTTAAAGTAGAAAATCTCGTGAGCTCCGTTAGCGAAAGAAAACAAAAGACCACTTCAAGGTACTGTAATGAACTTATTATTTATTCATATGGGTGTTATACCTACTGTATTACAACTTCTCTATGGTTTATAAACTAATTTACTAGCCATAGATTCATCAAAATAAGCAAACAACACACGCAAAACAGAATCTGTCAAAAACAGAACAGTCCGTAGTAATCTGTAGCTAGCGCAAGATCTGGAACCCCAAAAATTCTAAAATAAATTGCTGGACGTGAGGAATTTATCTATTAATCATCTTAAAAAATAATTAACTAAATAGCACTTTCCAAATAAAAATGACAGCAGTTCTCGTGAGCGCTAAATTTCTGTTTTTTACAGCAAGTTCAACAAGACTTTCCCCAAGTCTTCCCAACGGTTCTACTTGGCACAAGAACTAATTAAACACAAAAAACACAACCAAAATAGAGGCTAAATAATTTATTTATTACTAAGCAGGATCAAAAAGCATGTAATAAAAATAAAATTGGGTTGCCTCCCAACAAGCGCTATCGTCTAACGCCCCTAGCTAGGCATAACAAGCAAGAATAGATCTAGGTATTGCCAGCTTTGGTAGGCAATCCATAAGTGGCTCTCATAATAGATTCATAAGGTAATTTAATTTTCTTTCTAGGAAAGTGTTCCATGCCTTTCCTTAATGGAAATTGGAATCTAATATTTCCTTCCTTCATATCAATAATTGCACCAACCGTTGTAAGGAAAGGTCTACCAAGAATAATAGGACATGAAGGATTGCAATCTATGTCAAGAATAATAAAATCTATGGGCACATAATTCCTATTTGCAACAATAAGAACATCATTAATTCTTCCCAAAGGTTTTTTAATAGTGGAATCCGCAAGGTGCAAGTTTAGAGAGGAATCATCAAAATCACGCAAACCTAACAAATCACACAAAGTCTTTGGAATCGTGGAAACACTAGCACCCAAATCACATAAAATATAGCATTCATGATCTTTAATTTTAATTTTAATAGTTGTTTCCCACTCATCATAAAGTTTACTAGGGATAGGAACTTCCAATTCAAGTTTTTCTTCATAAGATTGCATCAAGGCATCAACGATATGTTTAGTAAACGCTTTATTTTGACTATAAGCATGAGGCGAATTTAGCACGGATTGCAACAAGGAAATACAATCAATCAAAGAGCAATTTTCATAGTTAAATTCCTTAAAATCCATAATAGTGGGTTTAGCAGCATCTAGGGTTTTAATTTTTACAATCCCACTTTTATCAAATTTAGCATCAAGATCAAAAGATTCAGAATTCTTGGAACGCCTTCTAGGTAAAGGTGGATCATATTCATTCCCATCATTATCAAGATTCATATTGCAAAACAAAGATTTAATAGGGGACACATCAATGACTTTTAGATCTTCATCATTATTTTCATAGGAACTAGAAGAACACGCTTTTATAAAGGCATCTTTCTTAGCACGCATCCTAGCGGTTCTTTCTTTGCACTCGTCAACGGAAATTCTCATGGCTTTGAGAGACTCATTGATATCATGCTTAGTTGGAATAGATCTAAGTTTCAAAGAATCAACATCAAGAGCAATTCTATCAACGTTCCTAGCCAAATCATCAATCTTAAGTAATTTTTCTTCAATCATAGCATTAAAATTCTTTTGCGAAGTAATAAATTCTTTAATATTAGATTCAAAATCAGAGGGCATCTTATTATAATTTCCATAGGAATTGTTGTTGGAATTACCATAATTATTAGAGGGATTACTAGGATAAGGCCTAGGATTGAAATTTCCTCTATACACATTATTACCAAAATTGTTCCTACCAACAAAATTCACATCCATAGCTTCATTATTATTCTCAATAAAAGTAGACAAGGGCATATCATTAGGATCAGAAGAGACACTCTTATTAGCAAATAATTTCATAAGTTCATCCATCTTTCCACTCAAAACATCAATTTCTTCTATCGCATGCACCTTTCTATTAGTGGATCTTTCAGTATGCCATTGAGAATAATTAACCATAATATTATCTAGGAGTTTAGTAGCTTCTCCTAAGGTGATTTCCATAGAAGTGCCTCCCGCGGCCGAATCCAAAATATTTCTAGAAGCAAAATTCAATCCAGCATAAAAAAATTGTATAATCATCCACAAATTTAAACCATGAGTAGGGCAATTACGTATCATTAATTTCATTCTCTCCCAAGCTTGTGCAACATGTTCATGATCAAGTTGCTTAAAGTTCATAATATCGTTTCTAAGAGAGATGATTTTAGCGGGAGGAAAATACTTAGAGATAAAAGCACCTTTGCAGTTATTCCATGAATCAATACTATTTTTAGGCAAAGACGAAAACCAAGCATTAGCACGATCTCTAAGAGAAAAGGGAAATAGCTTCAATTTAACAATATCATTATCCACATATTTCTTCTTTTGCATGTCACACAAATCAAAGAAACTATTTAGATGGGTAGCGGCATCTTCACTAGGAAGGCCAGAGAACGGATCTTTCATGACAAGATTCAACAAAGGAGTATTAATTTCACAAGATTCAGCATCGGTAAGAGGAGCAATCGGGGTGCGAATAAAATCATTGTTGTTGGTATTGGTGAAGTCACACAATTTAGTATTATCTTGAGCCATCGCGACAAACAAGCAAACAAAAAGCAAGCGGACAAAAAGGGGCAAATAGAGAAAGAGAGGGAGGATAGAGGTAGAGGGCGAATAAAACGGCAAGGGTGAATTGGGGGGAGAGGAAAACGAGAGGCAAATGGAAAATAATGTAATGCGGGAGATAAGGGTATGTGATGGGTACTTGGTATGTTGACTTTTGTGTAGACCTCCCCGGCAATGGCGCCAGAAATCCTTCTTGCTACCTCTTTTAGCAATGCGTTGGTTTTCCTCGAAGAGGAAGGGATGATGCGGCAAAGTAGCATAAGTATTTCCCTCAGTTTTTGAGAACCAAGGTATCAATCCAGTAGGAGGCTACGCGCAAGTCCTCATACCTGCACAAAACAAATAAATCCTCGCAACCAACGCAAATAGGGGTTGTCAATCCCTATAGGGGCACTTACGAGAGTGAGATCTGATAGATATGATAAGATAATATTTTTGGTATTTTTTATGATAGAGATGCAAAGTAAAATAAAGGCAAAGTAAATGGCAAAGTAAATAACTAAGTAGTAGGAGATTGATATGATAAAGATAGACCCCGGGGCCATAGGTTTCACTAGTGGCTTCTCTCGAGAGCATAAGTATTCTACGGTGGGTGAACAAATTACTATTGAGCAATTGACAGAATTGAGCATAGTTATGAGAATATCTAGGTATGATCATGTATATAGGCATCACGTCCGAGACAAGTAGACCGACTCCTGCCTGCATCTACTACTATTACTCCACTCATCGACCGCTATCCAGCATGCATCTAGAGTATTAAGTTAAAAACAGAGTAACACCTTAAGCAAGATGGCATGATGTATAGGGATAGACTCATGCAATATGAAGAAAATCTCATCTTGTTATCCTCAATGGCAAAAATACAATACGTGCCTTGCTGCCCTTACTGTCACCGGGAAAGAACACCGCAAGATTGAACCCAAAGCTAAGCACTTCTCCCATTGCAAGAAAGATCAATCTAGTAGGCAAAACCAAACTGATAATTTCGAAGAGACTTGCAAGGATAACCAATCATACATAAAATAATTCAGAGAAGATTCAAACATTATTCATAGATAGACTTGACCATAAACCCACAATTCATCGATCTCAACAAACACACCGCAAAAAGAAGGTTACATCGAATAGTTCTCTACAAGAGAGGGGGAGAACATTGTATTGAGATCCAAAAAGAGAGAAGAAGCCATCTAGCTACTAACTATGGACCCGTAGGTCTGAGGTAAACTACTAACACTTCATCGGAAGGGCTATAGTGTTGATGTACAAGCCCTCCGTGATCGATGCCCCCTCCGGCGGAGCTCCGGAACCGGCCCCAAGATGGGATCTCATGGATACAGAAAGTTACGGCGGTGGAATTAGGGTTTTGGCTCCGTTCTGATTGTTTGGGGGTACGTGGATATATATAGGAGGAAGAAGTACGTCGGTGGAGCAACAGGGGGCCCACGAGGGTGGAGGGCGCGCCTGGGGGGGCAGGCGCACCCCCTACCTCGTGGCCTCCTATTAGTTGGATTGACGTAGGGTCCAACTCTCCTGAGTTGTATTCGGTGAGAAAATCACGTCCCCGAAGGTTTCATTCCGTTTGGACTCCGTTTGATATTCCTTTTCTTTGAAACCCTAAAACAGGCAAAAAAACATCAATTCTGGGCTGGGCCTTCGGTTAATAGGTTAGTCCCAAAAATAATATAGAAGTGGATAATAAAGCCCAATAATGTCCAAAATAGTACATAATATAGCATGGAGCAATCAAAAATTATAGATACGTTGGAGATGTATCAACATCGCACACACCTTCATCTGTCTGCCCGTTTATTTTGTGTTTCCTAATCACAAATAGTTAATTGATCTGAATCGTATGCCCTACATCGCACACGCATCTAAAATCTGAACTGTGTTTGATGCATCCTCCATCACAAACGTTTGCACCTTTTTTGACGGTTTTTTACACCACTATTTGCAATTATGGCATCGCACACAGTTTCGTCGAAGGGTCTTTGATCGTAGTGTCGTGTTGGCAGCATCCTGCAGTATCATAGATCGCACCATAACTAATAAAGTACGGTTACGACATTCGGACACACCATTACGTTGTGGTGTTCCAGGTGGCGTGAGTTTGTGAAACTATTCCAAAAATAACGCCAAACTCGTAACTCAAATATTTGCTTGCGCGATCAGATCATAGAAACTTTATTTTCTTGTTATGATGATTCTCTACTTCACTCTGAAATTCTTTAAACCTTTTCAAATGTTTCAAACTTGTGTTTCATCAAGTATATATACCCATACCTACTTAAATCATCTGTGAAGGTGAGAAAATAACGATACCCGCCGCGTGCCTCAATACTCATCGGACCGCATACATTGGTATGTATTATTTCCGATAAGTCCTTTGCTCGCTCCATTGTTCTGGAGAATGGAGGTTTAGTCATCTTGCCCATTTGGCATGGTTCACAAGTATCAAATGATTCATAATCAAGTGATTCCAAAATTCCGTCTGCATGGAGTTTCTTCATGCGCTTTACACCAATATGACTTAAACGGTAGTTCCACAAGTATGTTGCACTATCATTATCAACTTTGCATCTTTTGGCATCAATATTATGAATATATATATTACTACGATCGAGAATCAATAAACCATTCACCTATGGTGTATGACCATAGAAGGTTTTATTCATGTAAATAGAACAATAGTTATTCTCTGACTTAAATGAATAACCGTATTGCAATAAACATGATCTAATCATATTCATGCTTAACGCAAACACCAAATGACATTTATTTTAGGCTCAACACTAATCCCGAAGGTAGAGGGAGCGTGCGATGGTGATTGTATCAACCTTGGAATCACTTCCAACACACATCGTCACCTCGCCCTCAACTAGTCTCTGTTCATTTTGTAACTCTTGTTTCAAGTTACTAATCTTAGCAACTGAATTGGTATCAAATACCCAGGGGTTACTATGAACACTAGTAAAGTACACATCAATAACATGTATATCAAATATACCTTTGTTCACTTTGCCATCCTTCTTATCCGCCAAGTATTTGGGGCAGTTCCGGTTCCAGTGACCATTTCCTTTGTAGTAGAAGCACTCAGTTTCAGGCTTGGGTCTAGCTTTGGGCTTCTACATAGGAGTGGCAACTTGTTTGTTGTTCTTCTTGTAATTCCTTTCTGTCCCTTGCCCTTTTTCTTGAAACTAGTGGTCTTGTTAACCATCAACACTTGATGCTCTTTCTTGATTTCTACCTTCACTGATTTCAACATTTCGAAGAGCTTGGGAATCATTTTCGTTATCCCTTGCATATTATAGTTCATCGCAAAGTTCTAGTAGCTTGGTGATAGTGACTAGAGAACTCTGTCAATCACTATCTTATTTGGAAGATTAACTCCCACTTGATACAAGCGATTGTAGTACCCAGTCATTCTAAGCACATGCTCATTGGCTAAGCTATTCTCCTCCATCTTGTAGGCAAAGTACTTGTCAAAGGTCTCATAGCTCTCGACACGGGCATGAGTTTTAAATACCAATTTCAGCTCTTGGAACATCTCATATGTTCCACGGCGTTCAAAACATCTTTGAAGCCCCAATTCTAAGTCGTAAACCATAGCACACTAAACTATCAAGTAGTCATCATATTGAGCTTGTCAAACATTCATAACATCTGCATCAGCTCCTGCAACAGGTCTGTCACCTAGCGGTGCATCAAGGACATAATTCTTCTATGCAACAATGAGGATAATCCTCAGATCACAGACCTAGTCATCTTTCAACTTATTTTTCAAGCAATGAGCAATTGATCTACAACATAATTTGCAAATACTATCAGGACTAGGTTCATGATAAATTAAGTTCAATTAATCAAATTACTTAAGAACTCCCACTTAGCAAGTGGGAGACTGAAGTTGTTATTTATATTTCCTTATACCATGATAAATGTTTATTATTCATGCTAGAATTGTATTAACCAGAAACTTAGTACATGTGTGAATACATAGACAAAATAGAGTGTCCCTAGTATGCCTCTACTTGACTAGCTCGTTAATCAAAGATGGTTAAGTTTCCTGACCATAGACAAGACCCATCCATTAGCTTAGCATAATGATCGTTTAGTTTTATTGCTATTGCTTTCTTCATGACTTATACATGTTCCTTTGACTATGAGGTTATGCAACTCCCGAATACTTGAGGAACACCTTGTGTGCTATCAAACGTTACAACGTAACTGGGTGATTATAAAGATGCTCTATAGGTGTCTCCAAAGGTGTTTGTTGAGTTGGCATAGATCGAGATTAGGATTTGTCACTCTGAGTATCGGAGAGGTATCTCTGGGCCCTCTCGGTAATGCTCATCACTATAAGCCTTGCAAGCAATGTGACTAATGAGTTAGTTGCGGGATGATGCATTACGGAACGAGTAAAGAGACTTGTCTATAAAGAGATTGAACTAGGTATAATGATACCGATGATTGAATCTGGGGCAAGTAACATACCGATGACAAAGGGAACAACGTATGTTGTTATGCAGTTTAACCGATGAAGATCTTCGTAGAATATGTAGGAGCCAATATCAGCATCCAAGTTCCACTATTGGTTATTGACCGGAGATGTGTCTCGGTCATGTATACATTGTTCTCGAACTCGTAGGGTCCGCACGATTAACGTTCAAGGACGATTTGTATTATGAGTTATGTGATTTGATGACTGAAGTTTGTTCGGAGTCCCAGATTAGATCACGGACACGACGAGGAGTCTCTAAATGGTCAAGAGGTAAAGAGCTATATATTGGAAGGCTATATTCGGACATCGGAATGGTTTTGAGTGATTCGGGTATTTTTCGGAGTACCGGAGAGTTACGGGAATTCGTCGGGGGAAGTAATGGGCCTTAATGGGCTTTAGGGGAAAGAAGGGCCTCAAGGGGTGCCCCCCCGCCCGCCCATGGCTGGTCCAAATTGGACTAGGAGGGGCTGCGCCCCCCTCTTTCCTTCTCCCCTCTTCCTCCTTCCCTCCTTCTCCTAGTTGGAATAGGAAGGGGGGCGAATCCTACTTGGACCGGGAGTCCAAGTAGGACTCTCCCCCTATGGCGCGCCCCCTGGGGCCGGCCTCCTCTTCCCCCCTCCTTTAGATACGTGGGAGGGGCACCCCAAAGGTACACCAAGTCTTCTCTTAGCCGTGTGTGGTGCCCCCCTCCACAGTTACACACCTTGGTCATATCGCCGTAGTGCTTAGGCGAAGCCCTGTGCCAGTAACTTCATCATCACCGTCGCCACGTCGTCGTGCTGATGAAACTCTCCCTCGTCCTTAACTGGATCAAGAACTCAAGGGACGTCATCGAGCTGAACGTGTGCTGAACACGGAGGTGTCGTACGTTCGGTGCTTGGATCAGTTGGATCGTGAAGACGTTCGACTACATCAACCTCGTTACTAAACGCTTCTACTTTCGGTCTACGAGGGTACGTGGACACACTCTCCCCGCTCGTAGCTATGCATATCCTACATAGATCTTGCGTGATCGTAGGCAATTTTTTTTAAAATTGCATGCTATGTTCCCCAATAGGATCGAAAGTAGGTCTAGAGGGGGGTGATTAGACTACTTGAGCAAATTAAAATCTAGCATTTTCCCAATTTTAAGTCTTGGTAGATTTTAGCAACTTAGCACAAGTCAAGCAATCAACCTACACATGTGATTCTAAGAGTATAGCACGGAAAGTGAAACATTGCATATGAAGGTAAAGGGAGGGGTTTGGAAAGGCAAACGCAATGTAGACACATAGATTTTTGGCGTGGTTCCGATAGGTGGTGCTATCGTACATCCACGTTGATGGAGACTTCAACCCACTAAGGGTAACGGTTGCGCGAGTCCACGGAGGGCTCCACCCATGAAGGGTCCACGAAGAAGCAACCTTGTATATCCCACCATGGCCATCGCCCACGAAGGACTTGCCTCACTTGGGTAGATCTTCATGAAGTAGGTGATCTCCTAGCCCTTACAAACTCCTTGGTTCAACTCCACAATCTTGACGGAGGCTCCAAAGTGACACCTAACCAATCTAGGAGACACCACTCTCCAAAAGGTAATATATGCTATGTTCATGATGAACTCCTTGCTCTTGTGCTTCAAATGATAGTCTCCCCAACACTCAACTCTCTCACACAGATTTGGCTATGGTGGAAAGATGATTTGAGTGGAAAGCAACTTGGGGAAGGCTAGAGATCAAAATTCTTGTGGTTGGATTTGAATGTCTTGGTCTCAACACATGAGTAGGTGGTTCTCTCTCAGAAAATGAGTAGTGTAAGTGTAGGCATGTTCTAATGGCTGTCGCTTGAATAGAGAAGGGGTGGAGGGGCATATATAGCCTCCACACAAAATCTAATCGTTACACACATTTGACCCAATTCGATCAGACCGAATAAGTGAACTCGGTGAGACCGATTCAGTTGAAAATGTGAACGTTAGGATTCTCGGTGGAACCGACATGATTAACTCAGTGGGACCGATGTTCTAGGGTTAGGGCAAAACCTCATCTCAGTTTGACCAATTACATAAACTCGGTCAGACCGATTTTAGTAGTAAGTAAACAGAGAGTTGGTCAGGCAAACTCGGTGGGACCGATCGCTCCTTTTGGTGATACCAAAACATTATGAAAGGGAAACAGAGAGTTTGCATTGCGAACTCGGTGGGACCGATCGCTCATTTCAGTGAGATCGAAACATTACGAAGGGAAACAAAGAGTTTACAATCCCATCTCGGTGAGATCGAAATCCCTATCGGTGAGGCCAAACTGATTAGGGTTTCTGGCTATGGCTATGTCAAAGCAACTCGGTGGCGCCGGATGGATCAAATTGGTGGGGCTGAGTTTGACTTTAGGTTTAGGACATATTTGGATTTGAGAGAGTGGTTGAGGGCTTTGGAGTATATCACTAAGCATTTTGAGCAAGTAGACCATTAAGCAACACCTCATCTCCTTTTAATACTATTGGCTTTTCCTATGGACTCAATGTGATCTTGGATCACTAAAATAGAAATGAGGAGTCTTGCGCTTTTGCCAATATTTGTCCTTAGCATTTTGAGGGGTCCACATCTCTAGTCCATGCCATGCCAATCATTGAACTTTCCGAAATAATCAACTTGAATGGATATTAGTTCAATGAGCTATATGTTGTTATGAATTACCAAAACCACCCAGGGATTAGTTGCAGTTTCAATCTCCCCCATTTTGGTAATTGATGACAACATATAGATCAAAGCTTCGACAAATGATAATAAGAATGAAATTTATCCTCGGTTTGTGAAGTATGTGATAAGCAAGAGCCCCTCCTAAATTTGTGCATTATTTAAAATTTGCTTTTGGATGCAAATGCACAATCGATTAGGATCATGGGTTACTCTTCCATGTCGCATACATCTTGGTGGAGTGCTGAAAAAGATAGAATATAAATAACATGCACTCATCACCAAGGCAAACATGATTGATCACACATAAGTAATAACATAGCATCATACAAGCACACATTAAAGCATAATATGATCAACGACATGATCATAAGAGTATCCCACACACAAGCACAAATACTGTAGCAAGCACACAAGCAAATAATAAGTAGCAAGAGAGGCAAACAAAAGCAAAACACACTCTCTCGCGAAGCCTATGATCTATACACTTTCTCCCTGTAACACCCTCGATGCGACTATATCTCCCACGTGTCGAGACATGACTTAGAGGCATAATCGCATTGAGGGCATATGTCGCAAGTGAGGTAATCTTCACACAACCCATGTAATATATAAAGGAAAGAGATACATAGTTGGCTTACAATCGCCACTTCACACAATTACATGAATAAAGCATTACATCAACCAAATACAAACAGGGTCCGACTACGGAACCAAAATAAAAGAAGAACCCCAAATGCGACAAAGGTCCCCGATCGACCCCAACTGGGCTCCACTACTGATCAACTAGCATGGAAACAACACAAAGGACAAGATCTTCAACGAGCTCCTCCTGAGCTTGGTTGCGTCATCTGCACGGACTCATCGGCACCTGCAAGCTGGTTTTGGAAGTATCGTGAGCCACGGGGACTCAGCAATCTCGCACCCTCGCGATCAATACTATTTAAGCTTATGGGTAAGGTAAAGGCATGAGGTGGACCTGCAGCAAGCGACTAGCATATATGGTGGCTAACATACGCAAATGAGAGCGAGAAGAGAAGGCAAAGCACGATCGATAAAAAGTATGATCAAGAAGTGATCCTATAGCAACCTACGCCAAGCATAACTCCAACAACCGTGTTCACTTCCCGGACTCCGCCGGAAAGAGACCATCACGGTTACACACGCGGTTGATTCATTTTAATTAAGGTCGACTTCAGGTTTTCTACAACCGGACGTTAACAAATTCCCATCTGCCCATAACCGTGGGCACGGCTTTCGAAAGTTCAAATCCCTGCAGGGGAGTCCCAACTTAGCCCATCACAAACTCTCACGGTCAACGAAGGAATAGACCTCCACCCGAGATGTTCCGATCAGACTCGGTATCCCGGTACAACAAGACATTTCGACAGGGTAAAACTAAACCAGCAACACCGCCCGAATGTGCCGACAAATCCCGATAGGAGCTGCACATATCTCTTTCTCAGGGCACACTCAGATGAGACATCCTACGAGTAAAACCAACCCTCAAGTTGCCCCGAGGTGGCCCCGCAGTCTACTCGGTCGGACCAACACTCAGAGGAGCACTGGCCCAGGGGGGGTTAAAATAAAGATGACCCTTGAGTCTGCAGAACCCAAGGGAAAGAAAAGGCTAGGTGGCGAATGGTAAAACCAATGTTGGGCATTGCTGGAAGAGCTTTACTTAAGGCGAACTGTCAAGGGGTTCCCATTATAGCCCAACCGCGTAAGGGACGCAAAATCCGGGAACATAACACCGATATGACGGAAACTAGGGCGGCAAGAGTGGAACAAAACACCAGGCATAAGGCCGAGCCTTCCACCCTTTACCAAATATATAGATGCATTAATTAAATAAGATATATTGTGATATCCCAACAAGTAAACATGTTCCAACAAGGAACAACATCTCCATGTTCCAACAAGGAACAAACTTCAATCTTCACCTGCAACTAACAACGCTAAAAGAGGGGCTGAGCAAAGCGGTAACATAGCCAATCAACGGTTTGCTAGGACATGGTGGGTTAGAGGTTTGACATGGCAATTTGGGAGGCTTGAAAGAAAATGGTAGGCATCGTAGCATTGGCATAGCAAAAGAGCGAGCATCTAGCAAAGCAAAGATAGTAGTGATTTCGAGGGTATGATCATCTTGCCTGAAATCCCGCAAGGAAGAAGAACGAGTCCATGAAGAAGACAAACGGACGTAGTCGAACGAATCCTCACAACTCCAGAACGAAACCGAAGCTAACAAGAGAAGCAAATCGGAAAGAAGCAAACAACCATGGTAAACACACAAGCATAGTCAAGGCATGATGCACAATAAAGTATGATGCATGTCTGGTTTAATGAGGCATGGCATGGCAATTTGCACAAACAATCCTACAAATTAAGTGGAGGTCAATATGCAACTCCGTTGCATATCGACGAAATGCCACATCAATTATTTAGTTCTCTCCCGGTTATGTACTCAACAATATTAAATGTTGATAAGCATGGAAAGAGGGTGAAGCAAATAAAACTACCTATCTAGTCAAGTTTAAATGAGGCCGGAAACAACAAACAACAATTCCGGAAAATCCCCATGTCATTTAGTAATTTAATGCAACAACAATTTTTTAAGCATTTAAATATTGTTAACATGATGCGGATGACATATACAAGTTTATGCTTTTTTTATGGAAATGTTGACATGAGCATGTTATGAAGCATTAGTCGCCATGGCGGAATGAAAAGGGTGCCACGGCGGCAAAACAGAAATGGTGCCACGGCAACATATCCGAAAATGATGCCACGGCAACATATCGGTTCCGGTAGCTCATGGAGATACCGGTGAAAAGGAAGTGGGCGTGAGCGTGTCGTGCAAGGATGGTGGGGTGCCCCTGGATTCCGGGTTCCCACGGGATGGCAGCATGGAAAACGAGTGACAATTCGGACACGGTGCAAACATACGGTTCATCTCATACATGCAAGGGCATCTCATCGCGGTCGTCTCGGGTTATACCTTTGAAGCGAGCGTTTTCGGGGCTTATCGAGTTCGGTACGATGCAAAGGAAGTAGACGTTCGCGGGTCGTCGTGGGAAGTAGTTGTTCACGGCGACGGTAGAGGTACATATCGTAGTGGAAGTAGTTGTTCATGTCCCATGGATGTTCGGGGCCCACGGGGTCTTCGAGGGTCAACGGTAGTGGTTCACGGACGTTGTGGAAGTAGTCGTACACGGGTGTTCGAGCGACGATAGATGGTACACGTTTTTCGTAGATGTACATGTCGGCGGTAGTTGTACTTGGCGAAAATCTGAAGATGGCCTTGGCAGATGCAAGCAGCAGCACAGGGCTGGCAGAGGCAACGGGGGTTCGCGCGTGGCCTGCGGTGGAGGTCAACTCCGACCGGGACGGGCAAGGCGGCGGAGGCCACCCGGATCTGGACGGGGTTAGAGGAAGACTGCGCTCCCGCAGTTGAAGACGAACGGCGACGGGCAAGGCACTCTAGGAGGCAGCAGGGCACGGGGACGATAGGGGCGTGGCCGCAGGGTCGTCCATGGCGTCCCTGACCTCCAGAGCACAGCGGGGCAACGAGGAGGGGTCCGCAGGGACGGGACGAGGTGGTTGGGCGCGCACAGAGGCGACGGGGCCGCCGGAGTTGGTCTCCAGGTGGCGGCGCGGGAGGCCCGACGCGGCGTCGGCGAGAGGATGCAGCAAGCATGCTGCTGCTGCCGGTGGCAAGGTAGAGGCGGTGCGGCTCCAGGGGCGGCGAGGAGGCCGACGGTGCCATGGTCGTGCGGCCCAGGCGAGCTCGGCGGCCTGGACTTGCTGGACGAAGCGGCGGCGTTGAGGAGGCTGACGGGGCTCCGGCTTGGCCCGCTTCTCCGGTGAGGGCGGAGCGCAGGGTCGGGCACTGGAGGTCGGGTACTGGCGCACGGAGGGAGAAGGAAGGGCGAGGTGGAGGCGCACCGGAGAGGAAGGGGAAGATCGAGGAGAGGGGATCGGGCGCTGGGTGGCTCGATGCGATGGGTGCGGGAGCGAGGGGATCGGGCGATGCGGGGGTGTGCGGCGCACAGGGAGAGATGGGGTGCGATCGGGTCGAGGGGAACTGCGGCTAGGGTTAGAGGGGCACCGGCTGGGCTGCGGATGGGCCTAAGAGGCCGGCTAGGGTTGCAGGCTGCTGGGCTCTCTCTCTCTCCCTCATATACTCTTTACATTAACAAAGAACTAGAAGAAAGGATAGGAGAGAAGAGAAGGTTAGAGGAAGAATTTGGGCATGCGGTTAATTTTCTCGGACTCGCAAAAATGAGCTTGAACCAAGAAAACTAGAAAGAGGCATGATTGAAAGATGTAAATTCAAACTCATTTGAATTTAATTCAAATGGGTTTGAACTAGGACTTGATAAAAGGAAGGTCCAAAAATGTTCGGATTTTTGGTGGGGCTCTGGAAAATGATGAAATAATTTATGGGCAAGGTTTGGAGGTCAACTCGGGGCAGAAAAAGGCATGGGATTTATTTTGCACGTGGGTTATGGTGATTTCCAAAACAATGGAATATTTAATATAGCTCCCTAATATTGGAGGATATGTTATAAAGAGAGTCACCATGTGAGTTCCCTCGGTTTAAATGGACCAAAAATCCATACAATTTATTTAGTTGAGTTGAGATACAAAGGTTAATGACATGATGCAATGCACATGATGCAAGGATGAATGCAATGAACAAAACAAATCGCACGACGAATCTCGGAAAACAAGGAAGGCATCTGAAGCACCGGGCTCGGGGCGTTACAACACTCCACCACTACAAGAGGATCTCGTCCCGAGATCTAGAATGGCACCGGAGAGAAACGGAAGAGAAAGAGAAAAAGGTAAAACTAAGTTGCTTCTTCGACAAAAGAGTGAAACCAAAGAACCTTGAGAGGTTGAACAAATTGAAAGAAAGAATACAAAGGAGATGAACGAGATTGCAAACAATCCGTTAGAAAAGAGGAACAAGGAACATTACGAGAACTTGAAGGTTGCAAAGACATGAATCAAGAGTTTAATGGACAAGATAGAATTGGAACCACTCTGGTTGAAACAAGATAAACAAGGAACAAGGACGATCAAATTCGGACAGCACTCCGGTTGAAAAGAGATGCAAGACTTGATAAGATGAAAAGAACTTGAAAAGAGGATGCACCACTCCGGTTAAATGGATAAGCACGAAAAGAACATGATCCTCCCAATTCGAGATGATGAGTGAAAAGAGCAACATCACAATGCCTCCGGAAGAAAGAATAGAAGATAAATCATTGGAATAACCGAATGGAGAAGAAAATGCCAACTTCTGCCACAAATGAGCTTGGAAAGCACCCTTCCAAGAAGGTTACAACGGGGTTGTTGGAAAACCAACAACGAAACGAATAAGCTTGTAGTGGGCTTATGGAAAACATCTCAAAACTATGAGGTGACAACCTGCCACTCACGGGAAAAGGATTGGATTGATATCAACAAGGAGACGAGAACTTATTTCGCCGGGAGGATAAATGAAGAACTTGGGTCATTTATAAGCACCATAGATAGCAACACACCTTAGGGAAGGCTTTAGGTGGAATATAACCCAAGATAATTCCAACGAATAGGTTGATGGATTTAAAATATCTCATACTTGATAACTTGTGAATCATGAAACACAAAGGAAAAATATCGGAAATGACATAACACCACCTCCGATAATATGGTAGACAGAATCTCACTCCGAATTACAAGAAGAAGACTGCTTGAGCTCCTTAGAAGAATCTCAATGAAAACTTCGAAAAGGAAATAAATCCTTGATGAACCATCATGTAGAACCTCCATGAAGAACTCCGGTAACAAAAAGATGATCCAATGGAAGGAAAAAGAAGTTGAAAACACAAGGTAAAACCTTGTAATGATTTAGATGAATCTCCGCAACGAGATAAAGAGAAAACTTGGCACTCCGGTAAAGAAAGATGAACAAATGGAAACAAGAATTTGATGAGCCTCAGGAATAAGGAATTAATATCTTGGGTGAAACAAGAATAAGGATTACATTATGCTTATCCTTCACCATTTTAAATTGATGACAAGCAACGGATTTGGCATACTACTTATTCTCGTAGAAAGGATTAAGATAGATATTGCGCAAACTTGAGAAAGTCTTCAACGATCCACCGGTAGAATTTAGAAAGCACGAAGGCATAGATATGATACACGAAGGAAGAAAACTCTTGAATGAACCACCGTAAGAATTAAAATAAACGAAGTAAAGGGATGAATCACCGGTTAGAATTAGCAAATACACGAAGATGCTTGAGAGGATTTAGATACATGAGAACGACGAGATCATGAGCCGATTAAAGATCACTTGAATGAAGCACCGGTATGATTTAGAGTATGCGAGCTGAAAGCTGGACTGAATCAATCTTAGATGATGGGCTCCGGATAATCCGACAGAAAATACTCTGAATTACTCCGGATGAGTGAAAAGAATTCTGACAATCGAAAACAACTATGAGAGGATGGCATAACGCTAGAACCACGAACCTTGAAGAGAAAGGAGCAAGATTGAGAGAAAAAAAAATCTTCTTCGGTCTTCAAATCCTGGGAATGACGATGAGAAACACCACCAAATTGTTGAGATCTCCGGGATTAAAATTGGAGAGGTTGAACCAACGATGTAAGAATTTGAAAGATCAAGGAGAAAGGCATTTGACTGATGATAACTCATTCTTACGTCAAACTTGGAAAAGAATTTGAGAGTAACGCCGGGAAAATAAGAAGAGTCAGGTAAGATCCTGGAAAAAGACATGTGGGTTAGGGCCCAGTCAAAAGAAACACCATAGAACGATTTAAAAGAGGGAATGCACCAGTTGAATTAAATGGGTAGAATGAAATAACATCCTCGAAAGAGTTTGAACAAATGTAGAGTGGAAACACGAATCTTCGAGATATCTTGAGCATTCCGGAACAATTGAATAGCGAGAAATGAATGAATATGAGGAGCACCGTCAATAGAAGGTATTTGAAACGAGAAAAGGGGATATAATCGACAAATCTTGACTTGAATCCACCGGAGAAGAAAAGAAAGAAGAATGACGAACTTGAAGCTCCGTTAGAAACTTCATGAGAATCACCGGATAAGAACATTCAAGGAAAAGAATGGAGAGACTTCACATCAATAAAAATGGATGGTGATTAAGAAATCTGAATCCTTGAATTAAAAGGGTGGGAGGGCGGGAAAAACAAAGGCAACTTGGAGACGGATGAAACAAACACCGTTGAGAAGAAGTGATAATTGATCTTGCAAATGTTGACGTGAACGGATCCACTTGAGGAGAGACACACCGGTTAAAAAAAAGGATTGACAAGACAGACTCGATGATCAAGAAGGATTAGTATTCACATAGGAATATGAGAACACCATTTGGAAAAGGTATGGAATCAACATTTGACTTCGAAGCAACTCGAATACCACAACTCAAAACAAAACAAAGGATTGGCTTGCAAAATAAGCCAGAACAAACATATGATAGAGATTTCGTCCGAAGTTTTCGTGGTGGGGCCTACATGTGCTCGATCATACAGCACCATCACGTACAAGGCAGTGCACATGACATACGAAGCGTCCCCGAGTCGGCATAGCCAAGGACTCTTTAAGACACAACGAGACCACTGTAAAATCGACCGTGAATAGGCGGACCACTAGACGTCGAACCCCAATGTCATATCATACATCAGTTGGAAAGATATCCTAAGAGCTACTAGAATTCCCACCTAAGAAACTCCCGAAATTTTCCGGTTATGCAATCAGGTGTTGGGGATACAGGGGAAGCATAATATCTCACCCAAAACTAGCAAATCCTACATCCAGCTGTATCTATCCTTCAACACATAACCAAGAAACCTTTGGAAATTGTCTACCTCAACCTTCGAAAAGCATCTGTTATACAAGTTATGGCAATACTCCCGAACTCCCGCCCCAGTACTGGGTGGCGTCAAGGTTATCTCACCAACGAACTGCATAAAAGAGATTTTCGATGTCGGCATACTAAACTCAGGTATTCCAGAACTGCAATGATAAAATTATGATGACAACACCTCAGAGCTCAACTCCTCGGGACACTTCCACAAAACCCCTGACAGGAGGCACCAAGACAATGTTCTCATCATAAAACCATCGGAACGATTCCAAGATACCCGCGTGATCCTAAAAAAAATTAGTGAAATTTGAGAAGAGAAGAGTCAAACTCTACGTCAGGATGCCTTACCAGAGCGATGAGGAGACTGGGAAGTAAAAAGAATTCCTAAACTCTCCGATATATAATTCCTAAATGACTCAAAACATTTTTCTAGACACAACTCGGCTGCTAAAAACGATCAAGCAATGGGGCTCCTAAGGTCGGGGAAGGCTCTGATTACCAACTTGTAACACCCTCGATGCGACTATATCTCCCACGTGTCGAGGCACGACTTAGAGGCATAATCGCATTGAAGGCATATGTCGCAAGTGAGGTAATCTTCACACAACCCATGTAATATATAAAGGAAAGAGATACATAGTTGGCTTACAATCGCCACTTCACACAATTACATGAATAAAGCATTACATCAACCAAATACAAACAGGGTCCGACTACGGAACCAAAATAAAAGAAGAACCCCAAATGCGACAAAGGTCCCCGATCGACCCCAACTGGGCTCCACTACTGATCAACTAGCACGGAAACAACACAAAGGACAAGATCTTCAACGAGCTCCTCCTGAGCTTGGTTGCGTCATCTGCACGGACTCATCGGCACCTGCAAGCTGGTTTTGGAAGTATCTGTGAGCCACGGGGACTCAGCAATCTCGCACCCTCGCGATCAAGACTATTTAAGCTTATGGGTAAGGTAAAGGCATGAGGTGGAGCTGCAGCAAGCGACTAGCATATATGGTGGCTAACATACGCAAATGAGAGCGAGAAGAGAAGGCAAAGCACGGTCGATAAAAGTATGATCAAGAAGTGATCCTATAGCAACCTACGCC
Organism: Triticum aestivum; assembly: GCF_018294505.1. NCBI lineage: Eukaryota > Viridiplantae > Streptophyta > Magnoliopsida > Poales > Poaceae > Triticum > Triticum aestivum. The sequence continues at coordinate 188,515,869 of NC_057812.1, read as the reverse complement.
AAGCATAACTCCAACAACCGTGTTCACTTTCCGGACTCCGCCGGAAAGAGACCATCACGGTTACACACGCGGTTGATTCATTTTAATTAAGGTCGACTTCAGGTTTTCTACAACCGGACGTTAACAAATTCCCATCTGCCCATAATCGCGGGCACGGCTTTCGAAAGTTCAAATCCCTGCAGGGGAGTCCCAACTTAGCCCATCACAAGCTCTCACGGTCAACGAAGGAATAGACCTCCACCCGAGACGTTCCGATCAGACTCGGTATCCCGGTACAACAAGACATTTCGACAGGGTAAAACTAAACCAGCAACACCGCCCGAATGTGCCGACAAATCCCGATAGGAGCTGCACATATCTCTTTCTCAGGGCACACTCAGATGAGACATCCTACGAGTAAAACCAACCCTCAAGTTGCCCCGAGGTGGCCCCGCAGTCTACTCGGTCGGACCAACACTCAGAGGAGCACTGGCCCAGGGGGGGTTAAAATAAAGATGACCCTTGAGTCTGCAGAACCCAAGGGAAAGAAAAGGCTAGGTGGCGAATGGTAAAACCAATGTTGGGCATTGCTGGAAGAGCTTTACTTAAGGCGAACTGTCAAGGGGTTCCCATTATAGCCCAACCGCGTAAGGGACGCAAAATCCGGGAACATAACACCGATATGACGGAAACTAGGGCGGCAAGAGTGGAACAAAACACCAGGCATAAGGCCGAGCCTTCCACCCTTTACCAAATATATAGATGCATTAATTAAATAAGATATATTGTGATATCCCAACAAGTAAACATGTTCCAACAAGGAACAACATCTCCATGTTCCAACAAGGAACAAACTTCAATCTTCACCTGCAACTAACAACGCTAAAAGAGGGGCTGAGCAAAGCGGTAGCATAGCCAATCAACGGTTTGCTAGGACATGGTGGGTTAGAGGTTTGACATGGCAATTTGGGAGGCTTGAAAGAAAATGGTAGGCATCGTAGCATTGGCATAGCAAAAGAGCGAGCATCTAGCAAAGCAAAGATAGTAGTGATTTCGAGGGTATGATCATCTTGCCTGAAATCCCGCAAGGAAGAAGAACGAGTCCATGAAGAAGACAAACGGACGTAGTCGAATGAATCCTCACAACTCCGGAACGAAACCGAAGCTAACAAGAGAAGCAAACCGGAAAGAAGCAAACAACCATGGTAAACACACAAGCATATTCAAGGCATGATGCACAATCAAGTATGATGCATGTCCGGTTTAATGAGGCATGGCATGGCAATTTGCACAAACAATCCTACAAATTAAGTGGAGGTCAATATGCAACTCCGTTGCATATCGACGAAACGCCACATCAATTATTTAGTTCTCTCCCGGTTATGTACTCAACAATATTAAATGTTGATAAGCATGGAAAGAGGGTGAAGCAAATAAAACTACCTATCTAGTCAAGTTTAAATGAGGCCGGAAACAACAAACAACAATTCCGGAAAATCCCCATGTCATTTAGTAATTTAATGCAACAACAATTTTTTAAGCATTTAAATATTGTTAACATGATGCGGATGACATATACAAGTTTATGCTTTTTTATGGAAATGTTGACATGAGCATGTTATGAAGCATTAGTCGCCATGGCGGAATGAAAAGGGTGCCACGGCGGCGAAACAGAAATGGTGCCACGGCAACATATCCGAAAATGATGCCACGGCAACATATCGGTTCCGGTAGCTCATGGAGATACCGGTGCAAAGGAAGTGGGCGTGAGCGTGTCGTGCAAGGATGGTGGGGTGCCCCCGGATTCCGGGTTCCCACGGGATGGCAGCATGGAAAACGAGTGACAATTCGGACACGGTGCAAACATACGGTTCATCTCATACATGCAAGGGCATCTCATCGCGGTCGTCTCGGGTTATACCTTTGAAGCGAGCGTTTTCGGGGTGGATCGAGTTTGGTACGATGCAAAGGAAGTAGACGTTCTCGGGTCATCGTGGGAAGTAGTTGTTCACAGCGACGGTAGAGGTACATATCGTAGTGGAAGTAGTTGTTCATGTCCCATGGATGTTCGGGGCCCACGGGGTCTTCGAGGGTCGACGGTAGTGGTTCACGGACGTCGTGGAAGTAGTCGTACACGGGTCTTTGAGCGACGGTAGATGGTACACGTTTTTCGTAGATGTACATGTCGGCGGTAGTTGTACTTGGCGAAAATCTGAAGATGGCCTTGGCGGATGCAAGCAGCAGCAAAGGGCTGGCAGAGGCAACGCGGGTTCGCGCGTGGCCTGCGGTGGAGGTCAACTCAACGGGCAAGGCGGCGGAGGCCACCCGGATCTGGACGGGGTTAGAGGAAGACTGTGCTCCCGCAGTTGAAGACGAACGGCGACGGGCAAGGCACTCTAGGAGGCTGCAGGGCACGGGGACGACAGGGGCGTGGCCGCAGGGTCGTCCATGGCGTCCCTGACCTCCGGAGCACAGCGGGGCAACGAGGAGGGGTCCGCGGGGACGGGACGAGGCGGTTGGGCGCGCGCAGAGGCGACGGGGCCGCCGGAGTTGGTCTCCAGGTGGCGGCGCTGGAGGCCCGGCGCGGCGTCGGCGAGAGGATGCAGCAAGCATGCTGCTGCTGCCGGCAGCGAGGTTGAGGCGGTGCGGCTCCAGGGGCGGCAAGGAGGCCGACGGTGCCATGGTCGTGCGGCCCAGGCGAGCTCGGCGGCCTGGACTTGCTGGACAAAGCGGCGGCGTTGAGGAGGCTGACGGGGCTCCGGCTTGGCCCGCTTCTCCGCTGAGGGCGGAGCGCAGGGTCGGGCACTGGAGGTCGGGTACTGGCGCGCGGAGGGAGAAGGAAGGGCGAGGTGGAGGCGCACCGGAGAGGAAGGGGAAGATCGAGGAGAGGGGATCGGGCGCTGGGTGGCTCGATGCGATGGGTGCGGGAGCGAGGGGACCGGGCGATGCGGGGGTGTGCGGCGCACAGGGAGAGATGCGGTGCGATCGGGTCGAGGGGAACTGCGGCTAGGGTTAGAGGGGCACCGGCTGGGCTGCGGATGGGCCTAAGAGGCCGGCTAGGGTTGCAGGCTGCTGGGCTCTCTCTCTCTCCCTCATATACTCTTTACATTAACAAAGAACTAGAAGAAAGGATAGGAGAGAAGAGAAGGTTAGAGGAAGAATTTGGGCATGCGGTTAATTTTCTCGGACTCGCAAAAATGAGCTTGAACCAAGAAAACTAGAAAGAGGCATGATTGAAAGATGTAAATTCAAACTCATTTGAATTTAATTCGAATGGGTTTAAACTAGGACTTGATAAAAGGAAGGTCCAAAAATGTTCTGATTTTTGGTGGGGCTCCGGAAAATGATGAAATAATTTATGGGCAAGGTTTGAAGGTCAACTCGGGGCAGAAAAAGGCATGGGATTTATTTAGCACGTGGGTTATGGTGATTTCCAAAACAATGGAATATTTAATATAGCTCCCTAATATTGGAGGATATGTTATAAAGAGAGTCACCATGTGAGTTCCCTCGGTTTAAATGGACCAAAAATCCATACAATTTATTTAGTTGAGTTGAGATGCAAAGGTTAATGACATGATGCAATGCACATGATGCAAGGATGAATGCAATGAACAAAACAAATCGCACGACGAATCTCGGAAAACAAGGAAGGCATCTGAAGCACCGGGCTCGGGGCGTTACACTCCCCCTTTGGCAACAAGTTACCAAAAAGCTTGAAAATGCATAGTGCTATGCGACACTCTAAGCACGGTCTCCGGGAGCTCTCGTGTGCGAAGATGGCGTGGAGAGGACAGTATGTGCAAAAACTTATGCTAAATTCTGAGGAACTGGAGGGGTTGCCACTATAGGGGCAACTGGCTGGCTGCAGGTGCTGATGTGGTAGCTCTTGTGACACTAACTGGCACAGTTGCTGACCTTTGTGCTCTAGGCACTCTCTGATATGCCTCTGTGGTAGTTCTTCCTCTCCTATCCTCTGCTTCTTCTTGGAGTTGCTCAACTATGGTATGAATCTCTATGACCTTCAAGTCTAGATCATAAAATTTTGTTTCAATGATTTTCTCAAGACTTTCTTGATTTTGAGTCAGGGTGGCTAGTCCTTTCTCAATTCTCACTGTGGCCTCAAGCAGATAGCTGAGCTGATCCTACTTGGTCTTGAGATTTGTAGCTGACGCATTGGAATCTTGGAAGTCTTTGCAGCTTTTGCCTTCTCTCTCTTCTCCCGAGCCTCTGCAGATGTAGGATGTGAAGTATCCATGACAACAACGTTGTCCTCACGGTCTGGTCTCAAGGGAAGGTGCTCTCTATCTAGCAGATATGTTCCTGTGCCCACCTTGGAGTTGATGAACATCTGAATGTGTGGGGCATATCCACATGACCTATTTTGATCTACTGCAGTTCTCTTAATTGTTTCAACAATCAAGGTCATCACTCATCACCTTGAACTTCTATGGCACATCAAACATGTGTAGCAAGTTGATTGAGTGCCCTCTGATCATCCTGTCATCTCCAGACTTGGGCAACAAAGTATACCTCAATATGGTGTTGATGGTTGGCAGCCTTGATAGTAAATAGTAGATAGAGCCAAATTTATGAGTCTCCAAGGCATCATCTGGTATCTCATTATACATATGTGCCATGGAGTTGTGACCTTTCCTGGGCTTTGTATAGACATCTGTGTCATCTTCAGCTTCTGCAGGAGCATTGATCAGCTTGGACCACTCAGCAATAGAGGATTGGTACCTTGTACCCTCAGTCATCCAGACTACCTTGCCATCTGGGTAGAAATGGGCAGTGGAATAGAATTGCATCACCATCTCATCATTCCATTTGGTCAATTTCTGACCCACAAATGTGTCCACTCCATTCATTCTGAAGCTCTCATGAACTCCAGGAAAGTAGTCTTCATTGTCATCAATGAATGTCCAGTCGACCCATCTCATATCACTCACCATGGGCTTCTTGTCAAGGAGAACTGTCTCATAGAAGTCCTGCTGCTCCTTGGTGTGAAACATGTAATCCACAATGGTCCTTCTCCTTGTTGCATAAGGGTCTGTCTACCTCCATAGTCTGAGACCTGCATCTTTCCTCAATTTCATGTTTTCAGCAACCGGATGAGTGTCATCATGGTCTGGTATCTTGGGCTTGAGATTTCTAAGCACTTGGGGCTCTTCCTCTTCTTGAACCTCTGGCACTGGGGCCTTGTTCTTCTCAGCAGCTGGGATATTCCTTGTTGATCTCTTAGGTGTTGTTGGCTTTGGAGCTTGAGCTTGTGAGGATTGCTTGGGAGCAGTCTTGGGCTTAGAAGGTGCAGCCCCAGACTTGATTGCATCTCCCATCAACTTCTGAGTTTTCTGAGTTGGTGCAGCATCTTCTTCATCCTCTTCCTCATCTGATTCCATCATCATGGAAGGCTTTCCAATAACTCTGGCCATGGTCTTCTTGACCCTTTCCTTTCTCTTCTTGCCTCCACTAGCCTCTTCTTATCTTGGTTCAAGTGTGAAATCCATGGTTTCCTGAGTTGAGACTCTTACTTTGGACATGGGCTTCCTCTGAGCAGGAGCCTTCTTCTTCATCCCTGGCTTAATGCCAGCAGCAGCAACTTGTTCTTTCTTGATCACCTTCTTCTTGGAAGTGACCTCCTCATCAACCACAAAATCTTCATCTTCAGATTCTGAGTTCCTTTTCCTCCTCTGCCTAGTTGCAGCCTTGGGCATGTTGCTTGGGGTGCTTCCGCTACCCTCATCATAACTATTGTTGGAGGGACTAGTGCCCCCACTGAGATTCTGGTGCTCCTCTGACCTGTTCTGGCTGACACTCTGGTCTGACATGGCTAAAGCTGACCCTGTGAACAGATGGGTAGAGATAGAGTAGATGAGCATCGCAAAGCACAGCTATTTTGGCAAAAGGAATGACTCAAAAACTTAATTTTAGATTTCTACAGAAAGCATTTCGGAGCTATCGATATGACAAACTCGGTGACACCGAAGCAACTTTAGAGTCTAAACTAGTGAAATCAGTCAGACCGAGACACAGTTCGGTGACTCCGAGACGCTAGGGTTTCACTGAGAAAGTAAACTCGGTCACACCGATTTGTACACTTCGGTCAGACCGAGTAGTACATGTGAAGTGGCCTGGGCCAAATCAGAGACCGAATTCTCCAAATCGGTCGGTCCGAGATGAGTTTGGCGGAAACCTAACCCTAAGTTTTTGGATCAAAACTAATCTAAAGGGAGTTTTGGTTGGATAGAACTATTTCAATCCTCGCAAGAATCATGGCATTGACATTAGTGCAAGAATTGGAGATAAAGATTGCACAAGGGGGTAAAGTTCATACCCTAACTTACCGATGAACCCGCTATGACGGCAATGGCGGTGAAGATTCCCATTGACAGCGGCGAAAACCAGCGGCAGGAGGATGCCCCGGAGACCTCGAGTCCGTGGAGCTGGACAGGCACGGGCAAAGCGTTTGGAGGAATTTCCAAATTTTCATCCCATGAGTATATATATCTAGACTCTGTCGGTGTGACCGGGTGGAACGACTCGGTGGCACCGAGATGTAGAATCGCAAGCGGTTGCTGCAACTTGGTGAGACCGAACTATTCTAATTGGTTGCACCGAGGTGAAAACCTAGATCAACCCAATGAATTCGCTGAGACCGTGTAGCGACCCAACCTCAAACGGTCAAGCCTCTGTGTATCCGTGTCATCCCTGGATCGGTATGCGGACACACACAGTACAACAATGTATATATCAAAGTGCAATCACATGTATAAATAACATAAAACTGATATACACCTCATATGTCTCAGTGGAAACAAACTTAAGGGTGTGGAGTCCCATCAACGCCAACGACAAGTTGAGTGTAGACCGTAACCCTACAACGTAATTCTTACCCATCGTAGAAAATTCCTGCAACATAAGACGTTGTGGCCCTGTAGGTTAGTACATTGAATGTACTGGCAAGTCACGTCATAAGAATAATGAACATATACATGCAATTTGGCTGGTGGAAAGCAGTAAGTTTAGTTTTTGCATTGTAACACCCCGGATATGATTTTCCCAATATGTACTCCAACTCTTGCCGTTTCCGGCGTTAAGTTATTTTATTTTCTCGGGTTCGGGTCTTTGTCTCCGTGTGTTGTTATCGTTGTCATGCATCTCATATCATGTCATCATGTGCATTGCATTTGCATACGTGTCCATCTCATGCATTCGAGCATTTTCCCCGTTGTCCGTTTTGCATTCCGGCGCTTCGTTCTCCTCCGGTGGTCATTTCTACTTTTCTTTCGTGTGTGGGGATTAAACATTTCCGGATTGGACCGAGACTTGCCAAGCGGCCTTGGTTTACTACCGGTAGACCGCCTGTCAAGTTTCGTATCATTTGGACTTCGTTTGATGCTCCAACGGTTAACCGAGGGACCGAAAAGGCCTCGTGTGTGTTGCAGCCCAACACCCCACCATTTTGGTCCAAAACTCACCAAAACCCTCTCCATCATCTAGAGCGTTCGATCACAATCGCGTGGCTGAAAACCGCACCTCATTTGGACACTCCTAGCTCCCTCTATGCCTATTTAAAGACACCCCCGAATTTCTCCTTCCCCTTCCTCCCGAAACCCTAGATCCACTTCGTCCGCCGCCGCCGGACAATTTCTTTCACCGACGGACATGTCCGGCTAGCGCCGCCGCCGCCACGTGGTGTTCTCCCATTGGTCACGCCGCCCTCGCCACCGCATCGCCTGTCCCCGCCGCCGCGCGGCCCGGGAGCCCGGAGCCGGCCCCCGCGGCCCGCTCCCTCGTGCCGCCCGCCCACGCGCCTCTTCTCCCGCGTCAGCGAGCCTCCAGCTCCGGCCGCCGCCCGCCATCGTCACCGGCAAACTCCGCCGCCACCGCCAACCTTCGCCGGCGCCGCCCCGGCCACCGGTGCCCGCCGCCTCGTCGCGTCGCTCCGGCCCCTCACCGCCCGCATCCGGTGCCCCAAGCCCTCTCCGTCCGGCCTCGACTCCGTCTCCGGCGAACCTCGTAGATCGCGCTGGCCAGATCTGGATCCGGATCCCGTCTGGGTTGACTTTTCTGCCCGAAACCCTAATTATTTTCTAATGTTCATCATGTCATAACTCCTCATCCGTAGCTCCGTTTTGGGCATATAGCATATCAAAATATTCTTCTCAGAGAGCACATAATTTCATCTCATTGCATCATTTTCATTTGAGTTCATCTTGATGCCCGAAATACTGTTAGAAGAGTGCTATTTGAGATAATTGTCAGATCTGCTGCTCCAATTAGATATTTGTCATTTTTGCCATGTTTATTGTGTCCATGATATGCCCCTGAGCTCCACATGAGTTTTGTTATATGTTTTGCCATCAATCCAGAGGTGCAACCCATGTATTTTTGTGATGTGTGTGGTGACTAGCACAAGCTTGCAAAGTGGTGCATTCGTTAATGCTGATTTCAGGGACTTGGCATTTCCACTAAGTCCTTGGACTGTTTATCTCATTATGCCATATGTTCATCTTGTTTCCTAGTGATCCATGCCTCTTTTGAGGATGATCAGTAAGGATATTTAGTTAATCTTGTAGTGCTCTATCCATCCATGTCTTTGTTTGCAATTATGGAGCACCCTAGCTTGAGTCGATCGAGCTCTACTTTTGTCATTTCGTGAATCTGGGCAGATTGTCTACTTGTTAGCGATTTTGCCGAGGACGTTGTAGTTGATCCGTGCATGCTATGTTATTGTTCATGCCATGTCTAGCTATTTTGTGTATTATTGATGGGTGTATGCTTAGATTGTCATGACTTGCTCTGTAGTGAGTGCATCGAGCTCGTAAACATGCCTACTTGATATATGTTTCAGCATGCTCCAGTTTTCACTAAGTCTGAGAACTGATTATGTGTTTGCCATGTTCGCATGCTTGCAATTGTATTTTCTGATCCCTTTTGGCTCAAGGTCACTAAGGGGCTTTTGTTAAGCTCTTTGAGTAGCTCCATGCCATGCTTTACTTTGCCATGTTCAGGTCCTGTAGCATATTGTTTTCATGCTCCAAAGAGTGCTACCTGATCTGAAATTCCAGACAAGTGTTAATTTCACTAAGTCTGAAATCTGTTTGCCAAATGCATTTTTCCCATGCTTGTTCGAACCCGTTAATGGATGAATTGGCCGTAGCTCAGTGCTAGTCTTTTGTTAAGCCTCATGAGAGGATCCCTGACATGTATTTTGATGCCATGTTTGGGTGCTGCCGCATATTCATCTTGTTGCATTTAGATGACTACTGGCTGTAAATCGCAGAACGTGGTCATATTTGAATTGCTTGCCATTTCCAAACCGTAACTCCGATTCCGGCGTTCGTTATATCGTTTTCAAGCGATTTCATCTCATATTTCCAGTGGCACATTTGGATTTCCAAGTTGAGGCTAGGTTCATGCATTCCTTGTCAAATCTTGCATATGCATCCCATATTGCATCCCGCATAGCATACCATGTTTGCATCATGTTGTTTGAGTTTGCACGGGGTTGATTGTGTCCTTGTTGCTTGTTTGTATTGTTTGGGTAGAGCCGGGAGACGAGTTCGCTAACGAGGAGCCCATTGAGTTTTGTTTCGAGGATCCAGTCAACTCTCACAACTTTGCAGGCAAGATGATCATACCCTCGAAATCACTACTATCTTTGCTTTTCTAGATGCTCGCTCTTTTGCTATGCCTATGCTATGATGCCTACCACTTGCTTATCATGCCTCCCAAATTTCCATGTCAAACCTCTAACCCACCATGTCCTAGCAAACCGTTGATTGGCTATGTTACCGCTTTGCTCAGCCCCTCTTATAGCGTTGCTAGTTGCGGGTGAAGATTAGAGACCGTTCCTTGTTGGAACATTATTTACTTGTTGGGATATCATTATATTATCTTGTTATCTTAATGCATCTATATACTTGGTAAAGGGTGGAAGGCTCGGCCTCTCGCCTAGTGTTTTTTTCCACTCTTGCCGCCCTAGTTTCCGTCATATCGGTGTTATGTTCCCGGATTTTTGCATTCCTTACACGGTTGGGTTATAATGGGAACCCCTTGATAGTTCGCCTTGAATAAAGATTTTCCAGCAATGCCCAACCTTGGTTTTACCATTTTCCACCTAGCCTCTTTTCCCTTGGGTTTCCGGAGCCCGAGGGTCATCTTATTTAGACCCCCCCGGGCCAGTGCTCCTCGGAGTGTTGGTCCGACCGAGTAGACTGCGGGGCCACCTCGGGGCAACTTGAGGGTTGGTTTTACTCGTAGGATGTCTCATCTGAGTGTGCCCTGAGAACGAGATATGTGCAGCTCCTATCGGGATTTGTCGGCACATTCGGGCGGTGTTGCTGGATTTGTTTTAACTTGTCGAAGTGTCTTGTACAACCGGGATACCGAGTCTGATCGAAATGTCTCGGGAGAAGGTCTATTCCTTCGTTGACCGTGAGAGCTTGTCATGGGCTAAGTTGGGACTCCCCTGTAGGGATTTGAACTTTCGAAAGTCGTGCCCGCGGTTATGGGCAGATGGGAATTTGTTAATGTCCGATTGTAGATAACTTGAACCTTAACTTAATTAAAATGAATCAACTGAGTGTGTTACCGTGATGGCCTCTTCTCAGCGGAGTCCGGGAAGTGGACACGGTGTTGGAGTAATGCTTGCGCAGGTTGCCCTCTAGTTTCTCGCTCACGCTTTGCCTCCTGTTCTCGCTCTCTTTTGCGAACAGGATAGCCACCACATATGCTAGTCGCTTGCTGCAGCTCCACATATATTTACCTTGCCATACCTATTAAGCTTAAATAGTCTTGATCATGAGGGTGCGAGATTGCTGAGTCCCTGTGGCTCACAGATTACTATTACACCAGATGCAGGGCCTGACGATTCCGCTCTAGGTGATGCGCTTGAGCTCAAGTGGGAGTTCGACGAGGACTCTCAATGATACTATGTTTCCTTTCCTGATGATCAGTAGTGGTGCCCAGTTGGGGTGATCGGGACCGTGTCGCATGTTGGTTTATCTTTTATTTTGGCGTCGTAGTCGGGCCATGAGTGTTTGGATGATGTAATGTTATTTATGTACCTGATTGACGTGGCGAGTGTAAGCCAACTATGTATCTCCCCTTTATTATCTATAGTACATGGGATGTTGTGATGATTGCCTAACTTGCGACATTGCTTTCAATGCGGTTATGCCTCTAAGTCGTGCCTCGACATGTGGGAGATATAGCCACATCGAGGGCGTTACAAGTTGGTATCAGAGCCTTCCCCGACCTTAGGTGCCCCCATTGCTTGATCGTTATTAGCGGCCGAGTTGTGTCTAGAAAAATGTTTTGAGTCTTTTAGGAATTATATATCGGAGAGTTTAGGAATTCTTTTTACTTCCCAGTCTCCTCATCGCTCTGGTAAGGCATCCTGACGTAGAGTTTTGACTATTCTCTTCTCAAATTTCACAAAAAAAAATTTAGGATCACGCGGGTATCTTGGAATCGTTCCGATGGTTTTGTGACGAGAACATTGTTCTTGGTGCCTCCTGTCTTTAGGGGTTGTGGCAGTGTCCCGGGGAGTTGAGCTCCGAGGTGTTGTCGTCACAATTTTATCGTTGCAGTTCTGGAATACCTGAGTTTAGTACGCCGACATCGAAAATCTCTTTTATGCAGTTCGTTGGTGAGATAACCTCGACGCCACCCAATACTGGGGCGGGAGTTCGGGAGTATCGCCATAACTTGTATAACGGATGCTTTTCGAAGGTTGAGGTAGATGGTTTCCGAAGTTTTTCTTGGTTATGTGTTGAAGGATGGATACAGCTGGATGTAGGATTTGCTAGATTTGGGTGAGATATTATGCTTCCCCTGTATCCCCAACACCTGATTGCATAACCGGAAAGGTTCGGGAGTTTCATAGGTGGGAATTCTAGTAGCTCTAGTTCTTCTTCCACGGATATTTGGTTTGAGATTGGGATTTCTTACCGAGTATTCGTTCTTGATCCGTACCTTGTTGATTTATTTCTCTACCTAAATTCTAAGTGGCTTCTCAATTTATGGATATGTGACCATTTCAAGAGGAATGCATTTGTTCATTTTGTTCGGATGTGAAGACTTTATGTTGCAATTTTCTTTCCGTTGGATTCAGCTTCATTTTATCTGTCAATGTGCTAACGGTGGTCAACCTCTTCAGGATGGCTCCCGCTAAGAGCACCAATCAGAATCAGAATCAAGATCCGCCACCATCTCCACCTCCTCCGGAGGCATGGCAAGCTGTGATGGCCGCAACCAATGCGAACACACAGTTGATCATGCAAATTCTTCAAGAGCGTAATCAAGGCAACCAAGGGAACCAAGGCAACAATCAGAATCACTTTGCTACACTCAACCAGTTCCTTGCTAACGGGCCAAAGACTTTCAGCAATTGTGTTGAGGCAACCGATGCTGACGATTGGCTCATGGATCGGTGCAAGCATTTCGAGTGCAGTAACGTCAGGCCTGAGGACTTCATCAAGTTCGCTTCCTTCCAACTCAAAGATCAAGCTGCAGAATGGTTCCAGCAGTACAAGGATTCCAGAGGCGGACGTGTTATTACCTGGGATGAATTCCGTCAAGATTTCAGAGCTCATCATATCCCCTAGAGCATGGTTGAAAGCAAGCGTGAGGAATTCCGCAACCTGAAGCAAGGCTCTTTGTCTGTCTATGACTACAACAAGTTGTTTCAGAAGCTCGCCCGCTTTGCTAAGCAGGACGTCCCTGATGAGAAGAGCATGATATACCAGTTCAGGGGTGGTCTCAGAGAAGAGATTCAGCTAGCACTTGTTCTCTTTGAGCCCTTGAGGTACGATGAGTTCTACAACATGGCATTGAAGCAAGAGGCCGCTCAACTGAGGTGTGATGCTTCCAAGAAGCGAGTCAGAGATGCTACTCCTTCTTCCTCTACTCAAGTGGCCAAGCAGCAGAAGTATTGGCTTCCTCCTCCTCCGTTCCGTCAGTCGTATCAGCAGAAGAGCAAAGGTGGCAGTGGATCTTCCCACCCACCCAACTCTGGCTTTCAGAACAAGACTTCGTCTCAAGCTCCAAGATCAAGTGCTCCGTATCACCGTATGCTTTCATAGGTCACATGCAACAAGTTCCAACAGAAGGGTCACTATGCCAACAAGTGTTTCAACCAGAGGCGTCTTCCTCCTCCTCCTCCTATGAGATCGGCAAGTACAACTGTGGTCAAGCATAACCCCAAGCACGCCAAGGTCAATTTGATGAATGCAGCTCAGGCAGAGGACTCGTCAGATGTCATCATGGGTAACCTTCCTATTAACGATGTTCCTGCAAAAATACTTTTTGATACTGGTGCATCGCATTCTTTCTTGTCATGCCCTTTTGCATCAAAGCACAATGTTGATACTGAGATCATGCCCAAAGTCATGCAAGTTGTTTCTCCCGGCAAGCTTTTGACTTCTAGTTTGGTTGCTCCCGATATCTCTATCACCTTGGGCGACTACAAGTTTCTTTCTTCTCCGGTGGTTCTTGGCAACTCGGATATTGATCTTATTCTCGGAATGGATTGGCTTTCTAAACACAAGGCGCATCTTGATTATGCAGCCAGGCAGATTCAATTGACTCATTCGTCTGAGGATGTAATTGTCTTTGCCGCTCGTGATGATACCATCCGTCTATTTTCTCTCAATGAGAAGGGTGAACTGGATGCTATCTCGCAGATTCCAGTTGTTTGTGAATATCAAGACGTCTTTCCAGAAGAGCTTCCAGGAATGCCTCCGCACCACCTAGTTGAATCCGTCATTGATCTTGAGCCTGGCATGGAACCAGTGTGCAAGCGTCCTTACAAGCTCGGACCTGAAGAGTTGAAGGAGCTGAAGAAGCAACTCGATATTCAAGAGAGAATGGGTCTCATCCGGCCTAGTTCTTCTCCGTGGGGTTGTGGTGTTCTTTTTGTGAAGAAGAAGGATGGAACGGACCGACTTTGTGTTGATTACCGTCCATTGAACAAGAAGACCATCAAGAACAAATACCCACTTCCCAACATCAACGAGCTGTTCGAACAACTCAAAGGTGCCCAAGTATTCTCCAAGCTTGATCTCCATATGGGTTATCATCAGATTCGAATCCGTGAGCAAGATATTCCCAAGACGGCTTTCAGGACAAGCTATGGTTCTTATGAATACACTGTCATGTCTTTAGGCCTCGTCAACACTCCTCCAACGTTCTCTCGCATGATGAACTTCATCTTCAACGCCTACACCAATGACTTCGTTTTGGTCTATCTCGACGACATTCTGGTCTTTTCGAAGAACAAGGAAGATCATGCCAAGCACTTGCGTTTGGTGCTCGATAAGCTCAAGGAACACCAGTTCTATGCCAAGTTCTCCAAGTGCGAATTTTTGCTCGATGAGGTTCTTTATCTTGGTCATATCATCTCTGCCAAGGGCATTGCGGTGAATCCTGAGAAGGTGTCTGCAATTGTGAATTGGGAACCTCCTCAGAACGTGAAGCAACTCCATAGCTTCCTCGGTCTCGCAAGCTACTGACGAAGATTCGACGAAAAAATTTCTAAGATCGCGAAGCCTCTCTCAAATCTTCTCCAGAAGCACGTCAAGTACGTTTGGTCTCCGGAGTGTGACATTGCTTTCAAGACTTTGACAGAGAAATTGATCACTGCTCCAGTTCTGACTCCGCCTGATGAATCCAAGCCGTACGAGGTCTTTTGTGATGCCTCTCTCCAAGGTCTTGGCGCAGTGTTGATGCAAGAGAAGAAAGTTGTTGCTTACACCTCTCGCCAGTTGAAGCCCAATGAGAAGAACTACCCCACTCATGATCTTGAGTTGGCGGCAGTTGTGCATGCTCTTTTGACTTGGAGACATCTCTTATTGGGAAGAAAAGTGGACATTTTCACTGATCACAAGAGTCTCAAGTACATCTTCACTCAGTCTAATCTCAACCTCAGGCAAACTCGATGGGTCGAAATGATTCAAGAGTATAATCCGAGTATCGAGTATACTCCAGGCAAGGCCAATGTGATTGCTGACGCATTGAGCAGAAAAGATTATTGCAACAGTCTGATTCTCAAGCCTTATCAACCCGAGCTTTGTGAAGCTTTCCGCAAACTTAATCTGCAAGTTGTTCCTCAAGGTTTCCTCGCCAACCTTCAAGTCTCTCCTACCTTGGAAGACCAGATTCGCCAAGATCAGCTTCTTGATGCTATGGTGAAAAAGGTGAAGATTGGGATTGCCAAGAGTCAACCCAAGTACAAGTGCTACCGCCTTGATGACAAGGATACTCTCTTCTTTGAGGATCGTATTGTTGTACCCAAAGGTGACCTCCATAAAATGATCATGAACGAGGCTCACAATTCTCTTCTCTCCATCCACCCTGGGAGCACGAAGATGTATCAGGACCTCAAGCAGGCTTATTGGTGGACTCGAATGAAGCGCGAGATTGCTCAATTCATGAATGAATGTGATGTCTGCAGAAGAGTGAAGGCAGAACACCAAAGGCCAGCTGGTCTCCTCCAACCTCTTGCCATTCCAGAATGGAAGTTTGACCACATTGAGATGGACTTCGTGACTGGGTTTCCAAAGTCCAAACATGGCAATGATGCTATATTCGTTGTTATCGACAAACTCACTAAAGTGGCTCACTTTCTGCCTATCAAAGAGTCAATCACTGCAGCTCAATTGGCGGAACTCTATACCTCTCAGATTATCTCTCTGCACGGTATTCCACAAGTGATCTCTTCAGACCGTGGCAGCATCTTTACCTCCAAGTTTTGGGATACATTTCAGAAGGCCATGGGCACCAACTTCCGCTTCAGCACAACTTTCCATCCTCAAACTAGCGGTCAAGTCGAGCGTGTCAATCAGATTCTTGAAGATATGCTCAGGGCTTGTGTGATCTCCTTCGGCATGAAGTGGGAGGATTGTCTTCCTTATGCTGAATTCTCCTACAACAACAGTTTTCAAGCAAGTTCGGGCAAGGCCCCATTTGAATCATGTATGGCAGGAAGTGTCGTACCCCTCTCAACTGGTCTGAAACCGGTGAACGTCAGCTTCTGGGTAATGACTTAATCACAGAGGCAGAGGAAATGTGCAAAGTCATTCGAGATAACCTCAAAGCAGCCCAATCCCGCCAGAAGAGCTAATATGATAGTAAGCACCGTGATTTGGCTTTCAAGATCGGAGATCATGTTTACCTCCGCGTCTCTCCAATGAAAGGTACTCGTCGCTTCGGTATCAAAGGGAAGCTTGCCCCTAGATACGTGGGACCTTTCAAGATTGTCAGCAAGAGAGGCGATCTCGCCTATCAACTCGAGCTTCCTTCAAACTTTGCAAATGTTCATGACGTGTTCCATGTCTCTCAGCTCCGAAAGTGCTTCAAGACTCCTGATCGCACCGTCAACTTCGAGGACATTGAGCTCCAAGAAGATCTCTCTTATCATGAGCACCCCGTTGCTATTCTTGAAGAGACTGAACGCAAGACTCGCAACAAGTCAATCAAATTCCTCAAAGTCAAGTGGTCACACCATTCCAACCGTGAAGCTACCTGGGAACGCGAGGATCACCTCCGTTCTGAATACCCGGCGTTCTTTCAGTCCTAGATCTCGGGACGAGATCCTTTCGTAGTGGTGGAGTGTTGTAACACCCCGGATATGATTTTCCCAATATGTACTCCAACTCTTGCCGTTTCCGGCGTTAAGTTATTTTATTTTCTCGGGTTCGGGTCTTTGTCTCCGTGTGTTGTTATCATTGTCATGCATTTCATATCATGTCATCATGTGCATTGCATTTGCATACGTGTTCATCTCATGCATTCAAGCATTTTCCCCGTTGTCCGTTTTGCATTCTGGCGCTTCGTTCTCCTCCGGTGGTCATTTCTACTTTTCTTTCGTGTGTGGGGATTAAACATTTTCGGATTGGACCGAGACTTGCCAAGCGGCCTTGGTTTACTACCGGTAGACCGCCTGTCAAGTTTTGTATCATTTGGACTTCGTTTGATGCTCCAACGGTTAACCGAGGGACCGAAAAGGCCTCGTGTGTGTTGCAGCCCAACACCCCTCCATTTTGGCCCAAAACTCACCGAAACCCTCTCCATCATCTAGAGCATTCGATCACAATCGTGTGGCTGAAAACCGCACCTCATTTGGACACTCCTAGCTCCCTCTATGCCTATTTAAAGACACCCCCGAATTTCTCCTTCCCCTTCCTCCCAAAACCCTAGATCCACTTCGTCCGCCGCCGCCGGACAATTTCTTTCATCGACGGACATGTCCGGCTAGCGCCTCCGCCGCCACGTGGAATTCTCCCGTTGGTCGCGCCGCCCTCGCCACCGCATCGCCTGTCCCCGCGGCCCGCTCCCTCGCGCCCCCCCCCCCGCGCCTCTTCTCCCGCGCCGGCGAGCCTCCAGCTCCGTCCGCCGCCCGCCATCGTCACCAGCAACCTCCGCCGCCCGCCATCGCCACCGGCGACCTCCGCCGCCACCAACCTCCGCCGGCGCCACCCCGGCCACCGGTGCCCGCCGCCTCGTCGCGTCGCTCCGGCCCCTCACCACCGGGATCCGGTGCCCCAAGCCCTCTCCGGCCGGCCTCGACTCCGTCTCCGGCGAACCTCGTAGATCGCGCCGGCCAGATCTGGATCCGGATCCCGTCTGGGTTGACTTTTCTGCCCGAAACCCTAATTATTTGCTCATGTTCATCATGTCGTAACTCCTCATCCGTAGCTCCGTTTTGGGCATATAGCATATCAAAATGTTCGTATCAGAGAGCACATCATTTCATCTCATTGCATAATTTTCATTTGAGTTCATCTTGATTCCCAAAATGCAGTTAGAAGAGTGCTATTTGAGATAATTGTCAGATCTGCTGCTCCAATTAGATATTTGTCATTTTTGCCATGTTTATTGTGTCCATGATATGCCCCTGAGCTCTACATGAGTTTTGTTATATGTTTTTCCATCTATCCAGAGGTGTAATCCACGTATTTTTGTGATGTGTGTGGTGACTAGCACAAGCTTGCAAAGTGGTGCATTCGTTAATGCTGATTTCAGGGACTTGGCATTTCCACTAAGTCCTTGGACTGTTTATCTCATTATGCCATATGTTCATCTTGTTTCCTAGTGATCCGTGCCTCTTTTGAGGATGATCAGTAAGGATGTTTTGTTAATATTGTAGTGCTCTATCCATCCATGTCTTTGTTTGAAATTACGGAGCACCCTAGCTTGAGTCGATCGAGCTCTACTTTTGTCATTTCATGAATCTGGGCAGATTGTCTACTTGTTAGCGATTTTTCCGAGGATGTTGTAGTTGATCCGTGCATGATATGTTATTGTTCTTGCCATGTCTAGCTTGTATTTTGTGTATTCTTCATGGGTGTATGCTTAGATTGTCATGACTTCCTCTGTAGTGAGTGCATCAAGCTCGTAAACATGCCTACTTGATATCTGTTTCAGCATGCTCCAGTTTTCACAAAGTCTGAGAACTGATTATGTTTTTGCCATGTTCACATGCTTGCAATTGTATTTTCTGATCCCTTTTGGCTCAAGGTCACTAAGGGGCTTTTGTTAAGCTCTTTGAGTAGCTCCATGCCATGCTTTACTTTGCCATGTTCAGGTCCTGTAGAATATTGTTTTCATGCTCCAAAGAGTGCTACTTGATCTGAAATTCTAGACAAGTGTTAATTTCACTAAGTCTGAAATCTGTTTCCCAAATGCATTTTTGCCATGCTTGTTCGAACCCATTAATGGATGAATTGGCCATAGCTCAGTGCTAGTCTTTTGTTAAGCCTCATGAGAGGATCCCTGACATGTATTTTGATGCCATGTTTGGGTGCTGCAGCATGTTCATCTTGTTGCATATAGATGGCTACTGGCTGTAAATCGCAGAACGTGGTCATATTTGAATTGCTTGCCATTTCCAAACCGTAACTCCGATTCTGGCATTCTTTATATCGTTTTCAAGCGATTTAATCTCATCTTTCCAGTGGCACATTTGTATTTCCAAGTTGAGGCCAGGTTCATGCATTCCTTGTCAAATCTTGCATATGCATCCCATATTGCATCCCGCATAGCATACCATGTTTGCATCATGTTGTTTGAGTTTGCACGGGGTTGATTGTGTCCTTGTTTCTTCTTTGTCTTGTTTGGGTAGAGCCGGGAGACGAGTTCGCTAACAAGGAGCCCGTTGAGTTTGCTTTCGAGGATCCAGTCAACTCTGACAACTTTGCAGGCAAGATGATCATACCCTCGAAATCACTACTATCTTTGCTTTGCTAGATGCTCGCTCTTTTGCTATGCCTATGCTATGATGCCTACCACTTGCTTATCATGCCTCCCAAATTGCCATGTCAAACCTCTAACCCACCATGTCCTAGCAAACCGTTGATTGGCTATGTTACCGCTTTGCTCAGCCCCTCTTATAGCGTTGCTAGTTGCAGGTGAAGATTGGAGACCGTTCCTTGTTGGAACATTATTTACTTGTTGGGATATCATTATATTATCTTGTTATCTTAATGCATCTATATACTTGGTAAAGGGTGGAAGGATCGGCCTCTCGCCTAGTGTTTTGTTCCACTCTTGCCGCCCTAGTTTCCGTCATATCAGTGTTATGTTCCCGGATTTTTGCGTTCCTTACGCGGTTGGGTTATAATGGGAACCCCTTGATAGTTCGCCTTGAATAACGCTTTTCCAGCAATGCCCAACCTTGGTTTTACCATTTGCCACCTAGCCTCTTTTCCCTTGGGTTTCCGGAGCCCGAGGGTCATCTTATTTAGACCCCCCCGGGCCAGTGCTCCTTTGAGTGTTGGTCCGACCGAGTAGACTGCGGGGCCACCTCGGGGCAACTTGAGGGTTGGTTTTACTCGTAGGATGTCTCATCTGAGTGTGCCCTGAGAACGAGATATGTGCAGCTCCTATCGGGATTTGTCGGCACATTCGGGCGGTGTTGCTGGATTTGTTTTAACTTGTCGAAGTGTCTTGTACAACCGGGATACCGAGTCTGATCGAAATGTCTCGGGAGAAGGTCTATTCCTTCGTTGACCGTGAGAGCTTGTCATGGGCTAAGTTGGGACTCCCCTGTAGGGATTTGAACTTTCGAAAGTCGTGCCCGCGGTTATGGGCAGATGGGAATTTGTTAATGTCCGGTTGTAGATAACTTGAACCTTAACTTAATTAAAATGAATCAACTGAGTGTGTTACCATGATGGCCTCTTCTCGGCGGAGTCCGGGAAGTGGACACGGTGTTGGAGTAATGCTTGCGCGGGTTGCCCTCTAGTTTCTCGCTCGCGCTTTGCCTCCTCTTCTCGCTCTCTTTTGCGAACAGGATAGCCACCACATATGCTAGTCGCTTGCTGCAGCTCCACATATATTTACCTTGCCATACCTATTAAGCTTAAATAGTCTTGATCGTGAGGGTGCGAGATTGCTGAGTCCCTGTGGCTCACAGATTACTATTACACCAGATGCAGGGCCTGACGATTCCCCTCCAGGTGACGCGCTTGAGCTCAAGTGGGAGTTCGATGAGGACTCTCAACGATACTATGTTTCCTTTCCTGATGATCAGTAGTGGTGCCCAGTTGGGGGTGATCGGGACCGTGTCGCATGTTGGGTTATCTTTTGTTTTGGCGCCATACTCGGGCCATGAGTGTTTGGATGATGTAATGTTATTTATGTACTTGATTGACGTGGCGAGTGTAAGCCAACTATGTATCTCCCCTTTATTATCTATAGTACATGGGATGTTGTGATGATTGCCTAACTTGCGACATTACTTTCAATGCGGTTATGCCTCTAAGTCGTGCCACGACACGTGGGAGATATAGCCGCATCGAGGGCGTTACGTGCATAAAGCTAGTTTTTCCCTAGAATAAAAGATATTATTCTACCACTACTGTATAGCATAGGATGAGTTGGTAAACCTAACTCAATCCATTCCCAAAGTTTCATTTACAACCCAACTGTTTAATTACGAGTGATGAGATCTCTCAGCATTTCCACTTCTAGACGCTCAAGTTGTCCGTAACCGGGGACACGACTAATCGATTAGGTTTTAACACTCTGCAGAGGTTTGCGCACTTTTCCCCACAAGACTCGGTCGCCTCCCTTGAAGTTCTCGCACTGTCTGGCGTTTGAGAACAGGATGACCGAGACATAGTCTTTCGAAAATGTTTCCCCTTAACCCACGGATAGGCCGGTACACCTACATCATTCTACATCTACTAACCCATCCCGGAAGGGGTCACATTAACTACTCAACTAAGATAGAGCCCATATTGGCTTGTGGCTGCACATGTAATCTTCTAGACATGAGAATACGATTGATCTCTTTGAGCCTGGGCGGCCGACCACTAGTGGTGCACCACCATGGTTTAACCATGCATGCTCCCACTGTACTTCGCCACCATTCAAACCAAATACCGCCCAGGTAGTTCATTTACAAGTCTTGGTCCTGATTATTACTTTGTCACTCATATCTCACCATGTTCGCTTCTCAAACCAAGTCTACATTTGGCGAGGCAAAAATAAACTTACACGTTGGTGACAAGGATGTATAGATCAGACCTACCTCAAATGAACTACTAGGTAACAGCATAGCCATCTGGCAACAATAAAATCCTACCATGCAATCCTACCACAAAAGGACTAAGTGCATAATATAAAACATAGGTAATTGGAATAATGGTCAAGTGTGAACTTGCCTGGTAATAGTTGATGAAGATTATATCGCTCTCAGAAATTTACTTAATAGAACTATTCGTCACTCTCCGATGAAAATCTATAAAGTCAAACAATGCACTCACATAAGCAATCGTTTCAGAGAACCAAGAAGACATTGCAAAGCAAAAAGTCCTGGAAAAACCAAATGAACATTCAACACACTTAACTAGCATGGAAATATCCTAAGTGCAAAACAACATGTGACATAGGGCGCAAAGATGTGGTGTAGTGCATACTAGGCATACGAGTAAAACTACTATGGACAGATCCTAATGTGTGAAAAATATCGTGGGATAGGTCCAAGTGATAGGGTTTGGCAACGGTGACACGGCGCAAAAAGAATCACATCAATCGGAGCTACGATTTGGGAGATATCGCCATTTGAAGTTCGAATTCAAATCTGAATAAAGTTCAAATTTGAATTTGGAAAAAGTTTACAAACATTATACTACTGGATAGATCTAATCATGACGAAGAATTTGCCACTGGTTTCATCGAATTTGGAGTTACGGTTAAAAAGATACGGCTATCCGAAGTTCAGGGACTAATTTGTAAAACTTAGGGACTAAACAGAGAAAGAAATAACTGCAAACAGGCCCCTAGCCACGTGGCGGATCCTGGCTGGCTGGTAGTGTTTGCGGCTTTGGCTAAACGGCGAACGGTCACTAAATAAATAAAACACTACCGTGGCTAAATAAAAAAACCAAGACCGGTCTTCACTAAAACCGCACGTGTTTAATAAAACCGAGATTAATCGGTTTAATTTGAAAAAAAACTAACAGAACGAGGGGGAAAGTAGGCGGCTCACAGCGAGCAACGATGACGAACAGAAGACGGCGGCGCTAGCGTCGGGCGGTGACGGGGCGGCGGCCTCCGGCGGGTTCCGGCGGCGGCGAAGTGGATGGACGGGTGCGGCGTGGCGCGGGCGACCGAATAGCGGTGACCGCGGGCGTCGGCGTGCACCGGACGGGGCGGAGGGAGGCGGCAGAGCTCCAGTGCTCCGACGAACTTGGGCTTCGTCAAGGCGGCGTCTCCGGCGGTCCTCGGCGGCGGCGAACGGGTCGGGGAGGTGTGGCGTGGCGCTGGCGGTCCGGTGGTGTAGTCGGCGGGCGGTGGGGTGGCCTAGACGGGCGAGGCGAGGGCGGCGGCTCCGTGCTCCGGCGAGAGCGCGGGTCGTCCAAGCGGTGCCTCCAGTGACCAAGAGGCAAAACCACCATGTCAAAATGGAGTGCGCGGATGTGGGCTTTCGAGTGACGAAGAGAATGGGGGCCGGGGTGCACCACCGGCAACGGAATCGACGGTGAGGCGGCTCGGCTCCGGTGAGATCCAAGCGGCAACTGTGGGCGGTAGGAGCGGCGAGAGGACGAGCAAGTGGGAAGGATGGAGAGAGGGGGCTCCGAGGCTTTTATAGGCGCGGAGAGGGGTGCTCAGGGTGGCGAGATAAGCCTTATCCCCGAAGGCGAGGTGTGGTGGTTGCGGCGGCGGGCTCGTGCTCTATCCCGAGCAGGAGAGGCGGGAGGATAGAGACGACGAGGTGGGGCGGGTCCCACCTGTCGGTGAGCGCGGAAGAGGCGCGTGAGGGGAAGGCGTGGGCGGTCGCCCGGCTCGAAGCGCTCCATGTGCTGGGGCAGGCCACGGGCCAAAAGCGCGGCTGGGCCAGCTCGTGCGCTCCTGGGCCGAACAGTGTTTCGGTCCACGCGGTGTTCTTCTTTTTTTTAAACAGGAAAAATAAACTACAACAGAGGAAAAAAACAAAATTATTACATAGGCATATTATATACCAAAATGTTTAGAAAAATACCCCGAATAAGATGAACTATTTTTCAAGTTCAACTAAATTCTATAAAAATTCATAAAAGTCAAACAGTGCTACTATTGCATTTAAAATCAATAAAAATCATTTTTAAATAGCAAAATGATTTCAAATTTATTTTATCCTAATTTTCTATTCTAGGGAATCATTTTACCCTTATTTCCATTTATTTATTTTTAGGAGAAAATATTTTGAATAGAAACTCAAATAACTCCCAATTGGATTTGAATTTGGAATTTCAAACAACTTCAAATGGAAAATGAGTTTCAAATAACTTCAAAGTGACTTCCAATCTATTTCTTTGAAACTTCCAACTCTCTTTCTTCAAATATGAAGACGTCATTTTATCTTCCCTCATGAACTCATTGAGTTGCTTAAAGTTTCTAAATTTAAAATATTTCAAATGGAAATTCAAATAATTTTCGAACCCCTTTTCATTTCTTTAACTGGAAGAAGTCATATTATCTTCACTCTAGGGTTTTGTAATGAATTTGAACTCAGGGAGATCAAAATGCAAGATGAAAGTTTTCGGAAAGTCCTTTTATTCCCTCTCATTCAACTTTCAAAAAGTTTCAATTTCCACTCAGTTTCACACAATCAATCAAACAAACAATCATAATAATTTACTTAATATAACATTCCAAAATTTAGAATTTTGGGATGTTACAAACTACCACCCTTAAAATGAATCTCGTCCTTGAGATTCGGAGAGGCTAGAAAGAAGGTTAGGTTTGGGGGTCTTCTTGAAAATCCATTCATGAACACAAGGCATGGGGTGCTACCACCCTTAGAAGCATGGTTACGGTTCCAACAAAACTCATGTACTCCATCCCTTGCATTGACGGTGTCGGTCTTCTCATACTCCCTGGAGTAATTCTTTCTTTGAGGCTCTTCTGGTAGGGCATAACATTTTCCTCAAAATCTCGAGTCCTTGCATCAAAATATGATCCTTTCGAATCTGGGTCTTGTTAGCTGTCAGGCTATCGCCAATGCTACACAACTATCGAAAATCTCATGGTGGTCAACAATTATTGGTTCCTCCTGCAGGAAACGGGTCTGGGTTGAACCTCACCGCATAACCTACGATTGGCAATAGGTGCATGTACATGGTTTCCATCATCCTGCCATTCTAAGGCTTTAGGCTTGTCGTGTCGACACTCTTCTAGGGTTTTAAGGCTCTCTGATTTTCAATCAACATATGATAGCTCATGATAGAAGTCTTCCGTATGGGGGCCAATCCATCCCGTACTTGAATCATTACTACATACGCAGATAGTGAATCACATATTCTAACACTTGGGCATCCTCACAAGCATTGTAGAACTTCTCTTCTCCACGAACTGGGTCCGGATAAATCCATTGGTTCTGCAAGCCAAACAGAACCTCTATCGTTTCTTCACACCTCTTGGGTTTACGTAACCTCCTATGGAACGTCTGCCGATGAACTCACAGCTTCTTCCAGAATTTTTTTCTTCAACAAGGTTGTGCTTGTTTCCTTATCAAATCCTGGGTCCTGTGGGTTATGGGCCCACTTCAAACTTGTATATCTTTAACTCATCCTTGGAGTTACTATTGTTCCATAGTCCAACATTACATCTCCTTTAAATCCAATAACACTTCATTCCTTCATCCTCTTGGGGTAGCCATCATACTAAAACCAAACTCCAACTCATTTGTCCAAACTCCACTCTATAGAATACATTTTATTTTCCATTGGTCAAGTGTTCACACAGACAAGTACCGCTAAAAAAATGCACTGGTTCATCCATAATCCATATTATCTTCATATCAAATCCTTCATTACATCCTTAACCACTACTCAAAACTCAAATTTCAAAAGTACTCTATTACAAAAGCTGCCACCCACATAGTTTGGTATGGTCAAGCATTACTTCCATCTTTATTCATTTGCCCTTCTTGAAGATACTTCAGTCCCACTAGAATTGTGTGATGTGATCCTTCAAATCATCGATGTTTTGCTTCATCATGGTGGCCATGAGCTTCATCTCCATCATCTCTGCATGGACCTCTCTCAGGTATTCCTGAGTGTGACGGAGTCTTGCTTCTAGTATTTCTCCAATCTGACGTATGGCTTCCATAGCAGCTTCACGAACAGAGTCGAAAAATGTTGCTCGTGGTACTCGAGAAATGAAAAAGTATTGTCCCATAGTCTTTGGGAAAACTCCCTTCACACGGTGGAGGTGTACCTCCACGTACCAAATTTCAACTCCATTCTCCACGAAAGGATAACCCTTGTAGACTACATCTCCTTCAAGATGAATATGCTTCATCATGTCCTTCAGGATTTTTGGGTAATCCTGATCACTAGTCAAGGTCATGATCATTTCCGGGCTCTTGAGAAAAGACTCGTAAAGGGTTGTCATCTGCAGGCATAAGATAGAAGGGGTACTCAGTATAATGTATGTATTTCCTCGGGTGAAATGTGGTTGTTTTTCTGGGAAAAGTTTGGGGTCAGCTTGTCCATGGGTTCAAGGTTTTAGTCTGGTGAGATAATGAGAGAGGCACTCACAATCAACAACAACTCATAACATTTCACATGAGATTCCAACACCTCAACTTTTATTGCTTCACGAGCTATTACAATTTCCATTTCATAACTCAACTCAACATCCCCAAAAATAAAAGTGTATTCCACATTTATTACATGTTTTATTCCAATATCAAGGTCTCAACTTCTCAGCCCAAGCTTTCCTCGAGTCTGAACATTCTCTGGAAAAATGTCCTACTCCTTTCCAGCGTAAACAAATGACTTCAGACAAATCCAGGGACTTCCTCATGGTTATCTTGGCTCCTTGGGTTCTTGGCTTCCTTTCTGGGCATTTGCTAGCGTAATGACCTAAATCCTTGCATCTATAACAAGTGATATGACTTAGGTCCTTTTCTGCAGAAATTGGGTGGTTCTTGGGATACATGCTCTTTCTCTTCCTGCACTTCTTCGTTTCGATTAATTCTTCTATCTCTTGGGGATCAAACTCCACTTCTTCCATCGGAAAGTTTCCCAGATACTCTTGACTTTCCTTCATGCAATACTGTGAAAAATGTCCTTCTTCTCCACATGAATAGCAAGCATTGGAGTAAAATTTGTTTAGGCTTTCTCCATCAGGGTCGTCAACATCTTCTTTCATCACCGGTTTTCTTAAACTTTCCCCGAGGGCTTCTTTCACTGCTTCCTTCTGATGCTTGGTAATCTCTTGTACCTTGGGATAAATATGACACTGGGCAGGGTAGTGTGTAGTTCCTTCACATAAGAAACAAGTAACCTACCTAGTTGGGCATTCTTCAGCTCGGTGATTTCCTTCACAATGAGGGCATCCATCCTTGTGTTCCTCATGGGTATGTCATATTTCTCCACATATCTTGCAGGCACAAGGTTCCTTCATCGGGTTATCACCGTGCTTTCGGATAAGATGGGATCCCAACAGAGTCTTCTTCAATTCCTCCCAAGTTTTTGCTCCATTACCTCCTTGTATGGCTTGACGCATTTTCCACCAGGTTGCAGCACTTTTTGTAAAGTACTGAAGAGCGTATTGAACCTCATACTTCCTTGCAACCAAATTGCTCCTGAATTGATTCTCCATGTTTTGAATCCATAGCTCTACCTCCAATTGAGTGATCGGTCCAGAGAATACAAGTCCTTCTTCATTCATCATCTATTGGGTCCAAGGGTTTTGGGATGAGATAAGAGGGATAGAGAGAGATACACACAATACAAACAATATAGTTTTGTAAATGGTTTTATTTGTTGCTGTCGGAAAACACACACAAAATATGACAGCTCACAGATCATCGCATCTAACGTGAGTATACAACAAGGGTTTGGTCCTCTAAAGTTCATATAAATCTTGGAATATGTCAGTGTCTTCAAATTCTTCAATTCTTCATAGGATTCGACAGTTGTAGATTCAGTTCTTCTAGTGTATGGTGAAATCTGATATGTTGTCGTTCTCGGAGTGGCTTCAGTTCATACTCCGCGTGGTCCAAAGGGAACGGGGTATTGTCTAACTATTTGAGGTAAAAGGAAAGATTTGATAAAGCTTAGAAAAGAAGAGAGGTAAAGGACCTTTTTCAAAATAAAGTTTAAGAGAAATCCTTTCCTAAGGGCTTTCCAGTTTCTAGGGTCACGTCCTACAGTCAACATGTGCTCTGATACCATCTCTGTAGCGACCCAACCTCAAACGGTCAAACCTCTGTGTATCTGTGCCATCCCTGGATCGGTATGCTGACACACACAGTACATCAATGTATATATCAAAGTGCAATCACATGTATAAATAACATAAATCTGATATAGACCTCATATGTCTCAGCGGAAATAGACATAAGGGTGTGGAGTCCCATCAATGCCAACGGCAAGTTGAGTGTAGATCGTAACCCTACAACGTAACTCTTACTCGTCATACAAAATTCCTGCAACATAAGACGTTGCAGCCCTGTAGGCCAGTACATTGAATGTACTGGCAAGTCATGTCATAAGAATAATGAACCTATTTGTACATGCAATTTGGCTGGTGGAAAGCTCTAAGTTTATTTTTTGCATAAAGCTAGTTTTTCCCTAGAATAAAAGATTTATTCTACCACTACTGTATAGCATAGGATGAGTTGGTAAACCTAACTCAATCCATTCCCAAAGTTTCATTTACAACCCAAATGTTTAATTAAGGCCCTGTTTGGTTCAACTTTTATCGACGGATTCCGCTGCCGGGCAGTAGAATCTGAACCAAAGGGTGAACCCAGCAGAATCCGATTCCAGAAATCCGCTGCCAAAATTTGAACCAAAAGCGGAAGCAGCCCAGGACGTGCTTTCCAAAATCTGATTCCGCTGCGGGCCAAAATCTGAAAAAGCTGTATCATCTGGTTTGCCAAATGACCTACATCTCTTTCACATCAAATTTTCCACAGTTGTTTTTTCACAGCAGATTTTTCACAGCTGCTTTTAGAAATCCACAGCCGAACCAAACAGGGCCTAGGAGTGATGAGATCTCCTAGCATTTCCACTTCTAGACGCTCAAGTTGTCCGTAACCGGGGACACGGCTAATCTATTAGGTTTTAACACTCTGCAGAGGTTTGCGCACTTTTCCCCACAAGACTCGGTCGCCTCCCTTGAAGTTCTCGCACTGTCTGGCGTTTGAGAACAGGATGACCGAGACATAGTCTTTCGAAAATGTTTCCCCTTAACCCACGGATAGGCCGGTACACCTACATCATTCTACATCTACTAACCCATCCCGGAAGGGGTCACATTAACTACTCAACTAAGACAGAGCCCATATTGGCTTGTGGCTGCACATGTAATCTTCTAGACATGAGAATACGATTGATCTCTTTGAGCCTGGGCGGCCGACCACTAGTGGTGCACCACCATGGTTTAACCATGCATGCTCCCACTGTACTTCGCCACCATTCAAACCAAATACCGCCCAGGTAGTTCATTTACAAGTCTTGGTCCTGATTATTACTTTGTCACTCATATCTCACCATGTTCGCTTCTCAAACCAAGTCTACATTTGGCGAGGCAAAAATAAACTTACACGTTGGTGACAAGGATGTATAGATCAGACCTACCTCAAATGAACTACTAGGTAACGGCATAGCCATCTGGCAACAATAAATCCTACCATGCAATCCTACCACAAAAATACTAAGTGCATAATATAAAACATAGGTAATTGGAAGAATGGTCAAATGGGAACTTGCCTGGTAATAGTTGATGAAGATTATATCGCTCTCAGAAATTTATTTAATAGAACTATTCATCAATCTCCGATGAAAATCTATAAAGCCAAACATTGCACTCACATAAGCAATCATTTCAGAGAACCAAGAAGAACATGCAAAGCAAAAAGTCTTGGAAAAACCAAATGAACATTCAACACAATTAACTAGCATGGAAATATCCTAAGTGGAAAACAACATGTGACATAGGGTGCATAGATGTGATGTGGACCATAGTGCATACTAGGCATATGAGTAAAACTACTATGGACAGATCCTAATGTGTGAAAAATATCGTGGGATAGCTCCAAGTGATAGGGTTTGGCAACGGTGACACGGTGCAAAAAGAATCACATCAATCGGAGCTACGGTTTAGGAGATATGGACATTTGAAGTTCGAATTCAAATCTGAATAAAGTTCAAATTTGAATTTGGAAAAGTTTACAAATGTGATGCTACTGGATAGATATAATCATGATGAAGAATTTGCCGCTGGTTTCATCGAATTTGGAGTTACGGTTAAAAAGATACGGCTATCCGAAGTTCAGGGACTAATCTATAAAACCCATGGACTAAACAGAAAAAGAAATAACTGCAAACAGGCCCCTGGCCACGTGGCGGATCCTGGCTGGCTGGTAGTGTTCGCGGCTTTGGCTAAACGGCGAACAGTCACTAAATAAATAAAACACAACCGTGGCTAAATAAAAAAACCAAGACCGGTCGTCACTAAAACCGCACGGGTTTAATAAAACCGAGATTAACCGGTTTAATTTGAAAAAAACTAACAGAACGAGGGGGGAAAGCAGGCGGCTCACAGCGAGCGACGATGATGAACGGAAGACAGCGGCGCTAGCATCAGGCGGTGACGGGGCGGCGGCCTCCGGCGGGTCCCGGCGGCGGCGAAGTGGATGGAGTGGTGCGGCGTGGCGCGGGTGTACCGCCCTCGATGCGGCTATATCTCCCATGTGTCGAAGCACGACTTAGAGGCATAACCGCATTGAAAGCAATGTCGCAAGTGAGGTAATCTTCACACAACCCATGTAATACGTAAGGGAAAGAGATACATAGTTGGCTTACAATCGCCACTTCACACAATTACATGAATAAAGCATTACATCATCCAAATACAATCAAGGTCCGACTACGGAACCAAAATAAAAGAAGACTACCCCAAATGCTACACAGATCCCCGATAGACCCCAATTGGGCTCCACTACTGATCAACTAGAACGAAACAACACAAAGGACAAGATCTTCATCGAGCTCCTCCTGAGCTTGGTTGCGTCACCTGCACGGACTCATCGGCACCGGCAAACTGGTTTTGGAAGAATCTGTGAGTCACGGGGACTCAGCAATCTCGCACCCTCGCGATCAAGACTATTTAAGCTTATGGGTAAGGTAAAGGTATGAGGTGGAGCTGCAGCAAGCGACTAGCATATTTGGTGGCTAACATATGCAAATGAGAGCGAGAAGAGAAGGCAAAAGCACAGTCGAACAACTATGATCAAGAAGTGATCCTAGAACAACCTACGTCAAGCATAACTCCAACACCGTGTTCACTTCACGGACTCCACCGGAAAGAGACCATCATGGTTACACACACGGTTGGTGCATTTTAATTAAGATCAACTTCAGGTTTTCTACAACCAGACATTATCAAATTCCCATCTGCCCATAATCGCGGGCACGGCTTTCGAAAGTTCAAAACCCTGCAGGGGTGTCCCAACTTAGCCCATCACAAGCTCTCACGGTCAACGAAGGATATTCCTTCTAGCGGGAAGACCCGATCAGACTTGGAATCCCGGTTACAAGACATCCTCGACAATGGTAAAACAAGTCCAGCAACACCGCCCGAATGTGCCGACAAATCCCGATAGGAGCTGCACATATCTCGTTCTCAGGGCAAACTTAGATGAGCAGTCCGTACAACTAAAACCAGCCCTCGAGTTTCCCCGAGGTGGCGCTGCAAGGGGCTCTAGTTTGGACCAACACTCAAAGGAGCACTGGCCCGGGGGGGGGTTAAAATAATGATGACCCTCAGGAGCGCGACTCCCAAGGGAAAAAGAGGCTAGGTGGCAAATGGTAAAACCAATGTTGGGCATTGTTGGAGGAGTTTTATTCAAAGCAAACTGTCAAGGGGTTCCCATTATAACCCAACCGCGTGAGGAACGCAAAATCCGGGAACATAACACCGATATGACGGAAACTAGGGCGGCAAGAGTGGAACAAAACACCAGGCATAAGGCCGAGCCTTCCACCCTTTACCAAGTATATAGATGCATTAATTAAATAAGAGATATTATGATATCCCAACAAGTAAACATGTTCCAACAAGGAACAACATCTCCATGTTCCAACAAGGAACAAACTTCAATCTTCACCTGCAACTAACAATGCTATAAGAGGGGCTGAGCAAAGCGGTAACATAGCCAAACAACGGTTTGCTAGGACAAGGTGGGTTAGAGACTTGGTTTAACAATATGAAAGGCATGATAAGCAAGTGGTAGGTATCGCAGCATAGGCATAGCAAAAGAGCGAGCAACTAGCAAGCAAAGATAGAAGTGATTTCGAGGATATGGTCATCTTGCCTGAAATCCCTCAAGGAAGAAGAACGAGTCCATGAAGAAGACAAACGGACGTAGTCGAACGGGTCCTCACAAACGCGACGTTACCGGAACCAACCTGTAGAAGCAAACACCAGAAAGAAGCACACAACATAGTAAACAACCAACACATGAACATGGCATGATGCACAATCAAGTATTATGCATGTCCGGTTTAATGAGGCATGGCATGGCAAAATGCACAAACAATCCTACAAATTAACTGGAGCTCAACATGCAACTCCGTTGCATATTGACGAAACACCACATTCATGTTATTTAGTTTGATCTCGTTTATGTACCCAACAATATTAAATGTTGTTAAACATGGAAAGAGGGTGACGCAAAATAAAACTACCTATCTAGTCAAGTTTAAATGAGGCCGGAAGCAACGAACACCAATTCCGGTATATCCCCATATGCATATATTAGGTTTGGTGCTGTTCTGCCCTAAACACCATTTTAGGGTTGTTAAACATGCAAAGTAGAGTGCACCATGTTAATATATGAATTTTTCTACCCCATTTACATATAAAGTTTATTAAATTTGAAGCTACGGTTATTTAGTTGTGAAATAAATCATTTTAACATGGCATTTACATAAATTAATGCAAACAGCAAGTTTAACATTTCAAACATGGATGAAAGTTGCATATTGTGAAACTAGATAAAATTCTAAGCATTTTACATATATAGTTTGTCTAATTTGGATGCATGCATATTTAGTTATTAACAATACAAAATAGTGGCATTTCCTGTAAATATGCATGCACTAGAAAATGCTAAAATACATGGACTAGGAAAAAATACGCACGGGCCAAAAATATGAGGCGCCTAGGACTCGATCCCCAGACCCCTCGGATGGATAGTGGCTGCGCCAACCACTAGGCTAGCTATGTGCTGGTGATGCAAAAGGAGATCAGCGGGAAGATGAAGCATATGGTCAACGCGACCAGGACCCAAACTGAAGCGTCCGCACGGGGACTTGCCAGCGACGGGAGCCAACAGCAACAGCTGCTGTGGTTTCAGAGGACCGGTCGGGGTGTGGAATCCTTCTAGGGAGGCTGCGGGAATGGGGTATGGATGCGTGCGTGCGGAGCAGCTGCGAGAGATTGGCTCGAGCACAAGGCCGTGCTCGTCTCGGGTGTCGGCGAGCAAGTGCGGCAGAGGTGAGCAAGGCGCGACGAGCGAGCGGCAAGCAGGCAGGGTGCGCGCGCGGGTGCAGATGCATGCGGGGGCTACGGGCGCGTGTACGTGGGCGAGCTCGAGCGTGCAAGCAGGGGTACAGCAGAGGCTGCGAAGATTTCCAGCGATCAAGGCCTCGGATATGCACAGAACACCGGCTTCGTGGACGAAATCAACAAGGGGACAAAGACCGGGAGGAGCATGAGCTCACCACGGGTTTTGGCGA
The DNA here is from genome assembly GCF_018294505.1 of Triticum aestivum. Classification (NCBI taxonomy): domain Eukaryota; kingdom Viridiplantae; phylum Streptophyta; class Magnoliopsida; order Poales; family Poaceae; genus Triticum; species Triticum aestivum. Next base: position 188,482,633 of record NC_057812.1, on the reverse strand, counting down.
CGTCGTGGTTCAACTGGAACGCAGTGGAGACGGCGGGGAAGCGCGCTGAACGGTGGCGGAGACTTGGCGGGGCTTCGGGTCCATGAAGCAGAGGAAGCAGGGGAAGAAGACGTCAAGGAGGAGGTCGATCCATGGCTCGAATGGGCTCTTGCGAGGTCGAAAAGAAGAAGGAGACGCGGGCGTCGCTCCCCGAGGAAGAAGACGACCGCGTCGAGCTTGATCGTGCCGGAGTAGAGCTCGAGCATGGCGTTGGTGACGGCTATGGCGTGGAGTGGCTTACCTTGCAGCGGCTAGACAAGGAGGAGGGAGGAATGGAAACAGGAGAGACCCTAGGGCACCGGGGCATGATTTATAGGAGGTAGGGAGGCTGTTCCGGCCGTCAAATCAAGCCGGCTGCCGACATGGAGGCTCTGGATGTTCTGCCGTACAAGGAGAAGACGATGAACAGAGGAGCGGTGCTGGTGGGCTGGATTTGAAGGGGTAAGTGAGGTGGCTTGCTGTAGGTGGGCTATGGAGATGGGTTGCTGGTGCTGGGCTACAGCGTTGCTACTGCTGCTTTCCTTCTTCTCTTTTCTTCAAACAGAAAACAAGACAGAAAAGCACAGGTACAATGAAGAAGGTTGAGAGAGATATGAGTATATCCCTGGGGTCCAGAATTTGTGCAGAATTTGAATAAATTGCCTTGGGCATTTTTAGAGGTAGAAAAATAATTCAAGTTTGAAATTAATTCAAACTTGAGCCATTTTGAACCCTACCAAAACAACTCCAAAGGAACTGAAATTTGGCAGAGAGGGTGTAGGCATGGTGTAAGATTTACAGAAAATAAGTGAACATTTTACTGGGACAGAAAAATGCCACTTGCAATAAATGTGTGAGAATTGAAAGGAAGAAGCTAGTCATGGGGTGTTGCACTTGATGATGGTTTAGATGGAAGGGCAAGATGGAACAGCAAAGAAGATGAGGAGAAGGAGTTCACAATTGTAACAAGCCCACCACAAATATACACATGAAAAAAAATATGCACACTACAATGATGATCATGATGCAAATGCAACATAAATGACAAAGGCAACAACAGCGAATAGCTGGACGACACCTGGCGCAACGGTCTCGGGGCGTCACAACACTCCACCACTACGAGAGGATCTCGTCCCGAGATTGGCACCGGAGGGACAACGAAAAAGAAAGATAAGAGGTAAAAACTAAGTTGCTTCTTTGACAAACGAGTGAAACCACGAACCTTGAAGAGGTTAAGCCATTCCGAGAAAAGAATACAACAGAGATAAATGAAGTTGAAAGCACTCCGTTAGCAAAGAGGAACAAGGAAGAACAACTTTGGGTAGCACTCCGGTTGAGAAGGGATGCAAGGCTTGATAAGGCGAAAAGAACTTGAGCAAAAAGGACAGAACACTTCGGTTAAATGGATAAGCAAAAGAAAGAAGCATGATCTTGACAAAACAAAATGATGGGCTGAAAAGAGCAACGTCATAACGCCTCCGGAGCAAAAGTAAGAATGGAATGGGATGAACAAAGGGAAACAAGATCTCGAGGGAGCACGTTTACAACCAAAGCTAGAACGGAGTTGTTGGAAAACCAACAATGAAAAGAATAAGCTTGATATGGTCTTATGGAGTACATCTCAAATTATGAGGTGACAACCTGCCACTCATGGGAAAAGAATTGGATTGGTATGAACAAGGAGACGAGGAACTTATTTCACCGGGAGGATAAAGAAGAACTTGGGTCCTTTATAAGCAGCATAGACAACAACAAACCTTAGGGAAGGCTTTAGGTGGAATATAACCCAAGATAACTCGAATGACGAGATTGATGGATTTAAAATATCTCATCCTTGACAACATGTGAATCATGAAACATGAACTCAAATTATCAAGAATGTCATAAAACCACCTCTATTGATACGGAAGGAAGAATTGCACTCCGGATTGCAAGATGAAGAATACTTGAGCTCCTTAGAAAAGAATCTCGATGAAAACTTCGAGAAGGGGTAAAATCCTTGATGAACCATCATGTAGAACCTTCATGAAGAAACTCCGGTAAACAAAAAGAATAACGAAAATAAAGAGAAGTTGGAAACATAAGGTGAAACCTTGTAATGATTTAAATGGATCCTCGTGGTGATATAATTGAAAGAGCTTGGAACTCCGGGAAAGAAAAGATAAAGCATCTCAAACTGAGAATATGATATGATGAACCACTCCGGAAAAAGGAATTGAATTTAGTCGATGAAACAAGAATAAGAATTACATTATGCTTATCCTTCACCAATTTAAGTGATGACAAGCAACGGATTTGGCATACTACTTATTCGCGTAGAAAGGATTATGATAGATATAACACCAACTTGAGAAAGTCTTCAACAAGTCACCGGTAGGATAGAAAACAACGAATACATTGATATGATAAGTGAAGGAAGAAGAATCTTGGAAGAACCACCGTAAGGATTGAAAAAGAACGAATAAAAGATAATGAATCACCAGGAAGAATTTGCAAATGAACGAAGATGCTCGAGAGAATCTAGATACATGAGAACGAAGGGATCACGAACTGATTAGAGATCACTTGAACGAAGCACCGGTAAGATTTGGAGAATGATAACTGAATTCTGAGAATGAATAAACCTGAAATGATGTACTCCAGAAAAACAAACTGAGAAGACTCTTGAATTGCTCCGGATGGGTGAAAAGAATTGCCACAATCGAAAATAATTATGAGAGGATGGCACGAAGCTAGAGCCATGAATCTTGAAGAGAATGGAGCAAGATATGGAGGAAAAATTCTTCTTCGGTCTTCAAATGCAGAGAATGATGATGAGAAACACCACCAAGAAATGTTGAGACACTGGGATAAATAATAGAAGGTTGAGCCAACGATGAAAAGAATTTAACCGATCTTGGAGAAAGACATTTGACTGATGATAATTCATTCTTACGTCAAACTTTAGAAAAGAATTTGAGAATAACTCCGGAAAAATTAGAAGAGTCAGGTAAGATCCTGGGAAAAGACCTGTGGGTTAGGGCCCACTCAAAAGAAACACCGTTGAATGATTTGAAAGAGAGGTTGCACCTGTTGAATTAAATGGCTTGAATGAGATAACAACCTCGAAAGATCTTGAATGAATGCAGAGTGGAAAACACGAATCTTCGAGATATCTTGAGCACTCCGGAACAATTAAATAGCGAGAAGTGAATGAATATGAGGTGCACCGGCATGAGAAGGTATTTGAAACGAGGAAAAAGGATATGATCAACACCAAAGCTTGATTTGAATCCACCGGAGGAGAAAAGAATGAAGAATGACGAAGTTGAGGCTCCGTTAGTATCTTCATGAGCATCACCGGATAAGAAAATTGACGGAAAAGGAATGGAGAGGCTTCCCATCAATAAAGGATACTTGAATAAGAAATCTGAGTCCCTAAAGAAAACAAGGGAGGGAGGGCGGGAAAAAAACAAAGGCAACTTGGGATGGATGAAACGAACACCGTTGAGAAAGCTGAGATTGAATCTTGCGGATATTGAAAATGAACGGCTCCGCTTGAAGAGAAAACACACCGGTTGACATGAAAACCTCGATTATCATGAAGGATTTGTATTCACATAGGAGTATGAGAACACCACTTAGGAAAGGTATGGAATCAACACTTGACATTGAAGCAACTCGAATACCACAACTCAAAACAAAACAAAGGATTGGCTTGCAGAATAAGCCGGGACAAACATATGATAGAGATTTCGTCCGAAGTTTTCGTGGTGGGGCCTACACGGGTTCGATCGTACAGCACCATCATGTACAAGGCAGTGCACACGACATACGAAGCGTCCCCAAGTCGGCATAGCCAAGGACTCTCTAAGACACAACGAGACCACTGTAAAACCAACCGTGAATAGGCGGACCACTAGACGTCGAACCCCAATTTCATATCATACATCTGTCGGAAAGATATCCTAAGAGCTACTTGAATTCCCACTTATAAACTCCTGAAACTTTCCGGTTATGCAATCAGGTGTTGGGGATACAGGGGAAGCATAATATCTCACCCAAACTAACAAATCCTACATCCAGCTGTATCCATCCTTCAACACATAACCAAGAAACCTTCAGAAATCGTCTACCTCAACCTTCGAAAAGCATCCGTTATACGAGTTATGGCAATACTCCCAAACTCCCGCCCCAGTACTGGGTGGCGTCGAGGTTATCTCACCAACGAACTGCATAAAAGAGATTTTCGATGTCGGCGAAACTAATCTCAGGTATTCAACACCTCGGAGCTCAACTCCCCGGGACACTGCCACAACCCCTAAATGACAAGAGGCACCAAGAACAATGTTCTCGTCACAAATCGATCGGAACGATTCCAAGATACCCGCGTGATCCTAAAATTTTTTTAGTAAAATTTGAGAAGAGAAGAGTCAAAAATCTATGTCAGGATGCCTTACCAGAGCGATGAAGGGACTGGGGAGTAAAAAGAATTCCTAAACTCTCTGATATATATAATCCTAAATGACTCAAAACATTTTTCTAGACTCAACAACGCCAGCTATTCGATCAAGCAGGGGGCTCCTAAGGTCAGGGAAGGCTCTGATACCAACTTGTACGCCCTCGATGCGGCTATATCTCCCACGTGTCGAAGCACGACTTAGAGGCATAACCGCATTGAAAGCAATGTTGCAAGTGAGGTAATCTTCACACAACTCATGTAATACATAAGGGAAAGAGATACATAGTTGGCTTACAATCGCCACTTCACACAATTACATGAATAAAGCATTACATCATCCAAATACAATCAAGGTCCGACTACGGAACCAATATAAAAGAGGACTACCCCAAATGCTACACTGATCCCCGATCGACCCCAACTGGGCTCCACTACTGATCAACTAGAACGAAACAACACAAAGGACAAGATCTTCATCGAGCTCCTCCTGAGCTTGGTTGCGTCACCTGCACAGACTCATCGGCACCTGCAAACTAGTTTTGGAAGAATCTATGAGTCATGGGGACTCAGCAATCTCACACCCTCGTGATCAAGACTATTTAAGCTTATGGGTAAGGTAAAGGTATGAGGTGGAGCTACAGCAAGCGACTAGCATATTTGGTGGCTAACATACGCAAATGAGAGCGAGAAGAGAAGGCAAAATCACGGTCGAACAACTATGATCAAGAAGTGATCCTAGAACAACCTACGTCAAGCATAACTCCAACACCGTGTTCACTTCCCGGACTCCGCCAGAAAGAGACCATCACGGTTACACACACGGTTGGTGCATTTTAATTAAGATCAACTTCAGGTTTTCTACAACCGGACATTATCAAATTCCCATCTGCCCATAACCGTGGGCACGGCTTTCGAAAGTTCAAAACCCTGCAGGAGTGTCCCAACTTAGCCCATCACAAGCTCTCACGGTCAACGAAGGATATTCATTCTAGCGGGAAGACCCGATCAGACTCGGAATCCCGGTTACAAGACATCCTCGACAATGGTAAAACAAGTCCAGCAACACCGCCCGAATGTGCCGACAAATCCCGATAGGAGCTGCACATATCTCGTTCTTAGAGCACACTCAGATGAGCAGTCTGTACAACTAAAACCAGCCCTCGAGTTTCCCCGAGGTGGCGCTGCAAGGGGCTCTAGTTTGGACCAACACTCAGACGAGCACTGGCCCAGGGGGGTTAAAATAATGATGACCCTCAGGAGCGTGACTCCCAGGGGAAAAAGAGGCTAGGTGGCAAATGGTAAAACCAATGTTGGGCATTGCTGGAGGAGTTTTATTCAAAGCGAACTGTCAAGGGGTTCCCATTATAACCCAACCGCGCGAGGAACGCAAAATCTGGGAACATAACACCGATATGACGAAAACTAGGGCGGCAAGAGTGGAACAAAACACCAGGAATAAGGCCGAGCCTTCCACCCTTTACCAAGTATATAGATGCATTAATTAAATAAGAGATATTATGATATCCCAACAAGTAAACATGTTCCAACAAGGAACAAACTTCAATCTTCACCTGCAACTAACAACGCTATAAGAGGGGCTGAGCAAAGCGGTAACATAGCCAAACAACGGTTTGCTAGGACAAGGTGGGTTAGAGACTTGGTTTAACAATATGGGAGGCATGATAAGAAAGTGGTAGGTATCACAACATAGGCATAGCAAAAGAGCGAGCAACTAGCAATCAAAGATAGAAGTGATTTCGAGGGTATGGTCATCTTGCCTGAAATCCCGCTAGGAAGAAGAATGAGTCCATGAAGAAGACAAACGGACGTAGTCGAACGGGTCCTCACAAACGCGACATTACCAGAACCAACCCGAAGAAGCAAACACCGGAAAGAAGCACACAACATAGTAAACAACCAACACATGAACATGGCATGATGCACAATCAAGTATGATGCATGTCCGGTTTAATGAGGCATGGCATGGCAAAATGCACAAACAATCCTACAAATTAAGTGGAGCTCAACATGCAATTCCGTTGCATATTGACGAAACACCACATTCAAGTTATTTAGTTCGATCTCATTTATGTACCCAACAATATTAAATGTTGTTAAACAAGGCAAGAGGGTGACGCAAAATAAAACTACCTATCTAGTCAAGTTTAAATGAGGCCGGAAGCAACGAACACCAATTCCGGTATATCCCCATATGCATATATTAGGTTTGATGCTGTTCTGCCCTAAACACCATTTTAGGGTTGTTAAACATGCAAAGTAAAGTGCACCATGTTAATATATGAATTTTTCTACCCCATTTACATATAAAGTTTATTAAATTTGAAGCTACAATTATTTAGTTATGAAATAAATCATTTTAACATGGCATTTACATAAATTAATGCAAATAGCAAGTTTAACATTTCAAACATGGATGAAAGTTGCATATTGTGAAACTAGATAAAATTCTAAGCATTTTACATATATAGTTTGTCTAATTTGGATGCATGCATATTTAGTTATTAACAATACAAAACAGTGGCATTTCCTGCAAATATGCATGCACTGGAAAATGCTAAAATACACAGACTGGAAAAAAATATGCACGGGCCGGATTGCAGCGGCCCAGGAGGACTTGGGCCGGGTGAGCGCTGAGTGTGTGTGTGCATAGTAATAAGGGGAAAACAGAGCAAAAATTTGCGGCGCCTAGGACTCGATCCCCAGACCACTCGGATGGATAGTGGTTGCGCCAACCACTAGGCTAGCTATGTGCTGGTGATCCAAAAGGAGATCAGTGGGAAGATGAAGCATATGCTCAACGCGACCAGGACCCAAACTGAAGTGTCCGCACGGGGACTCGCCGGCGACGGGAGCCAACAGCAACAGCTGCTGTGGTTTCAGAGGACCGGCGGGGGTGCGGAATCCTTCTAGAGAGGCTGCGGGAATGGGCTATGGATGCGTGCGTGCGGAGCAGCTGCGGGAGATTGGCTCGAGCACGAGGCCGTGCTCGTCTCGGGCGTCGGCGAGCAAGTGCGGCAGAGGCGAGCAAGGCGCGGCGAGCGAGCGGCAAGCAGGCAGGGTGCGCGCGCAGGTGCAGATGCATGCGGGGGCTACGGGTGCGTGTACATGGGCGAGCTCGAGCGTGCAAGTAGGGGTACATCAGAGGCTGCGAAGATTTCCGGCGCAAGGCCTCGGATATGCACAGAACGCCGGCTTCGTGGACGGAATCAACAAGGGGACAAAGACCGGGAGGAGCATGAGCTCACCACGGGTTTTGGCGACGTCGTGGCTCAACTGGAACACAATGGAGACGGCGGGGAAGCGCACTGAACGGCGGCGGAGACTTGGCGGGGCTTCGGGTCCATGAAGCAGAGGAAGCAGGGGAAGAAGACGTCAAGGAGGAGGTCGATCCATGGCTCGAATGGGCGCTTGCGAGGTCGAAAAGAAGAAGGAGACGCGGGCGTCGCTCCCCGAGGAAGAAGACGACAGCGTCGAGCTTGATCGTGCCGGAGTAGAGCTCGAGCATGGCGTTGGCGACGGCTATGGCGTGGAGTGGCTTACCTTGCAGCGGCTAGACAAGGAGGAGGGAGGAATGGAAATAGGAGAGACCCTAGGGCACCGGGGCATGATTTATAGGAGGTAGGGAGGCTGTTCCGGCCGTCAAATCAAGCCGGCTGCCGACGTGGAGGCTCTGGATGTTCTGCCGTACAAGGAGAAGACGATGAACAGAGGAGCGGTGCTGGTGGGCTGGATTTGAAGGGGTAAGTGAGGTGGCTTGCTGTAGGTGGGCTATGGAGATGGGTTGCTGGTGCTGGGCTACAGCGTTGCTACTGCTGCTTTCCTTCTTCTCTTTTCTTCAAACAGAAAACAAGACAGAAAAGCACAGGTACAATGAAGAAGGTTGAGAGAGATATGAGTATATCCCTGGGGTCCAGAATTTGTGCAGAATTTGAATAAATTGCCTTGGGCATTTTTAGAGGTAGAAAAATAATTCAAGTTTGAAATTAATTCAAACTTGAGCCATTTTGAACCCTACCAAAACAACTCCAAAGGAACTGAAATTTGGCAGAGAGGGTGTAGGCATGGTGTAAGATTTACAGAAAATAAGTGAACATTTTACTGGGACAGAAAAATGCCACTTGCAATAAATGTGTGAGAATTGAAAGGAAGAAGCTAGTCATGGGGTGTTGCACTTGATGATGGTTTAGATGGAAGGGCAAGATGGAACAGCAAAGAAGATGAGGAGAAGGAGTTCACAATTGTAACAAGCCCACCACAAATATACACATGAAAAAAAATGCACACTACAATGATGATCATGATGCAAATGCAACATAAATGACAAAGGCAACAACAGTGGATAGCTGGATGACACATGGCGCAACGGTCTCGGGGCGTCACAGCGGGCGACCGGATGGCGATGATGGCGGGCGTCGGCGTGCACCAGACGGGGCAGAGGGAGACGGGGGAGCTCTGGTGCTCCGGCGAACTCGGGCTCCGTCGAGGCGGCGTCTCCGGCGGTGCTCAGCGGCAGCGAACGGGTCGGGGAGGTGTGGCGCGGTGCTGGCGGTCTGGTGGTGTAGTCAGCAGGCGGTGGGGTGGCCTAGAAGGGCGAGGCAAGGGCGTCAGCTCCGTGCTCCGGCGAGAGCGCAGGTCGTCCAGGCGGCGGCTCCGGTGACCTAGAGGCAAAACCACCATGTCAAAACAGAGTGCGCGGATGTGGGCTTTCGAGTGATGAAGAGAATGGGGGCCGGGATGCAGCACCGGCAACGAAATCGACGGTGAGGCGGCTCGGCTCCGGCGAGATCCAAGCGGCAACTGCGGGCGGTAGGAGCGGCAAGAGGACGAGCAAGTGGGCAGGATGGAGAGAGGGGGCTCCGAGGCTTTTATAGGCGCGGAGAGGGGTGCTCATGGTGGCGGGATAAGCCTTATCCCTGAAGGCGAGGTGCAGTGGTTGCGGCGGCGGGCTCGTGCTCTATCCCGAGCGGAAGAGGCGCGAGGATAGAGACGATGAGGTGGGGCGGGTCCCACTTGTCGGTGAGCGCGGAAGGGGCGCGTGAGAGGAAGGCGCGGGCGGTCGCCCGGCTCGAAGCGCTCCATGCGCTGGGGCAGGCCACTGGCCAAAAGCGTGTCTGGGCCGGCTCGTGCGCTCCTGGGCCAAACAGTGTTTCGGTCCAGGCGGTGTTCTTCTTTTTTTAAACAGGAAAAATAAACTACATCAGAGGAAAAAAATTATTACATAGGCATATTATATACCACAATGTTCAGAAAAATACCCCGAATAAGATGAACTATTTTTCAAGTTCAACTAAATTCTATAAAAATTCATAAAAGTCAAACAGTGCTAATGTTGCATTTAAAATCAATAAAAATCATTTTTTAAATAGCAAAATGATTACACATTTATTTTCTCCTAATTTTCTATTGTAGGGAATCATTTTACCCTTATTTACATTTATTTAGTTTTAGGAGTAAATATTTTGAATATAAACTCAAATAACTCCCAATTGGATTTGAATTTGGAATTTCAAACAACTTCAAATGGAAAATGAGTTTCAAATAACTTCAAAGTGACTTCCAATCTATTTCTTTGAAACTTCCAACTCTCTTTCTTCAAATATGAAGAAGTCATTTTATCTTCCCTCATGAACTCATTGTGTTGCTTAAAGTTTCTAAATTTAAAATATTTCAAATGGAAATTCAAATCATTTTCGAACCCCTTTTCATTTCTTTAAATGGAAGAAGTCATATTATCTTCACTCTAGGGTTTTGTAATGAATTTGAACCCAGGGAGATCAAAATGCAAGATGAAAGTTTTGGGAAAGTCCTTTTATTCCCTCATTCAACTTCCAAAAAGTTTCAATTTCCACTCAGTTTCACACAATCAGTCACACAACAATCAAACAAACAATCATAATACTTTACTTAATGTAACATTTCAAAATTTAGAATTTTGGGATGTTACAGACCGAAGGGATTGCATTGGTCAAACCGAGATGTCATTGTGAGGTTTTGGAAGTTAAGCCCTTGACGGATCGGTGGCTCTGAGTGCTCCTCACTCGGAGGGTCCGAATTCGACTTGATCAAACTTTGTGATTTAGCATGAATAGAGTTTGAGATGAGAAAAGCATAGATAGCTAGAGGGAGTACTTAGGCATTCTTGTCCATCCATTTGGGAAAAAGAAAAACCAAACAACCAAAGCAACAAATGGATGTCCTCAAATGAGAAAAATATGCAACCAACATGCTCACACAATAAGATAGCAAATAAAATATGTGGCAAAGCATGCACAAACACTCTAGCATCTATCAAGCAATTGGCGATGACTAGGTCATCCATATATGAGTATATTGACTGAGGAGTCAAACGAGAACATTTGATCGTAGGTCATACTCATCGTTTAAGCACAAGTGGGGCTACCACTTCTACATAAAGCATTGTTGTGTTCACACCATTAGAGTTCCTTTAGCTCAATTCTTAGAGCAATGATCCCCCTAGATGTGATATCCCCCCTAAGAGGGATGAACTAACCTTGGGTTTTCTCGATGATGACTTCTTGTAGGTGTTGGATATGTAGATGCTCAATGTTAATGTAGATCATTTGGAGCAATCCATTGGAGTGAGCTGCACTTTCAATACCTACATGGGTTAGTCCCACAAGGAACACACAAGGATATCCATAGACATAGAGTGAAATTCACACATGATGTTGTCCATGAAAGCATTAGGTTACCTTGTCCCTTGTCTTACCAATAAGAGGGTTTGTGACTTCTTGAACTAGTGCAGGATGTGGAAGTTGTTTGCACTTGTCTTGCCAAAATGAATATGAGTGAAATATGTTGGTGAAGTCACCCTCAAGAACTCTCTAGTTCTTCTTCGGGATCCACATCATCTTGATGGGAATTCTTGGAGTTATAGTCATACTTGATGAAGTATAACTTGATGTAGTCTTGGGAACCCACTTGACCAAGGCCTTAGGAGCTTCTTCAAAAGCATCAATCTCCTCTTGAAGCTTGTCCTTGACTTTTAGCTTGTGGTCTTCTGGTGGAAGATCATCTTGAGCTTGTGTTCCCTTGAAAGAAGTGGGATCATACTTCTCTTGTTGAGGAACAAACTTCTCTTGGGGTATTAATCTTCTTCCCACTCAACTCCATTGGCATTGAACTTGCATTCAAAACCAACACCTTGATTCTTTCGGTGCCTTCCTTGCTTGCGTGCAATTTCCTCAAATTGCTTACTTCTGGCAAGGCTCTTGTAAACACCTTTCTCTATAATTCCCTTCAATAAGCTATTTTATTTCTCAAGTGTAACTTGGCTAAGAGAATTATTAGTGGAATCAAGAGAACTACTGGAAGCAACAATATTGGATTTAACATGATTATTGTTACTAGTAGAAGAAGAATCTTTCTTGGTCTTGTTACTAGATTTTACTTGTGGCATGTAAGTAGACAAGAGTAAATGATTGGCAATGTAAGAAGAAATTTTCTTACGAAGATCATCATTGATTGTTTTTAAGAACCCATGCTCTTGCTCTAGATTGAGCTTTTCAAAGCATAGCTTTTCATGAGTTCTTAAAAGCTCTTGATGATCCTCTAAGGTAGTTTCATGAGCTAACTTAAGAGTGTTTAGTTCTTTAGTTAGACGCTCAATCTCCTTCTTATCATCGTCATTCATTTTATCTTGATTAGCATGATTAATAGCAACTAGTCTACAACCTGTGCATTCGCACGGGCTAGTTTAGTAATCTGCAATGGGTTGAGTTTGGAGACTACATTTCATTTACTGGGATTAATGAAATTGGGAATTCCCAAATTTCTATTGGAACAGTTCCATCTTTAGATCATTTTATAGAGAAAAGGAATAGATGCACGCATCAGCGACCATTTGTTCATACTGTATATCTTGTTCAAAAAATTTCTCATTAAAAGACAAAAGCCTTGTCTATACCTGATAAAATAAAAATCATGCATAGACAAAATGGTCATTCGGTAGAGCTTCTGTACATGTTGAGATGGTTGCACTTCGGTGCATCCGCTTTGCTTCCATCACATCATAATGTATTGATCTAAACATGTCCTCTTTCCTTATATTAGTCATTTCCTAAAAGTAAAATGCTAATATATTAACATATAGACAAAAGTATACTTTTCTGGTCCCTATTTTGAATTCACATGCAGTTTGGTTAATAAGGTATATACAAAAACCTTACTGAAATAATTTGGTATATAATGAAACCAAAATAAAATATGAATCCTTATGTAGCAAAATACTAATACAATATTTACCTGATATCTTATTTATCTAACCGAACAAACCGATGCACATACCTCGTATCCAGTATCTGCACCGCATATATGTCGTACCAAAAAATTAATATGCATGTTATTCCTAACATGGTAGTTTGCAGAGTTCTCCTTTTTTGAAACATGGCAATGGTTATTTAAATGTTTGTCAAGTGCCTGATAATAAGACCTTGGCAAAGCTAATGATTTCCCACGTCCACCCAACCAAGTGACTATTTGCTGAGAACAGAGTTCGGCAAAGACAATGCCAAGTTGTTTCTAGGCTTTGCCGAGTATGCTGGAAACTCGGCCAATTCGGCGATTCAGTGACATGGCATTAATAATAAACTTTATCATGTTCACGTTCCATAAAATAACTATCTTTCCTAAATGTAGACTATTGTTGGGTGCACACTTAGTTTTGTCGCTTGTATGTAAGATTGACCTTTATAACATGGCACCCTGGAATTCGGCTGCAGTCAGTTGGGGTACCCGAGGTGTATTGGGTTTGACTACCATGGACTTGTTTTCATACGTTTACATAGGTTTGGGTTACTGGGCAAATAATCTGATTATATGCTGCAAAATAGCAAACAATACATGTTTAACATATCCGTCTACTCTCAAAAACTAAACACTTATATATATATATATATATATATATATATATATATATATATATATATATATAGTGTATGGACTTATATTAAGTTCAATTGTTACTTATTAGCAATACAAAATTCAGTACCCTATCAGTCAGAAAAACAATTCGAGATACGATAGGCAATTCTAACCTTGATGTATTAGGCAATGCAAAGTTGGCAAGACGGTGGCCTGATGAGATATATGATGCATGCATGAGCCTATTTTTCATGATGGGGTTGCCATTGTTCTGCTTTGATTCAGTCTCAGGCATTCAGAAAGGTTAATTAGAATCCCTCCAATTTTGTGATCTGGTGGCTTTCGTGGATAAAAGCTTAAAAGTTTCTTCCTGCATGCAAAATCTATTGCATGTAACATGAACAATGACAAAATCTATTGACTTGCCTATCTAATTAGTTAATGAACCACAATCGTCCATTGATGAACGATACCAGCAAACAAATAGCTTACAGCGGTGCATACTAAAACACACTGTAATAAAATAATAAAATATTATACTACCTCAGATCAAAAGTTTCTTCACACGCTTAATCCACCACCAGACCAAGAAGAGCTTCCCACATGCACCCTGGATCGATAGGCTAAACAATGTTAGAATCGCCACACTGCATACCAATTTTGTATAATGTGTGTTTCACCAAATTATATAATCAGTAGATGATGTTCATCACCTTCATTGAAATCTCGCTTTTCTCAAATTTGCTACTGGATCTAACTCACTGCATTTTCTTCATCATCTGCAACGCAGAGAGAGAGAGAGAGAGAGAGAGAGAGAGATGCTTGCGGGAGGAGAACGCACGGAGGTTATGTGATGGAGACCACGACCAGGACCATGGCGAGCCTGTGGCAGGATGCGACAGCACATGGAAGGGGCGAGGGAGACCTCGGCCAAGAGCTCTCGATCAGGTTTTAGGCTGAGGCAATTTTTTTGAGTAGACGAACGTGGAGGCTAGGGAAAATAGATCAGGACTCTGATTCACGTGAGGCTCTTTTGCGTACAATTGAGATTGTTTTTTTTTTGGGTTTAGGTTGAGGCGATTATTTTGAGTAGACGATCGTGGAGGCTAGGGCAAATAGATCAGGACTCTGATTCACGTGAGGCTCTTTTGCGAACAATTGAGATTGGATTTTTTTCTTTTTTTGGTGGAAGGGCGCGAAGCTTTTTAGGTACAGTTGAGATTAGTTTTTTTCTTTATTTTTGACAACCAAGAAAGGACGTGAAGTTTTTTTTCTAGCTGAGGATTTTATGATCGTATCTACACCGTAATAACTCGGTCCCACCAGATGAACGGCTCGTAAAATCTGATTAACATGGGAATTTACGGGAAGTCAAGAATTAGTATAGGTATAGATTTCATCATAGTTTTCATTACTAGAGTTGTCAACAAGTAAATCATCATCACCTACCAAATCATCTTCATCACTATTGAAATCAACATACTCGGGGTGTGATACCATGGGGCCTTTAGCCATGAAGCATCTTCCAATCCCTTCATTTGGTGAATCAAATATGTCGTAGGAGTTGGATGACACAAGTGCAAGACCGGCAACACCTTCATCTTGAGTATATTCGGAGTCGGAGTGATAGCTTCTCTCGGAGTAGTTGTCGGAGTCGGAGCCGGATACCCACTCACCAACATGAGCTTGATGTCTTCGTCTTGTGTAGCTCTTTGATGATTTGTCCTTCCTTTCTGAATCCTTGCTTCTGCAAGAGGGTCTTCATTCATAACGATCGTATCTACTCCTTCTCTCTCTTGGTGGTGATTCCTCTGTTTTGCTTCTCCTTTTAGGTGAGTCTTCTCTTCTCTTGTAGGGAGCCATACACTCACTAGATTAGTGTTTGGGTCTTCCACAATTGCGATCACGACTAGAAGATATCTTGTCATTGTAGGACCTTGACTTGAAATTCTTTCTTTGCTTCTACTCTTGTAGAACTTGTTGAAGTTCTTCACCATTAGGATTAATTCTTCATTAAAGACTTGTTTCTCACTTGATGTTGTAGGAGCATCACATGAAGCTTTGTAAGCACCACTAGATTTGTTGTGAAGCTCTTACTTATCCTTGAGTGACATCTCATGAGCAACAATTCTACCAATGACTTCAGTTGGCTTGAGATCTTTGTAATTGGGCATCATTTGGATCAAAGTGCACATGGTATCATATTTTCCATCCAAGGCTCTTAGGATCTTCTTGATGATGAATCGGTCAGTCATTTCTTCACTTCCTAAGCCGACAATCTCCTTTGTGATGAGAGCAAGCCTATAGTACATTTCAGCGGCACCTTCACCATCCTTCATTTTGAACTTAACAAGTTAATTTGAAGTACATCCAATTTGGATTCCTTGACGGACTCGGTACCTTCGTGCATATCAACAAAGTATCCCAAATTTCCTTTGCATTCTCAAGATGGCTGATTTTGTTGAATTCTTCGGGGCACAATCCTTTGAAGAGGATATCGCAAGCTTGAGCATTGTATTGCAACATCTTCAATTCTTCTGCGGTTGCTTCATGATTCGATTATCTTCCATCGAAGAATTCACCTTGCAATCCAATACACACAATAGCCCAAACGGAGGGGTTATGTCCAAGAATATGCATTGTCATATTATGCTTCCAACTAGCAAAATCTGTTCCATCAAAGTAATGACCTCTATGGTGGTAATTTCTCTCGCTATACGCCATACTCTCCTAGGTTGTGAAACCAAGGCTATGATCACCAAAGCTATGGAAATCAAGGCAAATGGAGACCAAAGCTCTAATACCACTTGTAGGATCAAAAGTAGGTCTAGAGGGGGTGATTAGACTACTTGACCAATAAAAAATCTATCCTTTTCCAAATTTTAAGTCTTAGCAGATTTTAGCAACTTAGCACAAGTCAAGCAATCAACCTACACATGCAATTCTAGGAGTATAGCAGCAGAAAGTAAAACATTTTGGAGCAGCTACCGCGGTCTCGAATTCAGCGAAGATCAAGTCTCCACGGGTGTCCGCAACGTAATTCAAGCTCCCAAATCTGACCTGATGGCCAGGGGCGTAGCTTTCGATCTGCTCCAGATGGCCAAGCAAATTGGCCCGCAGTGCGAAGCCGCCGAACACGAAGATCTGTCCGGGGAGGAAAGTTTCTCCTTGGACAGCGTCATTATGGACGATTGAAGGGACCATCAAACCTTTTAGCGATAGCACAGTGGAACTCTCAATGAAAGCACCAATGTCGGTGTCAAAAACGGCGGATCTCGGGTAGGGGGTCCCGAACTGTGCGTCTAAGGTCGATGGTAACAGGAGACAAGGGACACGATGTTTACCCAGATTTGGTCCCTCTCTATGGAGATAATACCCTACGTCATGCTTGATTGATATTGATGAATATGAGTGTTACAAGAGTTGATCTACCTCGAGATCGTAATGGCTAAAACCCTAGAGGTCTAGTGTGTATGGCTATGATAATGAATATCCTCTATCCAGACTAAGTCCTCCGGTTTATATAGACACCGGGAGGATCTAGGGTTACATAAGGTCGGTTACAAAGAAAGGAACCTACATATTCGACGCCAAGCTTGCCTTCCACGCCAAGGAGAGTCCTATCCGGACACGGGTACAGTCTTCGGTCTTCATATCTTCACAGCCCATCAGTCCGGCCCATAGCCAACAGGCCGGACGCCCGAGGACCCCTTAGTCTAGGACTCCCTCAGTAGCCCCTGAACCTAGCTTCAATGACAAGGTATCCGGCGCGTAGTGATGTCTTCGACATTGCAAGGCGGGTTCCTCCTTCCGAACTCCAAAATAGTCTTTGGGCGAATTGATCATGTCTAGACCTGTAACACACACCACACACAACCGTAGAGAGAATATAATAATACCCAAGTCCAATCTGCTAACAACTTTTACAACATGACATCACGTTCATCCGGTCATAATTTTGAACCATTTTTTGCCTGCCGCTCCATGTTTCGAGACGTGGTTGCCATTGGCACGTCTTGTCGAAGCATAGCTCGTGTCCCTTTATTACGGGATTCTCATCAATACGGGCGTGGGTAACCCAACCGTGCCATTTTACACAGACCTTGGGAACAGGCGAATTCTGAGGCGAGTGGGGAGGCGTTCAATATTCACTGCCCTTATAAGGAGATAAGATTCCCCCTTCTTCCCCACGCCTTCTTCCTGCCTTTCCACTCTTGAGCTCCAGCGCCCAAGTCCTCATCTGTTTCCCACTCAAGAAAGCACTCAACCATGTCCGGATCCAGAGGTCAAGGCAAGTGGATGGCTTCCTCCGTCAGGGAGGAGGACATCGCTGAGCTTCGGGCGGCCGGATACCTGGTGAAGGAAATCGCCCATCATCTTCCAGCCCAAGGACAAATCATTCCCACACCGAAGCCCAACGAGAGGGTAGTGTTCTCCCCCATTTCCTCCGCGGGCTAGGGTTTCCACTCAACCCCTTCATCCGCGGGGTAATGTTCTATTATGGGATAGACTTCCACAATCTATCCCCAAACTCCTTCCTCAATATATCGGTGTTTATCGTCGTGTGCGAGGCCTTCCTCCGCATCCAACCCCACTTCGGGCTGTGGCTTAAAACCTTTAACATGAAGCCCAAGGTGGTGGATGGACAGCATGCAGAGTGCGGGGGCGCCATGGTGAGCAAGCTCGCCAACGTTCCTTGGACAAAAGGCACATTCGTGGAGTGTGTCAAGGAATGGTAGAAACAATGGTTCTATATCACTAAACCCCACGGTGCCACCTGGGCCGCAGGTGCCGCATTCAACTCTGGTGCTCCCGTGCGACTTACCTCCTGGGTCGAGAAGAGCCTGAACTGGTGTTCGTCAGACGAGCTAACCGCGCTGCAAACGTGCATTCAAAGCATGATCGATAAGGACATCAAGCTTGTCGACGTAATCCAAGTGATGTTGGTGCGCCGGATCCTCCCCTGTCAGAGCCGAAGCCGCCCTCTATGGGATTTCAACCTGAAAAAGCACCACACCTTGGAAAGGCTCTTCGAAACAGATCATGAAGATGCCTGGAAGTTGCTTTTCAAGGGCAACGAGATACCGCCGGCCCCAGACCGTGGTCATGACATAAATCACCTCCCCAACGAGGTATTTTTCAACACATCCCTTACTTGCTTGTTTCAAGGGTAACATCTAAGCTTTTATTGTCATTGCTTTTTCAGTACTGGTTAAAGAAGGCGAAGCAGATCCGGTGTCCGGCTCCTGTGCTTGAAGAACCAGTCATCCCGCATTTAGCGAAGACGCTGGAGCCGGCGCCTTATAAGGCACCAGAAAAGAAGGCCACCGGAAAGGCCAAGGGGGTCCGGAGTGGACCCCGCCACCGGGGTGCTTCGGACGCGACGTCTAAAGATAAGACCCACTCTTTCGCAGCCGAAGACGGCGACAAGGAAGAGGAGGAGAAGAACAACCCTCCCCTAGATGAGGGGAGGACGAAGAGGGCGGCCTTGGCGAATCTGGAGGCGGAGACATCCAAGAAAGGGAAGAGCTCCCTTGCGGATGACACCGCGTGGGACGCCGACAGTAGTCTAGAGAGATGACCCCGTACTAAGCCACGGGCCGCATCACAAGTGCTCAAACCCATATCCGCTCATGAACCAAGTCTTTCCTCTTCGTTGTATTGAGATGATTGGTTATGTTTTATTATAGTCCGGCCCACAACAACTCCCCGCAATCCTCGTCAGGAGGCTCGCTGGATTCCAAGGCGATGGCCAGCGATACGCCGCCAGCCGCTCACTCCCCCAAGGCCAAGGATGATGCAGAGGTGCTGTCCCGAAGGACGGTTCCAGGAGGGGGAGAGGCTCCGGGGGTGCTAGAAGGCGAAAATCCCGTCGCCGGACACCAAGGGGAGTCCATTCCCATGGAGGCTGGTGGGGAGGACCGAACTCAGTTTGACCCTCAGCCGGACTCAATTCCGGAGACCGAGACTGCTCCGGAATCCGGTACGCGACCTCCTTCGGAATAAGGGGGATGTCTGTTCCCCCGGTGACCCCTGTCCAACTAGCGGCACCGGATAATCTGTTGGAAGCACTACGAGGCGCTTCCATTGTGGATGAACACCGTGTCCTCATGGGCACGGTAATTGAAAGGGTTCAGTCCGCCAAGAGCAGACTAACCGAAGCCTGCAGCAGCCTGTTAACAGGTTTTGAGGTAAGCGGCGCAAAAAAGGAGAAAATCCCAATATAGATAGTAGCCCCTGAGACACTGTCCGGTGTTCGAAAAGAAAAAATGGACAGAGGATCAATCTCCTATTGCAGGGAACTAATGAAATCTGTCTGAAATGTATGCGTAGGCGTCGTTGTTGGCCGCAGCCTCGCATACTGCCGAAGTCTCTGGACTGAAGTAGAGACTGGCGGAGGCCGAGGAGGAGCTTGGCCGGGTGAAGAGGCAGCTCCAGGAAAAATAAGGTGAGTAATAACCTGTTGTGGATTCCAATAAAAAAGATGGAAAATGATATGCAATGATCGAAATACCATGATGTAAATAGGGGCGACGACCGAGGTCGAGGCCCTGAAAGCGGCCTTGGTCGAAGCCGAGGGGAAGGCTGTCAAGTAGCAGGCCGCCCGTAAGAAGCTCAAGGCCCGGGTCAATGAAGTCCAATAGGATCTCCAGGACGCGGTGAGGAAGTGCGACACCTTGGAGCACAATGCGTCGGTTCGAGAGGCCGAACTTGTCAAGGCTCGTAAGAGTGCGGAAGCGGCCTAGATTGAAGCCCAGGATGCCCTTCATGAGATCCAGGAGGCCAGGAAGATCGCAGCGGGTAAGGCATTCAATATGCAAAGCAGGAGTGTGAAGAGGAAATATCTTTTACTAACCCGGATTCAGAGTTCTCCAGGGGCCTTTGCTGATCTGCCACGCAGTGTGACCGACGCTGCCGAGTTCTTCCGAGCCAAAGAAGGGAGCTCCACGAAGAAGCTGTTCTGGACGCAATATTGCGCGCCCTAACATCCGGTTCCCTTCAGCGATCAGCTAAAACAACTGGTCGAGCTGCACAAGATGGCCGAACTGGCCATGAAGGATATGATAATCCGGTTGTGGCCAGCCGAAGCTATTCCCAGCAGCTACTTCGGCCTCGTGAAGAAGCTCGTGGATGTCTGTCCTCGGCTGGATGTCATCAAGTGATCCGTCTGCATTGAGGGCACGCGTCTGGCCTTCTCCTATTGCAAAGTCTGGTGGACGAAACTGGACGCTGTCAAGCTAGCAACTAGGGGGGCGCTGGAGGGCAAGGAGCACCACACACCTGAGCGATGCTTCGGCGATGTTTTAGAGGGGCCCCGCATTGTTGCGTATCATTGTTCGAAAGACATTATCTTTGAATGAATGTACGCTCCCTCTGCCTTGTATAAAACAAGTTGTTTATGCAATATGATGCTTGTTATGTTTTTAAATTTTTACTTCCTGTGCGACCGTGTTGTATGAAATCTGAGGGTTAACCAGTCGTCGGCTTCTGCCCCCACGTAGGTATTACGGGGGTGTTCAGGATGGAATCTAAACAATCTTGATCCAATTAGATGGTCCTTGAAGGAGTTGTTTAGCGCAACGAACCAGGCAACCAGACTATGCGATTGTAACGCCCTCACTAAGGCATAGGAGTGTGACAATAAAAACATGTGTGCAGCCCCTAGTATCCGAACTAGAGTGCTATAGGCGTCTGATCGGGAAGTACTGATCCTTCACGTAATGCGGAAGAAATCTCCAAAGCTTTGCAACCTCCGAATAGCTGACCGGCTCTCGCCGCGTCATGACAATCAGTTTTCGGCTTTCTCTACTGAGGTGCTCCTTTGGATAAACCAAGGCACAATCGCAGCAGTTCTCCCTTTACTACCTTAGCCGATATAGCGGAACGTAAGGTAGCAAGCACAGGAGCCGGGCAACCCAACTATTGACCAAAGACATGATTCGGAGCCAATGCATATAATGCTAAATTCGGGGTGCCGAACTATACTTATAAAAAGTGTTCGGAATTTTTGTTGCCATAGTGTGGGGTGCTATGCAGCCCCTGGTGAACATGAAAACATACCAAAGTGTACGGGTGCTACCTGATAGGGTTATCCACAGGGGAGCTGAAAAAAAAAGGTACGAAGATGAAAGGCTGGAGTCTTACAGTTCCAGCCGCAGACTATTCTCATTGTAATTTAGTACGTCAAAGCGCATTGATACAGGTAGTGCGATAAGCAATAGGCTATTTGACGTGCTGAAACCAAAGGAGAGTTGCATGCGGGTCCTGAAAACAGGTAAAGCTATCGTTAACGGAATCACCTAAAAAGTCCCCCATATGTCTGCGTTTCTCGTCGTCTTGGTGTGTTTATCCTTCCAGAGGACCGATGATCAGACCACCAGATGGTGCCTGTGGGATTGAGACCTGCAAAGGAAACAAGTAAAAGTGAAAGTATGTGTGTATCCGACGTCGGTTGAGCTGTACTACGGACCACAGCTAGTTGTGCCTCCGTCGATACCCATGGGATTTTGAGTGTGTAGTTATGTACGCGCGGCACAAATGCCATTACTTGATCGGAACTGCGACGGAGACCGGATTGCTAGTCGAGCTCCTGACGAGCCGAGCTCTCCTGTGCAGAGTAGTTCGAACCCTATTAATGGTGTCCGCGGGCTCGGCAGCCGAATTAAGGCTCTGCCTGAGAAGGCCGCACTATACTTCTGCTGCTAGGGCAGCTGTGTGCTCTTCTGTATGGAGGGATCATTCGTATTTCCATTGACTGTTATGACACCGCGTCGACCGGGCATCTTGAGCTTGAGATAAGCATAATGTGGTACTGGATTGAATCGAGCAAACGCAATTCGTCCGAGCAGTGCATGATAGCCGCTGCGGAAAGGGACGATATCGAAGATTAACTCCTCACTTCGGAAGTTGTCCGGAGATCCGAAGACAACCTCTAGTGTGATTGAGCCCGTACAGCGGGCCTCAACACCTGGTATGACTCCTTTGAAGGTAGTCCTGATGGGCTTGATCCGAGATGGGTTAATGCCCATTTTTCAAGATGTATCCTGATAGAGCAGATTAAGGCTGCTACCTCCGTCCATGAGGACGCGAGTCAAGTGGAACCCATCAATTATTGGGTCTAGGACAAGTGCGGCTGAGCCACCGTGACGGGTACTGGTCGGATGATCCCGGCGATCAAAAGTGATCGGGCATGACGACCATGGATTAAATTTTGGGGCGGCTGGCTCTATTGCGTAGACGTCCCTGAGCGCACGCTTGCGCTCCCTCTTGGGGATGTGGGTAGCGTATAGCATGTTCACCGTTTTGACCTGAGGGGGAAACTTCGTATGTCCCCCTGTGTTCGGTTGCTGGGGCTCTTCGTCATCGTCCTCGCTTTGCGATCCTTTTTCCCTGTTCTCGGCGTTTAATTTACCGGGCTATTTAAAATCCCAGAATCTCTATTTGTATGATTGGGTGGCTTGTCTGTGGTGCCATGAATCTGGCACGGAGGATCAAGTATGCGGTCCAAGCTGGATGGGCCTGAATTGTTCTTTTGGAACGACTTATTCTGCTAGCCGGACTTAGAGCCCCCGAATCCGGCATCGACTGTCGTGTCCTCGGTGTTATCATTGTTGTTTCGACATTTGTATCTGTTGCGTCGAGACTTGTCTTTGCTAGTTTTAGCTTCAGGGATACCGGTGTCGCTTGCATTGTTTTTGCTACGGGCCAACCAACTGTACTCACCCGCACAAAAGTGGGTCATGAGTGCCATGAGGGCTGCCATGGATTTTGGCTTTTCTTGGCCGAGGTGACGAGCGAGCCATTCGTCGTGGATGTTGTGTTTGAAGGCTGCTAGGGCTTCGGCATTCGTACAATCAACGATTTGGTTCTTTTTAGTTAAGAACCTAGTCCAAAATTTCCTGGCGGACTCTCCGGGTTGTTGGACTATATGGCTTAAGTCATCAGCGTCCGGAGGTCGAACATATGTACCTTGGAAGTTATCGAGGAAGGTGTGGCACCCCGGCTCAGAGCGGCCGGTTTACCATGCATTGCCAGCCCAGAGACCATGTCTTCTGGCAACACACAACATCTTGGTACAGAAAATAACCACTTTATTGATGCTAGCGGATCAGAGTTTATATTACAACAGGGGTCGAGGCCAAGCGGCACACACGGTGCGGCTGAACAATATGTACATTATTTAGTGAACATAAAGGAGCCTTGATCACAACAACTACGTGGCAGCGGAACAACGTCGTAGTGGAAACTCCATAGCACAGGGACACCGATGTGGACACGATCTAGACTCGAGTAGCACTCCTTTCCAACGAGACTTTCCTGAAATCTGGCATGATACGCCAGGTCAGTACATTGAATGTACTTGCAAGCTCACAACAGGCATAATCATAATGATAAACAATATCATGATAATTAACCAATTAATAATGCAATAATGTTCCAACATGTTTTGATCATGCTCTTGTGATAAATGTCCCTCGGGACCGACTTACCAACCATGATCGTTCTCGGAGCACAAACAAACCACCATCGTGGCCTTGACAAGAGTAACTCGTGATCCTTACGGCGATCACAACCACGACCAATATTTGGTCTCGAACATCCCGATGGCCTTTCTGCCATCATCCATAGTGCAAAGTTCATAACTTAGTGTGAAAATTTATTATACGTTGACTCATGGTGGTACCTACTACGAGGCGTCCGTGGCCGTGGAATCGGCTATCGATAGATTATACACTCTGCAGAGGTAGCACACTGTACCCACACCACGGAACCCATGGCCTCGCACTCCCATTCGGGTGGACCAACGGCATTCCGACGAAACCCCTCCATTTCCATGACACTCTCCTGGACATTCCGACCCAATCCCCAACGGGCTAGTCCTGGGTGGCCCCGTGTCCCCAAATACACAACGACCACCGTCGTGGCCAAAACGATCCCACTCGGGGACCCAGTACCATAATCTCAACAACGAGCACACAAGATTATGCCTACTTACCGGGCCAGGGTAAGCATGCACATAACCTTCCCTAGTTGGAGGCACCGACCAGAGGCATGTCAATGGACCGAATCAAGGCCTTCCCACAAAGGCAAATGTGGTTGCACTAGAAAAAACTCGATTCAGCGGCACCATGACCCATTCAATGATATATTCAAGTTGAGATATAGTCAGGTTCAACTTGAAATGAAAATGACCGGTGTCATAGCATGCCATGAAATGCAATACTACACATGCATCACATATTAACGAAAATGACTGATGTCAACCATATTCACACTAAGCATAAACATCAACAACTTATATTACTTTCCTGGTCAAGGTAACTCTCACTTTAACAAGATATTTTGTAGCAAGTTTTATTATTTTTCTCATGCAAGAAAATAACTTCGATTAATTTCTCATATGCATAGCAAAAATTATACTATCATCACCACAAGCAAATCCTAATTTCTTTACCAACAAAGTTAGGTTCAAACATTCTGTAAATCAAGCAAAGTGGATAAACAAGCACTTAACAGGATATTTTCTAGCAAATTTTACTATTTTATTTGTGCAAGAAAATAACTTTAAGAATTTACTCGTATGCGTAACAAATCATTTTAGGGACAATTACGTCCATGCCACTAGTTGTGTCACACCCCCTAAATTCAAAAAACCCTCAGTCTTGCCCAACCCCGTTTGCTGCACTTATGTTTTTGCCCTTCCGTCACGGCTCTGCCTGGTCAGCGCCGTTTGACCATAACCAGCGGCCGTTTATGGACACAACTTGCCCCTAGCTTGCTCTTACAGGTGGGTCCTGCCTCACTCTCATTCCCCATCTCACTCTATCTCGCTCGACGAACCCTAGTTCTGATCGGCGGCGACCTTGGCGAGCGGCGGCGCCATCGATTCTCCTCCCACCTGATGGACAGCGGGGAATGCACCGGTGGTGGCGGCGACCTTGGTGAGCGGTCGGGCCATCGATGCTCCTCCCACCCAATGGATAGCGGTGGCGGCGGTGACAAGGGATCCATGCGGGCATGCTAGATTCCATCGGGGTACTCCCTCACTCTCTCCCTAGCTGTCTCTCTCCCCCTGGATTTGGTCGAGTAGGGGCTCTCTCCCTCCTTCCCTTCCTCTCTCCTTTGGATCTGGTGGAGTAAGCTATTTTACACTAGATCTACATGATGTAGGTAGTTTTTTCTTGTTATTGTGTGTTGATTTATGCCCTGTTTGCATAATAGGATGGATCCCACAAGAGCATTTTCTCTGTCTATAAGAATGGAGACAACTATATTAGGTTCTGTCGGCACAAAGCAACAAGGATGTGGCTTTAATTTCCCATTAGTGGTGGACAACAATAGCAGTTTTAATGAGTTTAGAAATGCAATCTCTTCCAAGTATCCCTGGGGTGTGCTTGATGCAGTAGAGTTCAGGTACTGGGACAGTGAGAAAGTTAATTGGGTCCCTGTGTAGTCTGATGATGAGTTAGCAGTGATGTTTGGAAGAAATGCACGAACCATGTCATGTAACTTTGAAGTTACAGTTATTCAGAGAACTAGAGCAGAAAGCATGTCTTCTAGGCCATCAGGTTCAAGGGGTTCAAGGGGTTCAAGGGGTTCAGGTGTACAATGCAGGTCAAGCACAAGAGCAGGAAGTACTGCTTGTCAGCCACCTAGAAATCCAATTGCTAGAGTCAATTCTGATCCTTCTTGCAGTCAAAGCCAAGCACAGCCAGAGAAAGTGGCTGATCATGTTGTGGAGGAAGCTATGCCTGATGAGGCAATATTGTCTGATGAAGAGGATGTGAAACTGTATCGTGGCTATGTCCAACACAATAACCAGGAAGATGCAGCAGATGAGGATTATATACCAGCAGAATTTTCTAACACTGATGATGATGAGAAGCAGGAGGAACAAGACATGGGACATTTTGAAGATGATGATGAGGACAGGCCTGTAGTTATGTATGACAGAGAGAATCCCTCAATTGAGGAAGGTGTAGTCTTTCCCTCTGCAGTTGACTGTAGAAATGCAGTTGCAACATTCTCAATAAGGACAGAAACAGAATTTCAAATTGACAAAAGTGATCCAACAAGGTTTACTGTGCACTGTGCATATGAAAGGTGCAAATGGAGATTGCATGCATCTTTGATGAGGAGAAGCACACTGTTTCAGGTACTAGTTTTCATAGTTGCAATCTCTAATAAACTAGTTGTGATTAATAGTTATTTATTACTTATTGTGTTTTCTTATTCATTTCAGATCAAAGTAAATCCTTACCAACACAACTGTCCAAGTGTTAACAGAAGCCAAAGGCTGAGAGCTGCAAAGAGAAGGTGGATAGCAGATGCTGCAATGTCATGGATCAGACATAATCCAGGCATTGGTCCAAAAGAAATTCAACAGAAGTTACTTGAGAAATATGGAGTTGAACCTCCATATGTGAGATGTTACTATGGGAAAGAGATGGCCCTGGACAGGATATATGGCAAGTATAATGACAGTTTTCAGCTACTTTACACATTCAAGGCTGAAGTTGAGAGGGCTTCACCTGGTAGTGTTGTTGAGATTGGCAAACACACTGTACAGTACAAGCTCAGAGGTAAATCTTTCCAGAAAGAGTGCTTTAGAAGACTATTTGTCTGTTTCAAGGCTTGTCAGAAGGGTTTCTTGGAGAGGTGTAGGCCATACCTTGCTGTGCATGCTACAGCATTGAATGGAAGGTTTAGAGGCCAACTAGTTGCTGCATGTTCCATAGATGCTCATAACTGGCTATTTCCTGTAGCATATGGTGTCATAGAAGCAGAGTCTGAAGAGAGTTGGGGTTGGTTTTTCAAAAACCTAAAAAATGTCATAGGACATCCAGAAGGGCTGGTGATACATACTGATGCTTGTAAAGGACTAGAAACTGCTGTGGAAGAGGTCTACCCTATAGTTGAGCATAGAGAGTGCATGAGGCATCTAGCTCAGAATTTCAGTAAGAAATTTAAGGGGAAGTTTTATGATGAAAATTTGTGGCCTTCCTCACTTACTTACAACATCAAGAAGCACAACTACCATGTGAGACAGTTGCACAGCAAGCCCAAGGTCAAGGAATATTTGGAAATGCACCACAAAAAAATATGGGCTAGAGCTCTAATAAATGAGTTCAGAAAGGTTGATTAAGTTAACAACAACCTGGCAGAAGCATTTAACTCCAAGATCAAGAAGTACAAGGGGCTGCATATAGTGGATTTGCTAGACAAGATTAGGCAATACATCATGGAGAAGTTTGACATAAGGAAAAGGATTGCCACTGACCATTTCATTGGCCACAACATCATACCATCTGTAATGAAACCCTTGATGGCTAAATCAAAAGGTTTGGGAATGACTATGGTCAGGAGAAGCCCAACAGAGGCAGAGGTGACTGCTACTGACAAAGAAAAAATAGAATGGAGGTACCCAGTAGACCTAGCTAAGTGGACTTGCAGCTGCAGACAGTGGCAACTTGCTGGCAAGCCATGCATCCATGCTCTCTTTTTATTACAGCTCTGAGAGGTGAAGCCAATGCCATTGATCAATATGTTCATAAGTACTACTCTGTTGAGAAATTCATAGCTACTTATGCAGACAACCTACCAGCTTTAGAGGGAAAGCAACAGTGGGACACAGTGGATCCAGGTTTCAAATTGTGTGCACCAGTTCAAAATAGAGCACCAGGTAGGCCAAGAAAGCAAAGGATCAGGGCTAGTAGTGAAGGAAAGGGGCTTGGTGCTAGGAAGAGAAAGTGCAAGAGGTGTGGGAGATTTGGACACATTGCCAAAAACTGCAAAGAATCAGTTGATGCTGCATTTGGAGAGGAGGATGAACATTGGGGAGCAGAAAATGTGGATGAGGATGCAACAGAACCACTGAACAATGAGGAAAATGCAAATGCTGATGGAACAGATGATGATGATGAGGCAGCAACAGAACCACTCAACAATGAGTAGCCATCTACACAAGTTGGACCTACAGTACTAAGGTATTTACACTTACTACATTGAACCCTTGAATTATTGTTTCTATTTCTAGGTTTCTGAATGTGCCATGTCTGATTACTCAATCATCTGTCAGCCCCAGGAAAAATTACAAAAGTCCAGCTGATAGAGGGGCTTCTCCAAGAGCAGCTAAGAAGAAACCAGGCCATGCAGCAGTAGTTGAACCCTCTGCTCATGCTCAAGCTCCAGCTCCAGCAAAGAACACCAGATCCAAGGCAAGGCTGTTACCCAACCCAGCAAGAAACACTAGGAGCAAATCACTGAAGTTCTAATTGCTCCCTGTCATCTTCACTTAATAATGTGATGTGCAATGTCATGTTGAACTACTATGTTATGTTGTCGTCATGTCATCTTGAACAACTTTGGTATGTCGTTGTCATGTGAACAACTTTCGTATGTCGTCGTCGTGTGAACAACTTTGGTATGTCGTCGTCGTGTGAACAACTTTGGTATGTCGTCGTCGTGTGAACCATTTGGTATGTTGTTGTCGTGTGAACAACTTTGGTATGTTATGTCGTGTGAACAACTTTGGTATGTCGTCGTCGTGTGAACCATTTGGTATCTTGTTGTCGTGTGAACAACTTTGGTATGTTATGTCGTGTGAACAACTTTGGCATGTTGTCGTGTTGTATAATTGTTATCATTCGGTGATGTTCAATTGTTGTGCAATCTTATGCCATGTTCAAGATCAATCAATGATTTGGATCATCGATACTACTGAATTCACATAAATAACTCATAAACAAGTTCCAAACTGCATCTTCCATTACCATTTAGTTCATCATCCATCATAAACATCACTACATCATCTAATAACTTGCTCAAATCTGTGAAGACACAGAGATGGCCACAACAACAACACACAATAGGGTAATACCAAACAACAGTATCCACACACGCAACATTTCATCTCGCTCTTTCAGTTTCTTCTTCAAAGTGCGCTTCTTCGCCAGCTCCAGGTTTCTCTTCTGCAACTGATGACTTTTGATCCACATCCGTTCAATCTCAGCATGCATGTTTTCAAATGCAAGTGCAACACGAGTTGGGGGAGGCGGATCAACCCAAACCAACCAGTGGCACTCTTCTGGCAACTGCAATTTAGGAAAATATCAGATCACAGCAAAGACATGTCCATATCAAAGATTAATGATCTAAATGTTACTCTTACATCAAGTGGGCACCCTAAAAACTGTCGGCCGGTGCTTCCCCCTCCCCAGGCAACTTGACGGGCCGGAACTAGGCCATGTCCAGTGCAATGGTGCTTCGAGCAGTACTCCAAGCCGGTGCAGGTGTCTTCCGGCAGATAAAACTCGGATGCATGCTCCACAATGCCCACCCCATTGACCTTCTCAAAAAATGTGAGATTTCCCCCCAAAATACACAAACCCTAACCCTAGAACAGAGGAGCCACGGGAAATCCAAGGGGAATCACCAAGTGTTGCTTACCTCTCCAGGCATGGCGGATGCCGACGATAGATTAGATGAGATGCCCGGGCTCGACATCTCCAGATCCACCTCCTCCCGCTTCTCCTCCTTTGCTTTTGCCGCACGGTCGCTCTTTTTTTCACTTCAGCTCAACGAGGAGGAAGTAATAAGGGCAACCAGCCCAGGGGCAAAAATGTCCATAAACGGCCGCTGGTTATGGTCAAACGGCGCTGACCAGGCGGAGCCGTGACGGAAGGGCAAAAACATAAGTGCAGCAAACGGGGTTGGGCAAGACTGAGGGTTTTTTGAATTTAGGGGCAAAACAAACGGGTGTGACACAACTAAGGGCTGAAATGTAATTGTCCCATCATTTTATCATTACCACAAGTAGATCTTAGCTTTTGTTACCAACTAAACTAGTTTCAAACATTTTATAAACCAAGCATAATAACAAACTAACACTTAACAGAATATAAATAACATAATATTTATTTAAATGTAGGGATTAATCATTTCATTCAAGTAATAAAATCATAAATATTGAAATGACACCATGAAAATGTTGTTGTGGCTCGCCTTAGTGCAGATGAGGTTCACAAGCCTTCTGGTGATCCCCAAGACAAGCCTCACCCTCTGAAAATAATTTTAAGCACAAGAAGAAAATATCAAGAACACTTCTGAAAATCGCCAGAAATTCTAGACAGCTCAGAAAAATCTCATTTTTGGTGAGCTGCTAGATTTCTTCGCAAAGAACATAATGGGATCGATTCATTTGGACTTATGGTTGAAGAGTTATAGCTGTTTGAAGCTCTCTGGAAATTAGTTGAATTTGAATTTAAATAAAACAGACTAGGGGGTCACGTCGAAGGCGTAAAGCCTCAGGGCGCCACCACTCGTACCGCTTCGCGCGCGTACAGAGTGGCTGACTAGCGGGCCCTGCTAGTCAGGTGAGGTGGAGGGGGAGTAGGAAACAAAGGGGGTCACGGCTTCGCCGGAGCTCTCGCTGGCGACGAGGGCTCCTTGGCCAAAACGAGAGGGAGGGACCGAGAGAGGGGATGGAGGCGCACCTGCCCGTACCCGTAACATAGCTAGGGGTGGTCGGACGGCGTCGGAATCGACCTCGCAAGCAGAGGCAGAGAGCGGTGGTCGCCGGAGATGAGGAAGATGGCGAGCAGAGGCAACTTCAGGGGCTCCAGGGGGACAGAACGGCTTCACCGGAGAGAGGCGGAGGCCTTGGAAGGATCGCCCGAGCCTGGGAGGGGCTAGAGCCACCGCAACGACCCGAGGGGATCGCCGGCGAGCTCGAGCTCGGGGACGGTGGCCCATGGCCTGCCCGGTCGGGCTACGGCTATCTACATGTTTGTGAAGTGTGTGGGAGTGGAGGATGGTGCTCGAGGAGGCTGGGGGTGGCTCCTTTTATAAGAGAGTGTTGGGGTGGATCGGGGCTCCGCCGGCGACACCTGGACGCTGCGCCTGACAACGAGTGGCGTTAGTGAGAGGGGGAGAAGGCGACGCAGCTCACGCGGGGACTGTGGGCGAACGGGGACGAGCACAGGATCAAGAGGAAGGCGACGAGCACAGTGCAGAGCGCACTGTGGCGTTGGCCGGACCGCGCTCGTGCTCGCTGCGGTGAGCTCCGGCGTCGGCGAGCGCCAGGGGGAAGTTAATGGCGTTGAGACGAGGATGGTGGCGACGTTTGGCACGCTCGGGCAGACGGGGGAAGCGAGCACGCGCGAACAGAACGCCTGGCGGCACTCAGAGCGCGTCGACAAGCATGCTGGCATCGTGGACACGCGTGGTCACCACGTGAACTCTTCCCTCAGGCCGACCAACATCCAAAGATCATGTCTGGCTTGTTGTTCATGGTAGTTTTGAAGATTACCATGCTTTGGTTTGGCTCCAGATGCAGTAGAGAAGATTTTACAAGCCAAGTAAGTTTCTGATCAGTAACTTTGAGAGGTTACTGAGGTCAAATGGCTGGGAGTTGGGGGCTGTGCTTTGGAGGCTAGCCATCATCTACTAAGGTGATGATGCACAAGAAAATTCAGGCACAATGGAGCAAGTAAAATGGTAGTTGCTGTAGAAACCACCATTTCTGTCCAGAACAGAAAATATTTTCTGTAGCAAAAATATTCCAAAAAGTGATGAAATATTTTTGCTCGGGAAGGTGCCCTAGGGTTTAAAGAATATTTCTGAATTTTCTCAGATTTTTGTGGCCAAGAAAAATTAGGGTTGCTTTGGAGCTCATTGAACTAGCTAGGGTTTTAGAGAGGAAAAATGAATATTTTTCATTTAAGAAAAATATTCCCAAGATTATTTTGAGGTGGATCAGAAGGGGAATGATGATTAGAGAGGGGAATGATGCACTTGGGTGAAAGCCAAGGGTACCCAAGTGTTTAAGTCCATATGAAAAGATTCAAAAACTCCAAATTTCAAACTAAAGCCAAATGAAAGCAGGCAAATAAGAGAGGGCAAAAAATCAGGCTGTCACAGAAGGCCTCTTCCAAGTCCTCCCAGCTGCCAATAGAATTTGCAGGCAGACTGTTGAGCCAGTGTCGAGCTGGCCCCTTGAGTTATAAAGGGAGGTATTTGATGGTGTGGAGGTCATCGCCGCGGTCCATATGAATGTGGAGAATGAAGTCTTCGATCCACACCGCGGGGTCCGTGGTTCCATCGTATGATTCTATATTCACAGGTTTGAACCCTTATGGGAATTCATGATCCAGGACTTCATCGATGAAGCAATGAGGGTGTGTGGCCACTCTATATCGGGTCGTATCGCGACGTAGCTCTGATGGAGTCCGTCTACGGTTTTCGGCCCGTGCGTGACTAAGTTTGTCACGTCCGAATAGGTGGCCGTCGCCGCGTGTCGAGGCATGCCCTCGCGATCCATAGATTGATCTAGTGTGTCATGGTTTATTGTTCAGGGTTTGCCGGAGGTCATATGTATGCCCCTGGGCTGGTTTACCTCTGCCTGTGTGCCAAGGCGGGGCTGGCTGGTGTTTGGCGTGAGTTGTCGTTTTGTCTCGACCATGTGGTGGTCGGTCAGCCGCATTGTACGATGGAGGTATGTAGTTCGGCGCCTCCTCGTCAAACTGAGGTAGCAATTTGCGCTTTGGGTAGCTTTTGGTTGGGCGCTTGAGGCCGTACTCTTCAACTGCTAGGACATCGGTCCATTTATTATTGAGAAGATCTTGGTCAGCTTGAAGCTGTTGCTGCTTCTTTTTCAAGCTCCTTGCAGTGGCAATTAGCTGGCGCTTGAAGCGCTCCTGCTCAAGAGGTTCCTCAAGCACGATGAAATCCTTGGTGCCGAGGCTCACCTCGTCCTCGGAGAGCGGAAGGTAGTTATCGTCCTTCGAATCGTCATGTGTGGCCTGTTTACCGGGGCTAACCTGCCCGCCCTCCTGTTCATCTTGTTCATTAACTGTACCGACGGGGTCTTCGTTGTCTTCGGCACCTTCTGGAGTGTTGTCTTCTCCTGTGCCGGTACTGCTGTCTTTACTGCTGCGTGACTTAGAGCGGCGCTGCTGACGCCGACGCTTGGATAGTATATCGGAAGGTTTATCCACAACCGGATCTTTCTTGTCATCGCCGATGATCTCCTTTGGTGCATCCACCATGTATACATCATACAAGGAAGTGGTCGTCCAGCGTCCGGTGAACGGCGGGTTCTGGGCCTCTTCTTATCTGACATTGTCGTCCATACCGTCGATGTCCTCGGAGTCGTAGTCAAGTTCGTCGGTCAGATCCTCGACTATGGCTATGAAGTGGGTGGCGGGTGGGAAGCAAAATTCTCCACCGTCAGCCCCTAGTTCGAGCCGGATATAGTTCGGCTGTGAGTCCTCCGCCAAGGACAAGTTCTTTAATGAGTTTAGCACATCGCCCAAAGGCGAGTTCTAGAAGATGTCTGCGGCGCTGAATTCGAAGATCGATAAACGATCAAGCTCGGCGTCCGCGGCCTCACGTGGTTCGGAACTTACGGCTGGAGACGAGTCCGGAGTTCCACTGACAGAGACATTCGTGAGAGGTTAAGTCTATATGCGGCTCCAACATTGTGGAATCTGTGGCCTCCGTGGTGGGGTTGATCCTCCCGTCCTTGGGTGGCGCAGCTTGCTCCGAATCTAGGGCCAGAGCGGTTATAGGAGCAATCTCCCAGATGCAGCCTGATGATAGATTTAGGTCATGATCATCGGGGCGACCGGGAGCGGCTACCGCGGTCTCGAATCAGCAAAGATCAAGTCTCCACGGGTGTCCGCAACGTAATTCAAGCTCCCAAATCTGACCTGATGGCCAGGGGCGTAGCTTTCGATCTGCTCCAGATGGCCAAGCAAATTGGCCCGCAGTGCGAAGCCGCCGAACACGAAGATCTGTCCGGGGAGGAAAGTTTCTCCTTGGATAGCGTCATTATGGATGATTGAAGGGGACATCAAACCTTTTAGCGACAGCACAGTGGAACTCTCAATGAAAGCACCAATGTCGGTGTCAAAACCGGTGGATCTCGGGTAGGGGGTCCCGAACTGTGTGTCTAAGATCGATGGTAACAGGAGACAAGGGACACGATGTTTCCCCAGGTTCGGGCCCTCTCTATGGAGGTAATACCCTACGTCCTGCTTGATTGATATTGATGAATATGAGTGTTACAAGAGTTTATCTACCTCGAGATCGTAATGGCTAAAACCCTAGAGGTCTAGCGTGTATGGCTATGATAATGAATATCCTCTATCCGGACTAAGTCCCCCGGTTTATATAGACATCGGGACGATCTAGGGTTACATAAGGTCAGTTACAAAGAAAGGAATCTACATATTCGATGCCAAGCTTGCCTTCCACGCCAAGGAGAGTCCTATCCGGACACGAGTACAGTCTTCGGTCTTCGTATCTTCACAGCCCATCAGTCCGGTCCATAGCCAACAGGCCGGACACCCGAGGACCCCTTAGTCCAGGACTCCCTCAGCTCCCAAGTGACACCTAACCAATCTAGGAGACACCACTCTCAAAAAGGTAATAGATGGTGTGTTGATGATGAACTCCTTGCTCTTGTGCTTCAAATGATAGTCTCCCCAACACTTAACTCTGTCTCAGATTTGGCTATGGTGGAAAGGTGATTTGAGTGGAAAGCAACTTGGGGAAGGCTAGAGATCAAGATTCTTGTGGTTGGATTGGAATGTCTTGGTATCAACATGGTTCTCTCTTAGAAAATGAGTAGTGGAAGTGTAGGCATGTTCTAATGGCTCTCTCTTGAATATAGGTGAAGGGGTATATATAGCCTCCACACAAAATCTAACCGTTACACACATTTGACCCAACTCGGTCAGACCGAATAAGTGAACTCGGTGAGACCGATTCAGTTCAAAATGTGAACATTAGGATTCTCAGTGGGACCGACATGATTAACTCGATGGGACCAATGTGCTAGGGTTAGGGTAAAACGTCATCTCGGTTTGACTGATTACATAAACTCGGTGAGACCGATTTTAGTAGTAAGTAAACGGAGAGTTGGTCAGGCAAACTCAGTGGGACCGATCGCTCCTTTCGGTGATATTGAAACGTTACAAAAGGGAAACAAAGAGTTTGCATTGCAAACTCGATGGGACCAATCGCTCATTTCAGTGAGATTGAAACATTACGAAGGGAAACAAAGAGTTTACAATCCCATCTCAGTGAGACCGAAATCCCTATCGGTCAGACCGAAATGATTAGGGTTTCTAGCTATGGCTATGTCAAAGGAACTCGGTGGCGCCGGATGGATCAAATCGGTGGGGCCGAGTTTGACTTTAGGTTTAGGAAATATTTGGATTTGAGAGAGTGGTTGAGGGCTTTGGAGCATATCACTAAGCATTTTGAGCAAGTAGACCACTAAGCAACACCTCATCCCCTTTTAATAGTATTGGCTTTTCCTATGCACTCAATGTGATCTTGGATCACTAAAATAGAAATGAAGAGTCTTGAGCTTTTGCCAATATTTGTCCTTAGCATTTTGAGGGGTCCACATCTCTAGTCCATGCCATGCCAATCATTGAACTTTCTGAAATAATCAACTTGAATGGATATTAGCTAGTTCAATGAGCTATATGTTGTTATGAATTACCAAAACCACCCGGGGATTAGTTGGACTTTTAGATAGACATCCCTCAAGTCATCTAAATGATACGTGATACAAATCAACTAAACCATGTCCGATCATCACGTGAGATGGAGTAGTCATCAATGGTGAACATCTCTATGTTGATCATATCTACTATATGATTCACGTTCGACCTTTTGGTCTCCAATGTTCCGAGGCCATGTCTGTACATGCCAGGCTCGTCAAGTTTAACCCGAGTATTGCGCATGTGCCAAACTATCTTGCACCCGTTGTATGTGAATGTAGAGCCTATCACACCCGATCATCATGTGGTGTCTCGGCACTACGAACTATCACAACTGTGCATACTCGGGTAGAACACTTATACCTTGAAATTTAGTTAAGGGATCATCTTATAATGCTACCGCCATACTAAGCAAAATAAGATGCATAAAATATAAACACCACATGCAATCAAAATATGTGACATGATATGGCCATCATCATCTTGTGCCTTTGATCTCCATCTCTAAAGCACCGTCATGATCTCCATCATCACCGGCTTGACACCTTGATCTCCATCGTAGCGTTGTGGTCGTCTCGCCAACTATTGCTTCTACAACTATCGCTAACACATAGTGATAAAGTAAAGCAATTACATGGCGTTTGCATTTCATACAATAAAGATACAACCATAAGGCTCCTGCCGGTTGCCAGTGACTTTTACAAAACATGATCATCTCATACAATAACGTATATCACATCATGTCTTGACCATATCACATCACAGCATGCCCTGCAAAAACAAGTTAGACGTCCTCTACTTTGTTGTTGCAACTTTTACGTGGCTGCTACGGGCTTCTAGCAAGAACCGTTCTTACCTACGCATCAAAACCACAACAGTGATTTATCAAGTTTGTTGTTTTAACCTTCAACAAGGACCGGTAGCAGTCAAATTTGATTCAACTAAAGTTGGAGAAACAGACACCCGCCAGCCAACTTTATGCAAAACTAGTTGCATGTCTGTCGATGGAACCGGTGTCATGAACGTGGTCATGTAAGGTTGGTCCGGGCCGCTTCATCCAACAATACCGTAGAATCAAAATAAGACATTGGTTTTAAGCAGTATGACGATCACCGCCCACAACTCTTTGTGTTCTACTCGTGCATATCATCTACGCATAGACCTGGCTTTGGATGCCACTGTTGGGAAATGAAGCATGCAATTTCAAAAAAATCCTATGCTCATGCAACATCTATCTAGGAGATGCATAGCAACGAGGAGGGAGAGTGTATCTATGTACCCTCATAGACGGAAAGCGGGAGCATTTGACAACACGGTTTATGTAGTCGAACTTCTTCTAGCTCCGACCGATCAAGTACCGAACGTACGGCACCTCCGAGTTCTACACACGTTCAGTGCGATGATGTCCCTCGCCTTCTTGATCTAGCAAGGTGTCGAGGAAGTATATGAGTTCCGTCAACATGATGGCGTGGTGATAGTGATGGCGAAGTGATCCATGCAGTGCTTCGCCTAAGCACCGCGAAACTATGACGGTGGGTGTAAACTATGGAGGGGGGTGCCGCACATGGCTAACGATTGTTGGTGTGCGTTCTAGGCGCCTCCTCCCCACATATATATAGGTGGGAGGGGGAATAGCCTTGGGGCGCCCCAAGTAGGAGGAATCCTACTTAGGGGCCTAGTCCAATTCGGCCCCCCTTACCATATTTTTCGAAGGGGGAAGGAAGGAGGAGGGAGGAGGGAAGGAAGGGGGAGGCCGAATCCCTCCCCTTCCTTCTCTCTTCCCCTCTTTCCTTCCTACTCTGGTTCGGCCCATATGGGGGCGCAGCAGCCCCTGCTGGCTGCTGTGTTTTCCCTCTTGGCCCATATCTTTGCCGGGGATGCCCGGAACCCCTTCCGGTGACCCGATATGTACCCGGTACCCTCCGGAACACCTCTAGTGTCCGAATACTATTGTCCTTTATATCAATATTTACCTTTAGACCATTTTGAGACTCCTCGTCATGTCCATGATCTCATCCGGGACTCCGAACAACATTCGGTCACTAAATCACATAACTCATATAATACAAAATCGTCATCGAACATTAAGCGTGTGGACGCTACGGGTTCGAGAACTATGTAGACATGACCGAGACATCTCTCCGGTCAATAACCAATAGCGGAACCTGGATGCTCATATTGGATCCTACATATTCTACGAAGATCTTTGTCCGTCGAACTGTTATGACAACATACGTTATTCCCTTTGTCCATCGGTATCTTACTTGCCCGAGATTCGATCGTTGGTATTTTCATACCTAGTTCAATCTCGTTACCGGCAAGTCTCTTTACTCATTTAGTAATACATCATCCCATGACTAACTCATTAGTCATTTGTTTGCAAGGCTTATTATGATGTGCATTACCGAGAGGGCCCAGACATTCCTCTCTGATACTCGGAGTGACAAATCCTAATCTGGATTCACACCAACCCAACAAAACACCTTTGGAGATACTTGTAGAGCATCTTTATAATCACCTTGTTACGTTGTGATGTTTGATAGCACACAAGGTATTCCTCCGGTATTCGGGAGTTGCATGATCTCATAGTCAAAGGAATATGTATTTGACATACATGAAAGTAGTGGCAATAAACTGTACGATCAAATGCTAAGCTAACGGATGGGTCTTGTCCATCACATCATTCTCCTAATGATGTGATCCCGTTATCAAATGACAAATCATGTCCATGGTTAGGAAACCTTAATCATCTTTGATCAATGAGCTAGTCTAGTAGAGGCTCACTAGGGACACGGTGTTTGTTTATGTATTCACACATGTATCAAGGTTTCCGATCAATACAATTCTAACATGAATAATAAACCTTTATCATGAATAAGGAAATATAAAATAACAACTTTATTATTGCCTCTAGGGCATATTTCCTTCAGGATATGCATTGTTGTGTTGGTCATTTGTCTGGATATGCATTGGTGTGTTGGTCATTTTGCCGAATATGCACATTGTTGGTCGGATATGCA
Organism: Triticum aestivum; assembly: GCF_018294505.1. NCBI lineage: Eukaryota > Viridiplantae > Streptophyta > Magnoliopsida > Poales > Poaceae > Triticum > Triticum aestivum. Next base: position 188,443,733 of record NC_057812.1, on the reverse strand, counting down.
TTGTTGTGTTGGTCACTTGGTTAGATATGCATTGTTGTGTTCTTCACTTGACCAGATATGCACATTGTTGGTCGGATATGCATTCTTGTGTTGTTCATTTATAGTCATTTGACAATGTTTTATTTTGTAGTCTTCCTATGCATGCAATGTGTTCTTGAAGTTGCAGAAGAAGAGCTTCACTGTCATGCATTGTTGGTTGAAGTTGAATGGACAACCCAAGTGGAATATATTCATTGCCAAGATCATCGCCCGTGGCGCCGAGGAAGAAATCGATGATCCAACAGACCCAACAAAAGAACTGCACAAGAAGGTTAGAAGAGGGTTCCAAAGAAAGAAGTGGGAGAAGAAGGCAAAGCGAGAAGGGGCGGCGGCCAAGATGAGGAGAGATTCGAGGACATGTTGGCGAAGGAGGCATACTTCAAGTGCTCTAACGTCAAGAAGAAAACAAGTACGATAGATTTAACATGTTGATGCCGGCGACCGAGAAGAAGCTCAAGCTCGAAGAGAGGAAGACTGTGCTCAAAGAGAAGGTTGAGACCGCAACCGCTTGGAAGGATAGAGATGTTGACCTTGAAGATGGAGGATTTAGATGACGATGCAAGGATGATCGCAAGCCATCTGTTTCAAGATGTTAAAGCGGTAGAAGGATTAGTTGGAGAGGACGGAGGAGATGACCAAGAAGGTGGCGGCGGTCGAGGCAACGACGACGGCAAATTGAGTGTGGAGGTTCAGATTGCCGCTCCGACAGGACATAAAATCCATTTTTTTTCACGGATTGCCGCGCATACTAGCAGACATTCAGAGGATAGATCTAGATGTCGGGCTCCCAGGTCCATAGATTTATCCTTGTATACGATGTAAGATTAAGGGTCACCGCTATACCTGACCATCTGTCGGTCCGGGTCAGGCCTACCAAAACCCGAGGCAGAAAACCTAGGCCCGATCCTGGACATCGGGCCTAGTTTCTGGGCCCAAGCCCGACCCGAAAGTGATAAAGCCTGCCGGACCTCGGGCCACGGGCCGGGCCCCTTCAGTAAATCGTGAAAACGGCGGGCCCGGGCCTGGTCCGAATGCAGCGTCGGATCGGGCCGGGCTGCCCATGGCCAGGACTCACCGCCAAGGGGTAATGCTACACGTACGTAGGACTACTTACAATGTTTTACTTACCTCAAAAAAAAAAACTTACAATGTTTTACGTAATGTAACAGGTGGACCAATAAGAAAAAAAATAGGGGAGGGGGGAGTTAATTAGTTCGGAACAGGTAGATGTCAGAGTTAAACTGGGTGGATGGAGCCTATGAAAACCTGTTTACGTGACGTCATTCCCTAATTTTCTCGTGACGTCAGGTAGGATACAAAATGACTAGTCGAGGAGCCCGGCGATCCAGGGGGGTTGGATGGCCAGAGGGGGTTGGAACGCCCCTGCCGTCGTCGACGGGCCCCCCAGCGGCCAGCGCCAGTGGGACGGGACGGGACGAATGCACGCTCTCTCTAGGTGTGTCAGGATAAGGCGCCCAACGACGGATCTAGGCCCTGGCTGCGGCTGCCCAGCCCGGCTCTGCTCGCCCCAGCAGTGGCCGACTGGTGTTCGAACAAATGCCTCAGCGCCCAGTACCTATCTACGGCACGGCAGTTAATGGCCGGAGAAGAGCCAAGACCAAGTCACGAGCGGCGATGGCCGCTCCACGGAACGGTGTTGCACGCCGGAGCGAAAATGTCAAAAAACGGCGACGTTCGAGGCGCCGAGGAGGTCGGAGGTCGGAGGTGACTTCGCCGGAGCCGAGTGGACGACGACGGTAGGACGTTCCTGTCAAGGTGGCTTCCGAACGCTGGTGTGAACCCACGGTGTGTGTGGTGGTCGTGTGGCAGTCAGCAGTCAACACACCCTCTCCGCTTACCATCGCTGTCCACAGATTCCATTTGACCGCCCCCTGATACAAGGTACCCTACTGGCTGATTCCTGCTTATTCATGTGTTCCAAACCAAATTACTACTCAGCAACCCAGCTCGATGCCGGAGTATTTTACAGTTGAGATGCGTGTTAATTTGTTCATTATTTTTTGGTGTGTTTGGCTCTCTTCTAACTCCAAACTGGTCCTTCTCCTGAGGAGATCGTATATGCATGTATCCCATCCCCTCGATCCTGAGGAGATGCGTGTTCCTTGATATGACTGGGTCCAACTCCAACCTAATATGCCATGAGATGATAGCCTGATACTCCCTCCATTCTAAAATATAGTGCGTCCACGCTTCCCGAGGTCGAACTTTGACCATAAATTTAACAAACGAGACCGACTGCGGCGGGAGAAAAAGTTACATAATTAAAAACTTCTTTCGAATACGAATTCACTGATATAACTTTTGCCCCCGCCGCAATCGGTCTTGATAGTTAAATTTACGGTCAAAGTTAAAGCACGTGGATAGAGGAAGCACTACATTGTGGAATGGAGGGAGTAGTACACTTTGCTGTGGGGTCTTACCTTATTTCTTTCCTTTGTTTAACTGACTTCGCCGGTCTCCCCCCATCTGTTGTTCACTGTCCACACCACCGTTCACACCATTATTGAACTCGGCTGTCTTTGAAGCAGTCCCTCACTGGTCTGAGCAGCAGCCGTCGCTCTGGATACAAGCTCAAAGCCGCAACGGCAGCTAGGCTAACGGAGCAGCCATTCCGACTGAGCAACTGAGCATTGCGAAGCTTCCCCATTCTAGGTATGATCCTTACTCTCTCTTGCTGTGTTCGGCTCTTCGACATGGATACATAAGTTCCAGTGCCAATTTTCTGCCATTTCTCCTCTTGCAGTTAATCTTACTATAGTTACCCTGATCTGGGTACAAGCTCAAAGCTCATGCCATGAGTGAGGGCGGCTCACACATGCAGCCTCAGCTGGGGAACTCTCACACGGCGAACAGCGAGCAGCCTGAGCCGGCCACCATGCCGATGAACGGCATGGCTGCTTCGAGGCCAGGCAATGGCCAGACGGCAGATGAAGCAGCCGCCAGCGGAGTGACGGAGGATATCGAGGCGGCCGGCAACAACAATGGGCAAGGTCCGCCCAACAGGCCAGCAAGCCATGAATCCAGCATCAAGGTTGATTTCGAGTTCTTGTGGAGGTTGCGGAAGTATCTGCTACTTCTGGCGGTGTTGGCCGTTGGTGTCACTTACAATGCTGGGTTGAGCCCGCCGGGGGGATTTCAGATGGACAGACTTGACCGCCATGCCGGTGATCCTCTCCTCCCGCTTAGATTCTTCCAGCGATACCAAGCCTTCTTTTACTGCAACGCCACAGCCTTTGCTGCTTCTCTGGTCTTGATCATCTTGCTCCTGAGTAGGGGAGTGGCGAGCAAGCATGTCTGGCTTCGCTCGATGCAGTTTACCATGATACTGGATCTTTTCAGTCTCATGGGGGCATATGCCGCGGGGAGTTGCAGAGCACTAAGGTCTTCCGTTTACATATTGGTGCTGGTCTGTTCTGTTTTCGTCTATGTTGTGGTTCATATCCTGTTGCTTATGAGGGCAGTTCCACAGCCGTTAAAAGATCAGGTGCAGAAAACCCAGGATCTCATTCTGAAGAAGCTGAAACGCATGCTAAAAAAGGTGCCATCTATTTGCCCTGTCTCTGATCCTGACAGGCAAAGGAGCAACCGAGATTACGCAAGGGAGATCGAGGAGGCTCGCAAGTTCATATTGATGCTTGCAACTTTTGCTGCTACTATCACATACCAAGCTGGGATAAGTCCACCTGGTGGCTTTTGGGGTGCAAATAATCCTGAACACCGTGCAGCCACTTTTGTTCTCCGCAAGCACAACCTCCTCCGCTTCAATATCTTCACGTGTTGCAATGCGACCTCTTTTGTGGCGTCTTTGGTCACAGTCATACTGCTTCTGAGCACGGAACTGAGCACGCATGGGATAAGGACTCAAGCGCTGTCTGTGTGCGTCGTGGCTGTTCTGCTGGGGCTCATTGGTGCTTATGCTTCAGGGAGCTGCAGGGATGTTGCAACATCGTTGTCAGTGATACTCATAATTGCTGTGGTTCTAATCTGTGTTCTGATTCTTGTTATTTGCCTTCATTGCAAAGCTGTAACGGTGTGGGTGGATGAGGAGCTGAAGCCAGCACTTGGCAAAATGCTGAGGATGCTGTCATTGGGGCAAGATGATTCTCCAAGAGCTCACCAGCAATGTACAGATTGTCAGAGAAGGCACCATCAAGATACAGAGCTTGTTTCTCAGAGAAATCACCAGCAAGATACAGATCTTGATTCTCAGAGGATTCACCATCAAGATACAGAGCTTGTTTCTCAGAGAAATCACCAGCAAGATACAGATCTTGATTCTCGGAGGATTCACCAACAAGATACAGAGCTTGACTCTCAGAGAAGTCAGCAGCAAGATACAGCACTTGACTCTCAGAGGGTTCGCCAGCAAGATACAGAGCTTGATTCTCCGACAACTCACCAGCAAGCTACAGAGCATGTAGTTCGAGATACAGAAGTAGAAGGTGTCATGTCGAATTTGCAGTGCTACTCTGCTGACAGCGATCTTGTATCAACTGGAGATATGAGATCTGTATCAGCCAGTGATTTGGATAGCATGGAGGACATCATGCCAACAACACTACATCAATCTCATGATCAGAGTGAACATGCTGCAATTAGAGTTGTATGCTCATCATCAACAGATGCCCTAACTACCGAGGAAGTTCCATCGGACAACTTGGAAATACAACCTGCTGGCAGTCAGCAGGTTGCAATCCCCATGGCACTATCATCAAGTGACGGTGGAAATTCTATCCAAGGTATTTTACCGTTGCAGGGCTCGGTGGACGAAAATGCAACATCTGGTAACCTGAGGATGGATGCTGATGATCCGGCAATGGGATGTGAATTACCCGACAGCCATGGGGACAGCACAGAACAGCATGGTCAGCAAATGTCCAATAACCCTACTAGTGCAGATGATCGTGATGTTAGATTAGAGATCGACAACACTGCCAATGATCAAGCCCCACAGCATCAGAGATGTATTAAATGCAGCTGTAGAAATCCAGATGATGCTTTTCTGAAGAAGTCACGCACTTACCTATTGCTTCTTGCAATTCTTGCCGTGTCTTTGACATATCAAGCTGGTTTAAATCCACCAGGTGGCTTCTGGACATCAAATGCCACAAAGCACTCTGCTGGCGATCCCATTCTTGGGGACAGTGGTCGTGTCTGGACATCAGGTGGCACTAAGCACTCTGCTGGTGATCCCATTCTTGAGGACAGTTATCATAAGAGATACCTTGCCTTCTTTTATTTCAATGCCACTGCATTTGCAGCCTCCCTTGTCATGATCCTTATGCTCCTGAGCAGGAAGATGAGCAACAAGGTTATAAAACGCCGGGCACTGCAGACAGCAATGATAACCGATTTGCTTGCTCTAATGGGGGCCTTTGTTGTTGGGAGTTGCAGGGAGAAGACAAAATCTATTTACATATCAGTGTCGATATTTATCGTGGTTGCATATGTCCTTCTCCATGTTTTAGTGTTTAGGCATAATGGATGGTTGAAAGTGTGTGTTACCCAGAGGATGAAGTTTGCACCACCTCAGACAGATAATGAGTCAAGAGATGCTAAGGAGAAGGACTTGGCGCGGAGGCGGAATTTGCTCTTTATTCTTGCAATTCTGGCGGCAACTGTCACGTACCAAGCTGGCCTGAACCCGCCAGGAGGCATTTGGCCTGATGAGAACAGTAAGGGTGGCAAACCAGGCAATCCAGTTCTTCAAGACAGCCACCCAGAGCGCTATGATGTTTTCTACTACTCCAATGCTGTCTCATTTGCGTCATCTGTGGCTGTCATCATTCTTCTTGTTAATAGGGAATCATGTGAGGATGGAATCAAGTCGTACGCAATCCGTGCGTGCTTGGTAGCGGGTTTGCTGGGCCTCCTGATTGCCTATTCTGCAGGAACCTGCAGCAAAGCGAGACCGGTAATATATCTTATTGTCATAGCCTCTGCAGCTCTAACATGCCTTGTGATTCAAGTACTTGTACTACAAGATGCATTAGATGGGCCACTGACCAGGTTAAGGGGTCGGTTGCGGAAGATTCTTCATCTAGAGCCTGACTCTGAGACACCGCTGGAAAGTTCAGATGAAGAAAACACGGAAAGAAATGCTCAGGGGTCAGGCACCCTTATTAGTGAGAAGAGGGAAAAGAAGAGACAGAAGTACTTGATGCTTCTTTCGGTTCTTGCTGCATCCATTGCGTACCAAGCTGGTCTAAACCCGCCTGGTGGCTTCTGGCCTGATGACACTCCCAAAAATGGTTACAAGGCTGGCAACCCGGTACTTAAGGACATAAACTCCTGGCGCTACATGGTATTCTATGTCTTCAATTCCATCTCTTTCATGTCATCTATTTCTGTAGTCATGCTTCTGCTGAGTAAATCTGTGAGACAGAAGAAGGTTCCGCTCCAAGCATTGCACTTCATCATGATACTGGACCTGTCGGCTCTGATGACAGCTTATGCAGCTGGAAGTTGCAGAAAGTTCAGGACTTCAATATTCATCCTCGTGGTAGTATGTTGTGTGCTGGTGTACCTTCTGTTTATTATTATCTTGTCAAGTCGCATAGCAAGATGGCTGAAAAAACAGAAAAACAAGGTGGCTTCCTTGCTGCTGGAGCCTAGCCATGCCGCTGCAACTTCAGCATGACACCGGACCTGAATGGAATGTTTGAATATCTTTCTTCCCCCTATTGTAATATGTTCATTGTAGTTCAAATGGAACCCATAAATTCTCAGTTGTAGGCTTTTATTCAGGATAAAAACATTTATTTTCCTTGCTCTTGAAGAAATATTTTGTTATGACAGAGATCTTCAGGCTGCGATGAAGTATCCCCTTAGTTAAGACGTAGTTGATCACCTATGGTATGGACGTATGGGCTGGATGTAGAGATGGGGCATGCTTAGAGTTGTGTTTTGTCTGTAATGAGTTGGTTTGATTGATGAAGAAAGTTTGCAACTCTGATTTTCTTGTGCTTCAGTGAAGTCCAAGTGGCGCATGCATGTACATGCAAATGAATTGGCATTTTTGCATGATCAGTTTGAAGAAATGTCTCCTTATTTGGCCTTATTTTGGCATTTTTACATGTACATGTAGTAGTACTCCCTCTTTGAACCAATTTTAGATTTAAACTGTTGCTTTTATATGTTGCATTAGCCTGCTGAGACAGAAAAAGTTGAGGGGTGTTCTGTCTCCAATCTGGTTAGCAAGCAGTTTTTCCATTAAAATTTCCGAGCATCGCCTGAGCAAAAGAGCAAGCTTGACTCTATGTCATGAGTAATGACATGTGGAAAGGCTATTTCAGACACACACATGATACATTGCCAGGCACAACTATGATTCCTATAATACTTTACGGGTATCATTCTCAATTATATCTCAACCGTGTGCCTTTATTTAGCAGTAGTTCTATTCAGATTAGGAAAGTAAAGGATCACAACTATGTTGAATATCAGCATCCTTTTTTCCTGCACTACTTATTCTGAGATCTCTCCTCTGTTGTTGTTATTGCTCAGTGAAGGTATGCCTTTTCTTCTTCAGGATACTACTAGTTAGTACCTTTTGAGGGCTAACACACACACACAAAAGGAGAACAATAAAATGACGGGGATGCCGACAACTCTCGTCAGGTAAAACGGCGGTCTTCATTCAGCAAATAATTTCATGACTAAGGTGCGTCTGCTTTTAAATCCCCTCACTCACATACTACATGGTTGTTGCTTTCTGGTTTGGCCCTTTTCAACGTTCTCTTTGCTTGCAAAGTCCGTCCTGAGGCTTTTGCATTTGTCAAAAATTATGACGGGCCTCTTGTTCCGCTGGACGCTGGTAGTAGTATATATACCTTTGGTGTGTTCCATGTGGACTGCACATGCTACCCCCTCGAGTGACGGGGCTTGGTGTCACTGCAGTCCCTGAGACGATACTGAAGGCCTTTGATGGCGCCATCAAGAACAAGCTCCTCCATGTGGCATGTGCTGTTGCACTGTGCCCTGTGCATTTTTTCCTGTGTAGGGTTCACAAGAGGGACGATTTTCAAGTAGGAGTAAAATTTCGTGGTGGTACGTCATTGGCATGGTCCCGTTGATGGTGGATTTGAAGGTGGTGCCTTTAGGAGATTATTAGTTTACTTGATGATTGTCGAAACCTTGCTTTTTGTCAGGAAGGATTGGGTGTCACACACTGTCACAAGAATAGCCATGCTAATGGCAAACCATTGACCTAGCTAAGCTAAGAGGGCTCCAGAAGACAAAGGTTCAAAAAATGTAGAGTGGTTTCATAAGTCATAACGTTGGAACTTCGGATTCTGGGGAAGTAGGAATTCGACAGTGTTGTCAATAATCTGCGGAGACGGGGATAGTTCTTCTAGGCCAGGAAACAGGAGCATCTGGGAATAGGCCGTGAGTGTCCCACTGCATAAGTTGAGAGCATAAGACACTTGTATGATATACAGTACTACAAATGCGCAATGTTTTCCTTCTTATCTCTAGGTGTTCATTTTCTTCAGCAATTTTCCAAACCCGGGACCATTTTCGTCAGAAACGTTTGCCCACTTCGGTTCATGAACATGCTCCAGTATCCACATTCATTGGATGCGAACAAAGTCGCAGCGCCATGTTGATTTCGACGGCAGCACCGGAGAGCCAAATGTGTCCGGATGCTCACCGCGTAATTAAATAAATCCGTCTAATTAGGCCCGTCGCATCACGTGCTCTTTGGCAAATCAGAGGAAGGACGGATGGATGCATTGGATGCCTGCCTTTCTGACTGTTGCATTGGCGTTGCGCTGCGTTCTCCTAGAGAGAAGATTTTTCTCAAGATTCCAAGGTCCCCACATTGATCTTCGTTCGTCTCAGTGAGCCCAGCTCCCACAGAGAACTCAGAAAACTCTGTGTGGCCACATGGACATGGCTGGCTGGCTCACTCTTCTCAGAACAATCTGCCCAGGCTACACAGTAGTGTAGTTTCAAACAATGGAGCAGGCACGTGCTACTGGGGCTATGCTGATAATCTATGCACAGTGACATCTTGTATACAAGATAGTACAAACGAGTTAAGATGCAAAGCATCATCTGTGAGACTGTAACTAAGCAGATCTTCTTATCCTCTGCCATTTTGCAAACTGTTTAGGGAGGCGCGACACCGAGGTGCTCGAAGCTTCGACGATTGGCTGCCCTCGGATCTCGATGGTCGAAGGCGCGATGCATAGTACTCCACTCAAGGTGAGCAATGTTATGGCTTTTGAGCTAAGATGCAGATATTAGCACCGTTTTATGATGGTCCCGCTCTTGATGCTATGAACTGCTGTAGGCTGCTATCATCATCACTGCCCTGCAAGACTATGATGCCGAACCCGCTTAATTCGCGCACTGGCGCAACTCTAATTCATGGGGTCCAACTAAAATGGACCATGTGATGTTTACAGAGAAGGAAAGAAAAGAAAAACTCAATGGGCCATGTCTTTCGCATTTTCACAAAAATATGTTTGCGCTGGACCATCCTGAATGGCACTTGGATAGCCGGTACCACACCTACTGATTGGTGATGTTTTGAGACGGTGGTCATGAGATGAGCTTAGGTTTGGTTTTAGAATAGTAGGGTGTGTCAGTGTGAGAGGATAATGAGCATGTGGTCTTGCGCACCGCTCGATCCGTTTGTGCTTTGTCATGAGGAAGATGCTTTGACCTACAAGTGTGATTTGATCTTGGTATTTACTCGGTGCGCCCACTATATGATATTGTAGTTAAGGGTATCTTTCTACTCACTCAGTCCTTAAAAGAGCATACTATTAACTTTGTTGGAGGGTTAAACTATCTCAAAATTTGACAAAGTTTGTGTAAAAATATATCAATGTTTGAGAAACCAAATGGATATATGATGAAAATATATTTTATCATAAATCTAATGCTACTAATTTGATGGCATAAATGCTGGTGTATTATTATATAAATATGGTCAAACATAAAAAAGTTTAACTTTTCAACAAAGTTGGAAGTACACTCTTTTAAGGATGGAGGGAGTAGTTGTTAGTTTTTTATACTTGGAAGTTACTGCGTTCTCCAAAAAATGGTGTTAGGGTATTCGTCGCTCAACATATCTAACGAGACACGCTCTCATAGAAGTAAATACAAAAATGATGTCCTCTATTTCCTGGCATAAGCGAATCTGACCTCATTGTTTGCATATTGTGGGTGGCCTTAGAATGACGAGAACCTAAATTTCATGATAAAATTACTCTTAGAAATGACGAAGTTCCTTGGTTTTGCGGTACGCTTGACAAGTTTTTGTTTGGAAAGTCTGTTATGGCATATTTCAGGGGTGGCTAACTGGCCATGCTCTACCAAAACATATCCTTATGCTCTGCCAGTTCGCAAACTGTTTAGGGAAGCGCCACACCGAGATGCTCGATACCTCTCCGATTGGCTACCTTAGATCTCGATTGTCAAAGGCGCGATGCTCTGATCGTTTAATTCTTTGAGACCCAGCGGGTTAAGTTAACTCAAGGTAAGCAATGCCAAGATTTGTGATATTTTTCTACATACTTGATAAAATTTAAAGATGTTTGATTTTGGACAAACCTAGAACTTCAAAAAAAAAGGAATGTATGAGATATTGGCATCATTTTACCTCAGTCTACCTTCTTATTGTTGCAGGATGCTATTATCACCTGCCTTGCTAGACTGTGAAGCTGAACCTGCTTAATTTGCACGGCCGCACAACTCCAATTCATGGGGTCCAACTAAATGGACCATGATGTTTAACATAAAAATATTAAAAAAAACTCAGTGGGACATGTCTTGTCCTTTTTTAAAGGAAAAACGAAGTCCTGTGTGGTCACTACGAGTGATCCACCATGAATGGCACTTCGATTACTGATTTCACCTACTTGTGACTCTTAGTTCTAAAAAAAAACCTACTTGTGACTCTTACCGGTGGGTACTGCAAACGAGTCGAGCTTGAGCGAGTTGGAGTTGGCTCTATGGAAATTGTAGGATAATTGTTGTATGTTATTGATCTGACCGTTGTGGGGGTATATATAGAGGTACAACGGAGGGATAGAGTCTTGGAGTAGAGGACAAGTAATACATGGTTTAAACCTATTCAATCTCTACTCCTTATCTCTATATTTAACCCAACTTATATTCTAACATTCCCCCTCAGTCGTAGCGGGAGTGAAGCGGATGATTACGACTGGATTTGAAGTATTGTGCTTCTGTCGTTTTCTCCGCTGCGCCATCATCAACTGCGTCTCTAATGGGTGATGGGTCAGCACCTAGGACGGTGACTGCGTCCCCTTCTGGTGCCTCCCTGGACTCTCCTCTATTCCCTCCCGCAGTCACAGCGAGAGTGGCCTGGACGCTGGTGACGACGCGGACGCTGTTGACTGGAGTTGTTGCCGATGTGTTGCTGTAGACCAAGCCATTAATGTCGATGTCGAGGTAGCCGATCATGGTGATGTAGCCGTGGTCGATGTAGTCGTGGTCGATGGTGTAGTCGTCGTGGCTGATGAAGCCACACAAAGCCGGATGCACAAAAAAATGCGCTATGACGGAGCTGCACACGTGGACGATGCACCTTGCGGATGTCAGAGGGTGCCGTCGGCGATGAGTCCGCCGGTTTTGCCAAGACCGGAGGAGGCCCATCGAGCACACATCGTTTTTGCCAGAACCGTGTGACCGTGTAGGGTCGTCACTATAGTGACGTCGTGTCGATGCAGTCGTGCTGTCGTGGATGACACGGTCGTTGCCGTCGTCGTGACGCGGTCAATGCATGTTAGGTGTCCATCTTGTGGATGAGGTCGCATCTTGCAGAAAAGTCTGTCAAAGGACGCTAGCTAGGTGTCCATCTTGTGGACGAGGCGGCGGTGCATTGACGAAAATGTTTATGAGGACCCCGTTGATGAAGACCTTGGCGATGAAGTGTCGGCGATGGCGTTGCAGCGGCGTGTCGACAATGATGCGTCGCGTTGGAGGCGTCCCTCGTGGCGACGAAGTGTCGATGCCGCGCCGTGCTGAAGAAGTATGTTGGCTCATAGCCCGGCGTAGTCGTACATGTTAATGTCGTTCGGCTCAACTTATATGAAAAATCGAGTGATCTCAAACTGAGTGAAGCTCATGATCGAGTTGTAGAACATGATTCATGTTGAGCTTATAACGATCTCGAGTTGATCTCGAGCTAGTTTTGAGCTAAATGAGATAGTAAAAGTTATAAATCTATGGATGAAAAACAAGAAAGTTAAGGTGAATATGCTGAAAACCTTTGCAAAAAATAATAAGATATTAACACATAGTCGACCACGCGCCATAATTAGGCCTAAATCTTCTCTGCACTTAATTAAGTTTTCATGTTCGCTGGTAAATAAAATAGAGAAAAATTATGGACAACATATATGGTAACAAATTATTTTATTTCTATTTAATTTGTGGCATGATCATTTAACATCATGATATTCTGTCGAGCTATCGAGCTAAAATGGAGCGAGCCAATATTGGCTCAAGATCGGCTCATTCCTTTGTCGGGCTACATAAAGTGTTCAAACTCAGTTTGTTTTTTTGAGACGAGTAAAAAAATGATTTGATCTCGAGCGGCTCACGAGCCTTGAGCTTTTTTTCCAGCCCTACTGGTGGGGGTTTGGGACTGTCATGAGCTTAGTTTTCTTCTATGTGTGTGTGTGGGAGAGAGAGAATGAACATGTGGCCCATGCACTCTCGGTACTATGTAGTCAAAGGGGCATACAACATGGTTGTGAACGGATTAAGTCTGCCAACAAGGTGTATAGGGAATGTGGTTGAAGCCCCCCCCCCCACCATCTGTTGGAACACGCGGTACGCTATGTTAGTGTCAAATAAAAAATCAACATGTTGCTGGAAATAGATCACGGGATCAGATTTACCACTAGACACGTAGTCACCACAAAGGAAGTAGAGTTGGTTATGCGTGTAGTCATTCGGCCGATTTCTCAAGAGTAATAGGTACAAGAACTCTAGCTCAGATATACTATGATGCTCAACCACTGTCTAAGTTTTGATTCTTGGTTTTCTCTTGCTGGATCTTAAACTCAAATCTCTGAGAGAGGTGTTGCTCAATCAATCTTCTCATAATTCTTAAGCGGAGCAGCCAACGGATTACGTCGGAGCGGGGTGGCTATTTATAGCCGCAACCTTTCCGGATGGAAAATGACAAAATTGGACACGCGGACCAGCCAATGATCGAACAACACGCTTCCAACGGTCGGATTTTGAACACAATGGTAACATTCCTCGTGGAGTAAGAAATGCTAACTTTCAGTTCGAAAGATATCTCCTACGACACTGAAGAACAACGTCTTCTGCTGACAGGTAATTATTCAGAACATAAAGAGATTTCTCTCAGTCTTGCATAGGTTTTGGCTAAGCATCACAATGGACCTAAGCTTCAAGAACTGAGGGAGTCCTGGATTAGGGGATGTTCGGATAGCCGGACTATACCTTCAACCGGACTCCTGAACTATAAAGATATAAGATTGAAGACTTCGTCCCGTGTCCGGATGGGACTTTCCTTGGTGTGGAAGGCAAGCTTGGCGATGCGATATTCAAGATCTCCTACCATTGTAACCGACTCTGTGTAATTCTAACCCTATCCGGTGTCTATATAAACCGGAGGGTTGTAGTCCGTAGAGGATCAACTCTATACACAATCATACCATAGGCTAGGTTTTAGGGTTTAGCCTCCTTGATCTCGTGGTAGATCTACTCTTGTACTACCCATATCTTCAATATTAATCAAGCAGGAGTAGGGTTTTACCTCCATCGAGAGGGCCCGAACCTGGGTAAAACAAAGTGTCCCCAGTCTCCTGTTACCATCCGGCCTAGACGCACAGTTCAGGACCCCCTACCCGAGATCCGCCGGTTTTGACACCGACATTGATGCTTTCATTGAGAGTTCCACTGTGTGATCGACAAAAGGATCGATGGCTCGCCTGCAGATCAACTGCGACTTCGGCATCTTCGTCACCAGCTCGACTGGTCACCTTGGTTCGACCAAGAATTGCGCCCCGTGTTCGGATCACCATGTCCGGACGAGGGCCTTCATCAAAACATCAACTCCGATCTCTATCAAGATCACAGAGGAATCATCTATGGAGCCCGGAGGCTCAACGTCAACATTGCCCTCAAACGACCGTGCTGTTTTTCTGGACAGCGAACTCGTATTTGCCACCACCACCTCCTCGAGTATCGCTTTGACGATCGCTTTGGTGGAATTGTGCGGAATTGAGTCTACAACAACCCTGGAAAATTTCGTCGGGTTCCGATGGAGGAATCTCTGGCAATCCACGATATACCGGAGTCCTGTCAAATCTGGACGGAAATTTGGATGAGTTTAGGGCGTGGTGTCCAGCTTCTAGCTCGGACATCCTTTGAAAGATCCAACCGTTGATCGGCTGTGGAATTCCTATATCTACCACCTCTTAAAATTTCGGCTCGATCCGACCGTCCAAACTCCGGGAACCTTCCGATTAGTGCATCACTTTTCGGATCTGTTTTCTACGCGAAAACGAATCCGACCCGAGTTCATCTTTTTTATGAACAGGATTTCGGACATCCCTTTTGAAGGAAGTTTTGTATGGGGTATTGTGTTTTGTTGCTGAACACATCCCACTAATTTTAAAATCTTTTGAACATGATCTTCAACATCATGTGGGTGTCAAACCAGTCCGGCAATATTACTCCACGGCTGCCGACCTGCGCTAGACACGTCGTCACTTTAGCCGAGCTCAACTTCTTCGGATTATCATCTCGGCAAGCCGAACAAGAGTCCGGCATCGCGAAGGATAAATCATCACCAACATCGCCGCCCCACGATTACACGGAGCGGGCATACCGGCATCGCCGCACGGTCGCTTCATCAAGCCGGCATCGACCACGTCACGACCTGCATCGACAGGGCCGCACTATTGCTTCTTCAAGCTGGTGTCCCTCACGCCGACCTATTTCGGACCGGGGGCTTCGCCATCTCTTCATCAACCTACTCCGGACACTTCGGCGTCACTAGCCGACCAGCTCCGTCACGTTAGCTGGGCCGAGGGCTTTGCCTCGACGAGCCAACCTTTGCCAGCATTGCCATGCCGTCGTTTTATCGCCCATCAGGCAATGGGTGTGCGGATCGAGTCCCAATTTTGGGAATCACCTTCCTTCGAATTGCTATAACAAATAAACCAGGTGCTATTAATCCTAGTATTTTTTGTTTATTTGGGTTCATTTTTCTCAATTAATTATTACTCTGGTTTGTCCATCATATATACACAGGTCTATCAAATAGTGGCTGCATTAACGACAGTCGCATGGTGATTCGGTCAGTTTCCGTACATAGTCCGGCGAACGCCGCACTCGGAGCTCGGACCGACCTGCGAATTCAGGCTTTGCCACGCCTTTACCGCATCACGCCGACGCCCTGCATCGATTTGACTTCGGATTCAGGCCATATTTCTTTTATTACTCACTTTGCATAAATTATTTATTATGCAACGATTTTTTTAATTATCACTATTACTATTATCTCTGTTTGCACTATTTTTTGTGCACAGGAAAATGATCGGGGGACTTCGGCGTCACTCTGTCGGTCTGCATTGATTGTGCTATGTCACCACTTCGGTGTGTCAAGCTCTCCGCTCCGCCACCTCGCGACCGGCTTGAGGGATGGAACCTTGCCCCGCATCAAGCTCGGACCGCGTCATCAATACCGAACACATTAACCAGCTAAGTCGCTTTCATGCTCAAAGCTTTAATTTCTAACTTGCATTCGGTTCGACCAAGCATTATACTTTTTTGGAAAAAGGTTGCTTGTAAATTTTTTTCTTGTCCAAACTTTGTTTGTGACACACAAATTCAAGGACCCAATTCACTTGGGGGCTTCCTTTATGAAGCTTTTCCTCTTGCATATGATTATACTTGTACGGCTTCGTTCCTTGTTCGTGTACTATGCCACAATATGCACCATATTGACTTAAGCGATTTGCAAACTGGGTTGCCTCGCTCCTGTGTTTACCCCTACGTTCCCGATTGTTCGGCTAGGGAGTAAAGGGAGCACCTCTGCGATTGTCACGATCGGCTAGCCCGAGCCGGACCTCAGACTGGGTGAAGCCGAAAGCTAGCGCTCTTATAGTTATTCAATGATGGCCGGCACACAACGGAACTCATGAGTACAAAAAATCTATTGCACAAGTCTCATAATAACAATGAGCACCGAAGAAAGGTATCGGTGGGGGTACTATTTTCTTCGAAGATGCTTCTTACACTTCACGGTAATATAGCATAAGTTCCCTGAGCGCGCTTTGTCTGTTACAGCCTTATGGCCTGATTGCCTGGTTATTGGAAACACTGTCGATATTCTCGACCGATGGAGTACATAACACTTTTCGGTCCTTGACCGACGAGGGAGAAGCTGACGGTCGGTTAAGACGCGTTTAAAGTTCGGTTGAACATAGATATGATATAAGTACTTCGGTACATGCAATCATTCTTCTACCCAAGTCACTTGGGGGCTCTTAAGTTTATTTGAGCCGTTTTATAATAAGTGTTCTTCTTCTTAGTCGTTGCAAAGTTTTATTATTATTTATCACTCCTTTTTTTGACACGAGTGTGCGGTCACTAGCCAGGGAGCCTAATTTCTCTCTCAAAGCCGCTAGAGTTTAGTTTGCTAAACTGGCCTGATGAGAAGTACTCCGCCCTCGGGATAGGAGGTTGAAGCCGTAGGCTGACCCGCTCGAAGTCTTGAGATAGGATGTATCATGTTAAAGCACGACAGAAGCACTTCTTTTTTCTAAGACCAACTTTCGGATTGGCACCGAACACTTGATATTGTTCGGACGTCATGTTTTTACTGACGTTTCTTGGTTTTCCAAGATTTTTGGCACTTTTAAACTATTTGTGCTTTTCCAGCGTTAGTCTCGCAGTGCAACGCCGGACACCTTTAGGGATTCGGCAAAAACATTCTCAGATATTGCTATATATGCATCGGTTTCGAATTGTGTCTTCGGTCAATAGTTGGGTTGTCCGGCTCCTGCACTTGCTTCCTACGTTCCGTTTTGTTCGGCTAGGCGTGCAAAGGGAGAACCACTGCGATTGTGCTTCCAGCTCACATGATTAAGCACCTTAGTGGAGAAAGCCGAAAACTAACTGTCACAATAAGTGTAAACTGGTCAGCGATCCGGTGACTATGACGGGCCATTCATAACATTGGCCGAAGTGTTTACGGCTTGACCTCAACTGTCGCTGAACACTACCGGGGGCTATTAACCGGCCTCCCAAACTAAATCCTCAATATTTTGCTCTTACAATCGAGCTGAGGTTTCATGATCATGCTTAGCATGACAACCCAATGAAAGGAACCGATAGCAGGACTATTTTCTTTGGAATACATTTCTTCTGTTAAACAGTAATATAACATATCTCTCTGCGTACCTTTGTTTATAAAACCGTATGACCAGATTGCCTTGTTTGTTGTAAATCTTTGCCCTCATAAAGGCTTTATAAAATAGAACAAACACTCCTCAGCTACTGGCCGAGGAGGTGGAAGCCGATGGTCGGTCAACAAAGTTTTGTAGAATGCGGATCTGAGCATTAATGACGTAAAGTACTTGGATACATAGAGTCATTACACATAATTTGTGATTTTACTATGGATATTGATCCTTAATTCGGCCACCCGTGCCCGCATTAAGGCTCGGGGGCTACTGGGCTTCGGGCTTATTATTTACAAATATTAAAGGGGCACATCGATCCCCTGATCTGGTGTTGCCACCCGACCAGTGTCTCGGGGGCTATTGCATTGCTTGTCCAATGCAGAAAATTTTATGTGCAATATAGTTTCCGAGGAGATTTTGATCCTCAGGTTGGTCGGCCGCACCCAACCTGAGTCTCGAAGACTGAGCACGCCGCTTTTAGTGTCCCGAAGTATTCTGTCGAGCTTGGACTTGATCCTCAGGCCGATTTTGCAAATCAACCTGAGTCTCAGCTGCTACTAGGATCAGCGGTCTTACGTCATCCTTCATGTGCATCTCGGGTTTTAAACCGATACACACCTTGAGGGCTACTGGCTATATATCTCGGCAGAGAATAAATTGCACCAATCAAAAATATTAACAAAAATCGGCCCACAATCGGGGTGGTGCACCACCTCGGAAGCAGCCCGGCATAAAGCTCGGGCGCTAGTGGATGGCTCCATAGAGGGCATTTCCGGCATTAAGCTCGGCTAAACTCCTTCAAAACTTCTTTGAACCAAGGTGATTTACGACACCTCGGATACAGTCCGGCGTTGGAGCTCAGATACATAGT
Organism: Triticum aestivum; assembly: GCF_018294505.1. Lineage (NCBI taxonomy): Eukaryota > Viridiplantae > Streptophyta > Magnoliopsida > Poales > Poaceae > Triticum > Triticum aestivum. Next base: position 188,425,373 of record NC_057812.1, on the reverse strand, counting down.
CCGGCGTTGGAGCTCGGATACATTCCGGCGTTAGAGCTGGGAAGTGCGGACTTGGGCGTTGGAGCTCGGGTGCGCGAGAGATGGGTAGGCAAGGGAGGAAGAAGGCGTAGGTGAATAGGGTGAATCCTTATCCCCTTATATAGGCAGATGCGGTTATGCGTCCCCACTTGCCTAATAAATCTCGCTTGCCTCCCGAGCGCCGTGATAAATGGCGCGGTTGGGTTACCCACATCCGTATTAATGAGAATCCCGTAAAAAGGGTACACGATCTCTGCTTTGACAAGACGTGCCAAGGAAACCACCTCGCAAAACATGCTGAGGTGGAAAAGTAAAAACGATTCGAGTAAAGGACTTGGCTGTAGTGTGATGGCGCACTGCAGAATACGTCAGCAGATTTGATTTGTGTTAATATTATTCTCTCTATAGCAATATGTGGAAACTTATTTTACAGAGCCGGACACTACTCTTGGTGATTACAATCTTCTATGAAGGACTTGGAGGAGGAACCCGCCTTGCAATGCCGAAGACAATTTGCGCGCCGGACTCGTCGTCATTGAAGCCTGGTTCAGGGGCTACTGAGGGAGTCCTGGATTAGGGGGTGTTCGGATAGCCGGACTATACCTTCAGCCAGACTCCTGGACTATGAAGATATAAGATTGAAGACTTCGTCCCGTGTCCGGATGGGACTTTTCTTGGCGTGGAAGGCAAGCTTGGCGATGCGATATTCAAGATCTCCTACCATTGTAACCGACTCTGTGTAACCCTAACCCTATCCGGTGTCTATATAAACCGGAGGGTTGTAGTCCGTAGAGGATCAACTCTATACACAATCATACCATAGGCTAGCTTCTAGGGTTTAGCCTCCTTGATCTCGTGGTAGATCTACTCTTGTACTACCCATATCTTCAATATTAATCAAGCAGGAGTAGGGTTTTACCTCCATCGAGAGGGCCCGAACCTGGGTAAAACAAAGTGTCCCCAGTCTCCTGTTACCATCCGGCCTAGACGCACAGTTCGGGACCCCCTTGTTGGAAATATGCCCTAGAGGCAATAATAAAAGCATTATTATTATATTTCCTTGTTCATGATAATTGTCTTTTATTCATGCTATAATTGTGTTATCCGGAAATCGTAATACATGTGTGAATAATAGACACCAACATGTCCCTAGTAAGCCTCTAGTTGACTAGCTCGTTGTTCAATAGATAGTCATGGTTTCCTGACTATGGGCATTGGATGTCATTGATAACGAGATCACATCATTAGGAGAATGATGTGATGGACAAGACCCAATCCTAAACATAGCACAAGATCGTATAGTTCGTTTGCTAGAGTTTTCCAATGTCAAGTATCTTTTCCTTAGACCATGAGATCGTGTAACTCCCGGATACCGTAGGAGTGCTTTGGGTGTACCAAACGTCACAACGTAACTGGGTGACTATAAAGGTATACTACGGGTATCTCCGAAAGTGTCTGTTGGGTTGACATGGATCAAGACTGGGATTTGTCACTCCGTATGACGGAGAGGTATCACTGGGCCCACTCGGTAATGCATCATCATAATGAGCTCAAAGTGACCAAGTGTCTGGTCACGGGATCATGCATTACGGTACGAGTAAAGTGACTTGCCGGTAACGAGATTGAACGAGGTATTGGGATACCGACGATCGAATCTCGGGCAAGTAACATACCGATTGACAAAGGGAATTGTATACGGGGTTGCTTGAATCCTCGACATCGTGGTTCATCCGATGAGATCATCGAGGAGCATGTGGGAGCCAACATGGGTATCCAGATCCCGCTGTTGGTTATTGACCGGAGAGCGATCTCGGTCATGTCTACATGTCTCCCGAACCCGTAGGGTCTACACACTTAAGGTTCGGTGACGCTAGGGTTGTAGGGATATGTATATGCAGTAACCCGAATGTTGTTCGGAGTCCCGGATGAGATCCCGGACGTCACGAGGAGTTCTGGAATGGTCCGGAGGTAAAGAATTATATATAGGAAGTGCTATTTCGGCCATCGGGACAAGTTTCGGGGTCACCGGTATTGTACCGGGACCACCGGAAGGGTCCCGGGGGTCCACCGGGTGGGGCCACCTGCCCCGGGGGCCACATGGGCTATAGGGGGTGCGCCTTGGCCTATATGGGCCAAGGGCACCAGCCCCAAGAGGCCCATGCGCCTAGGGTTCAAGGAAGGGAAGAGTCCCAAAGGGGGAAGGCACCTCCTAGGTGCCTTGGGGAGGAGGGATTCCTCCCTTGGCCGCACCCCCCCCAGGAGATTGGATCTCCTAGGGCCGGCCCCCCCCCTTGGACTCCCTATATATAGTGGGGAAGGAGGGCCTCTCATACCACGCCTTTGGTGCCTCCCTCTCCCTCTCCAACACATCCTCCTCCTCCATAGTGCTTGGCGAAGCCCTGCCGGAGTACTGCAGCTCCATCACCACCACGCCGTCGTGCTGCTGCTGGAGCCATCTTCCTCAACCTCTCCTTCCCCCTTGCTGGATCAAGAAGGAGGAGACGTCACGCTGATCGTACGTGTGTTGAACGCGGAGGTGCCGTCCGTTCGGCGCTAGGATCCCCGGTGATTTGGATCACGTCGAGTACGACTTCCTCATCCCCGTTCTTTGAACGCTTCCGCGCGTGATCTACAAAGGTATGTAGATGCAATCCGATCACTCGTTGCTAGATGAACTCCTAGATGGATCTTGGTGAAACCGTAGGAAATTTTTTGTTTTCTGCAACGTTCCCCAACAGTGGCATCATGAGCTAGGTCTATGCGTAGTTCTCTTGCACGAGTAGAACACAATTGTTGTGGGCGTTGATGTTGTCAACTTTCTTGCCGCTACTAGTCTTATCTTGCTTCAACGGTATTGTGGGATGAAGCGGCCCGGACCAACCTTACACGTACGCTTACGTGAGACCGGTTCCACCGACTAACATGCACTAGTTGCATAAGGTGGCTGGCGGGTGTCTGTCTCTCCCACTTTAGTTGGAGCGGATTCGATGAAAAGGGTCCTTATGAAGGGTAAATAGAAGTTGAAAAATCACGTTGTGGCTTTCACGTAGGTAAGAAAACGTTCTTGCTAGAACCCTACTTCAGCCACGTAAAACTTGCAACAACAATTAGAGGACGTCTAACTTGTTTTTGCAGCAAGTGCTTTGTGATATGATATGGCCAAAGTTGTGATGAATGATGAATGATATATATGTGATGTATGAGATGTTCATGCTATTGTAATAGGAATCACGACTTGCATGTCGATGAGTATGACAACCGGCAGGAGCCATAGGAGTTGTCTTTATTTTTTGTATGACCTGCGTGTCATTGAGAAACGCCATGTAAATTACTTTACTTTATTGCTAAACGCGTTAGCCATAGTAGTAGAAGTAATAGTTGGCGAGCAACTTCATGGAGACACGATGATGGAGATCATGGTGTCATGCCGGTGACAAGATGATCATGGAGCCCCAAGATGGAGATCAAAGGAGCTATGTGATATTGGCCATATCATGTCACTATTATTATTTGATTGCATGTGATGTTTATCATGTTTTTGCATCTTGTTTACTTAGAACGACGGTAGTAAATAAGATGATCCCTCATAATAATTTCAAGAAAGTGTTCCCCCTAACTGTGCACCGTTGCGACAGTTCGTTGTTTCGAAGCACCACGTGATGATCGGGTGTGATAGATTCTAACGTTCACATACAACGGGTGTAAGACAGATTTACACATGCAAACACTTAGGTTGACTTGACGAGCCTAGCATGTACAGACATGGCCTCGGAACACAGAAGACCGAAAGGTCGAGCATGAGTCGTATAGAAGATACGATCAACATGAAGATGTTCACCGATGTTGACTAGTCCGTCTCACGTGATGATCGGACACGGCCTAGTTAACTCGGATCATGTTATACTTAGATGACTGGAGGGATGTCTATCTAAGTGGGAGTTCATTGAATAATTTGATTAGATGAACTTAATTATCATGAACTTAGTCTAAAATATTTACAATATGTCTTGTAGATCAAATGGCCAACGTAGTCCTCAACTTCAACGCGTTCCTAGAGAAAACCAAGCTGAAAGACGATGGCAGCAACTACACGGACTGGGTCCGGAACCTGAGGATCATCCTCATAGCTGCCAAGAAAGATTATGTCCTACAAGCACCGCTAGGTGACGCACCTGTTCTCCCTGCAGAACAAGACGTTATGAACGCTTGGCAGGCACGTACCGATGACTACTCCCTCGTTCAGTGCGGCATGCTTTACAGCTTAGAGCCGGGGCTCCAAAAACGTTTTGAGAGACACGGAGCATATGAGATGTTCGAAGAGCTGAAAATGGTTTTCCAAGCTCATGCCCGGGTCGAGAGATATCAAGTCTCCGACAAGTTCTTCAGCTGTAAGATGGAGGAAAACAGTTCTGTCAGTGAGCACATACTCACTATGTCTGGGTTACATAACCGCTTGACTCAGCTGGGAGTTAATCTCCCGGATGACGCGGTCATTGACAGAATCCTTCAGTCGCTTCCACTGAGCTACAAGAGCTTTGTGATGAACTTCAATATGCAGGGGATGGAAAAGACCATTCCTGAAGTATTTGCAATGCTGAAATCAGCAAAGGTAGAAGTCAAAAAGGAACATCAAGTGTTGATGGTGAATAAAACCACTAAGTTCAAGAAGGGCAAGGGTAAGAAAACCTTCAAGAAAGACGACAAGGGAGTTGCCGCGCCCGGCAAGCAAGCTGCCGGGAAGAAGCCAAAGAATGGACCCAAACCCGAGACTGAGTGCTTTTATTGCAAGGAAAGTGGTCACTGGAAGCGGAACTGCCCCAAATACTTAGAAGACAAGAAGGCCGGCAAAACGAAAGGTATATGTGATATACATGTAATTAATGTGTACCTTACCAGTACTTGTTGTAGCTCCTGGGTATTTGATATCAGTGCAGTTGCTCACATTTGTAACTCAAAGCAGGAGCTGCGAAATAAGCGGAGACTGGCGAAGGACGAGGTGACGATGCGCGTCGGGAATGGTTCCAAGGTCGATGTGATCGCCGTCGGCACGCTACCTCTACATTTACCTACGTGGTTAGTTTTGAACCTCAATAATTGTTATTTAGTGCCAAGTTTGAGCATGAACATTGTATCAGGATCTCGTTTAATTCGAGATGGCTACTCATTTAAATCCGAGAATAATGGTTGTTCTATTTATATGAGAGAAATGTTTTATGGTCATGCTCCGATGGTGAATGGTTTATTCTTAATAAATCTCGAGCGTAATGCTACACATATTCATAGTGTGAATACCAAAAGATGTAAGATTGATAATGATAGTCCCACATACTTGTGGCACTGCCGCCTTGGTCACATAGGTGTCAAACGCATGAAGAAGCTCCATGCTGATGGACTTTTAGAGTCTCTTGATTACGAATCATTTGACACGTGCGAACCATGCCTCATGGGTAAAATGACCAAGACTCCGTTCTCAGGAACAATGGAGCGAGCAACCAACTTATTGGAAATCATACATACTGATGTGTGCGGTCCAATGAGTGTTGAGGCTCGCGGTGGCTATCGTTATGTTCTCACCCTCACTGATGACTTGAGTAGATATGGGTATGTCTACTTAATGAAACACAAGTCTGAAACCTTTGAAAAGTTCAAGGAATTTCAGAGTGAGGTTGAGAATCAACGTGACAGGAAAATCAAGTTCCTGCGATCAGATCGTGGAGGAGAATACTTGAGTCACGAGTTTGGCACACACTTAAGAAAATGTGGAATAGTTTCACAACTCACGCCGCCTGGAACACCTCAGCGTAATGGTGTGTCCGAACGTCGTAATCGCACTCTATTAGATATGGTGCGATCTATGATGTCTCTTGCCGATTTACCGCTATCTTTTTGGGGGTATGCTTTAGAGACTGCCGCATTCACTTTAAATAGGGCTCCGTCGAAATCCGTTGAGACGACACCGTATGAATTATGGTTTGGGAAGAAACCTAAGCTGTCGTTTCTAAAAGTTTGGGGATGCGATGCTTATGTCAAGAAACTTCAACCTGAAAAGCTCGAACCCAAATCGGAAAAATGCGTCTTCATAGGATACCCTAAAGAAACTATTGGGTATACCTTCTACCTCAGATCGAAGGCAAGATCTTTGTTGCCAAGAATGGATCCTTTCTAGAGAAGGAGTTTCTCTCGAAAGAAGTAAGTGGGAGGAAAGTAGAACTTGATGAAGTATTACCTCTTGAACCGGAAAATGGCGCAACTCAAGAAAATGTTCCTGGGGTGCCTGCACCGACTAGAGAGGAAGTTAATGATGATGATCAAGATACTTCTGATCAAGCTCCTACTGAAATTCGTAGGTCCACAAGGACACGTTCCGCACCAGAGTGGTACGGCAACCCTGTCTTGGAAATCATGTTGTTAGACAACGGTGAACCTTCGAACTATGAAGAAGCGATGGCGGGCCCGGATTTCGACAAATGGCTAGAAGCCATGAAATCCGAGATAGGATCCATGTATGAAAACGAAGTATGGACTTTGACTGACTTGCCCGTTGAGCGGCGAGCCATAGAAAATAAATGGATCTTTAAGAAGAAGACAGACGCGGATGGTAATGTGACCATCTATAAAGCTCGGCTTGTCGCTAAGGGTTATCGACAAGTTCAAGGGGTTGACTACGATGAGACTTTCTCACCGGTAGCGAAGCTAAAGTCCGTCCGAATCATGTTAGCAATTGCCGCATTCTACGATTATGAGATATGGCAAATGGACGTCAAAACGGCATTCCTTAATGGTTTCCTTAAGGAAGAATTGTATATGATGCAGCCGGAAGGTTTTGTCGATCCTAAGAATGCTAACAAGGTGTGCAAGCTCCAACGCTCGATTTATGGGCTGGTGCAAGCATCTCGGAGTTGGAACATTCGCTTTGATGAGATGATCAAAGCGTTTGGGTTTACGCAGACTTATGGAGAAGCCTGCGTTTACAAGAAAGTGAGTGGGAGCTCTGTAGCATTTCTCATATTATATGTAGATGACATACTTTTGATGGGAAATGATATAGAGCTTTTGGACAGCATTAAGGCCTACTTGAATAAGAGTTTTTCAATGAAGGACCTTGGAGAAGCTGCTTATATATTAGGCATCAAGATCTACAGAGATAGATCAAGACGCCTCATAGGTCTTTCACAAAGCACATACCTTGATAAGATATTGAAGAAGTTCAATATGGATCAGTCTAAGAAGGGGTTCTTGCCTGTGTTGCAAGGTGTGAAATTGAGCTCAGCTCAATGTCCGACCACGGCAGAAGATATAGAAGAGATGAGTGTCATCCCCTATGCCTCAGCCATAGGTTCTATTATGTATGCCATGCTGTGTACCAGACCTGATGTAAACCTTGCCGTAAGTTTGGTAGGAAGGTACCAAAGTAATCCCGGCAAGGAACACTGGACAGCGGTCAAGAATATCCTGAAGTACCTGAAAAGGACTAAGGAAATGTTTCTCGTCTATGGAGGTGACGAAGAGCTCGTCGTAAAGGGTTACGTCGACGCTAGCTTCGACACAGATCTGGATGACTCTAAGTCACAAACCGGATACGTGTATATTTTGAATGGTGGGGCAGTAAGCTGGTGCAGTTGCAAGCAGAGCGTCGTGGCGGGATCTACATGTGAAGCGGAGTACATGGCAGCCTCGGAGGCAGCGCATGAAGCAATTTGGGTGAAGGAGTTCATCACCGACCTAGGAGTCATACCCAATGCGTCGGGGCCGATCAAGCTCTTCTGTGACAACACTGGAGCTATTGCTCTTGCCAAGGAGCCCAGGTTTCACAAGAAGACAAGGCACATCAAGCGTCGCTTCAACTCCATTCGTGAAAATGTTCAAGATGGAGACATAGATATTTGTAAAGTGCATACGGACCTGAATGTAGCAGATCCGTTGACTAAACCTCTCCCTAGAGCAAAACATGATCAACACCAGAATTCCATGGGTGTTCGATTCATCACAATGTAACTAGATTATTGACTCTAGTGCAAGTGGGAGACTGTTGGAAATATGCCCTAGAGGCAATAATAAAAGCATTATTATTATATTTCCTTGTTCATGATAATTGTCTTTATTCATGCTATAATTGTGTTATCCGGAAATCGTAATACATGTGTGAATAATAGACACCAACATGTCCCTAGTAAGCCTCTAGTTGACTAGCTCGTTGTTCAATAGATAGTCATGGTTTCCTGACTATGGGCATTGGATGTCATTGATAACGAGATCACATCATTAGGAGAATGATGTGATGGACAAGACCCAATCCTAAACATAGCACAAGATCGTATAGTTCGTTTGCTAGAGTTTTCCAATGTCAAGTATCTTTTCCTTAGACCATGAGATCATGTAACTCCCGGATACCGTAGGAGTGCTTTGGGTGTACCAAACGTCACAACGTAACTGGGTGACTATGAAGGTATGCTACGGGTATCTCCGAAAGTGTCTGTTGGGTTGACACGGATCAAGACTGGGATTTGTCACTCCGTATGACGGAGAGGTATCACTGGGCCCACTCGATAATGCATCGTCATAATGAGCTCAAAGTGACCAAGTGTATGGTCACAGGATCATGCATTATTGTACGAGTAAAGTGACTTGCCGGTAACAAGATTGAACGAGGTATTGGGATACCGACGATCGAATCTCGGGCAAGTAACATACCGATTGACGAAGGGAATTGTATACGGGGTTGCTTGAATCCTCGACATCGTGGTTCATCCGATGAGATCATCAAGGAGCATGTGGGAGCCAACATGGGTATCCAGATCCCGCTGTTGGTTATTGACCGGAGAGCGATCTCGGTCATGTCTACATGTCTCCCGAACCCGTAGGGTCTACACACTTAAGGTTCGGTGACGCTAGGGTTGTAGGGATATGTATATGCAGTAACCCGAATGTTGTTCGGAGTCCCGGATGAGATCCCGGACGTCACGAGGAGTTCCGGAATGGTCCGGAGGTAAAGAATTATATATAGGAAGTGCTATTTCGGCCATCGGGACAAGTTTCGGGGTCACCGGTATTGTACCAGGACCACCGGAAGGGTCCCGGGGGTCCACCGGGTGGGGCCACCTGCCCCGGGGGCCACCTGGGATGTAGGGGGTGCGCCTTGGCCTATATGGGCCAAGGGCACCAGCCCCAAGAGGCCCATGCGCCTAGGGTTCAAGGAAGGGAAGAGTCCCAAAGAGGGAAGGCACCTCCTAGGTGCCTTGGGGAGGAGGGATTCCTCCCTTGGCCGCACCCCCCTAGGAGATTGGATCTCCTAGGGCCGGCGCCCCCCCCTTGGACTCCCTATATATAGTGGGGAAAGGAGGGCCTCTCATAACACGCCTTTGGTGCCTCCCTCTCCCTCTCCAACACATCCTCCTCCTCCATAGTGCTTGGCGAAGCCCTGCCGGAGTACTGCAGCTCCATCACCACCACGCCGTCGTGCTGCTGCACATCTTCCTCAAACTCTCCTTCCCCCTTGCTGGATCAAGAAGGAGGAGACGTCACGCTGACCGTACGTGTGTTGAACGCGGAGGTGCCATCCGTTCGGCGCTAGGATCCCCGGTGATTTGGATCACGTCGAGTACGACTTCCTCATCCCCGTTCTTTGAACGCTTCCGCGCGTGATCTACAAAGGTATGTAGATGCAATCCGATCACTCGTTGCTAGATGAACTCCTAGATGGATCTTGGTGAAACCGTAAGAAAATTTTTGTTTTCTGCAACGTTCCCCAACACCCCTACCCGAGATCCGCCGGTTTTGACACCGACAAGAACCTATGCACTCTTAATAGTACGGAGGTCCTATGACTCAAATAAGAGAAAAATGAAAAATGAAAGGAATACCACGTCTTCATTCCGCCTTCAATCTTCTCTACTACATTCATTTCTCTCGGACGATCCGAACAAATATTGCTTCGCGCCAGCAATAATTTTAAGGGGCCAACTCCTTCGATACAATCTTCTCGCTTACACATCTTCTCAAGATGTACATCATCCTTCTCTGCTACGCAGATAATCTTCGTAAAGTTCTTCGAACTTCACATTGAAAACACCATTCTCCCCAGGCTTGCATGGACAATATCTCGCCGTGTCTCAAAGTGGGTATATCCGACTCGGTAATCTCCATCATCGAGTCCATACTATCGGTTTAGCATCTCTATGCCCATGACTTGTGAAACATAGTCATCAACTGAATCGTATACTAGTCAAAGAGTACGTGTCTACATAACCTTATCAACTAGGGACCATTAGAACAATCATCATACAATATATAGTCTCACAAACAAGTCACATACTTATTGATACATGTCACTGATGATGTTCAAGGACAATACAAAAGACTCATGAATACATCGGAAAATATTATCATCACATGATTGCCTCTAGGGCATATCTCCAACATCATCTGGAAAGAATGCCCTTATACAGCGTCGCATTTGGTGGCCGCGTCATCCATCTTGACCTTCTTGGTGTGTAAGTCTTGGACTCCTACGTCTTTGGTAGTTTCATGGTTCCCTTTAAGCAAAACCATGGTGGCACATTTCAAGAACCGACCGCCTAGGCATTGGCCCCTTGTATTACATACGAGCTAATATGGCTCAAAATGAATTATGTGTTGCACGAGAATGCGATGAAACCACTTCCCTGCATATGCCACCTAGTAGAAGTGGGTTGGCGATGTTGGATCCGGCCTGTCCACTCCATCACACGATGGATCAGGGTAATCCACGTCGGATCTCTCCAACCCACACCACTATGCGTTTGGAACCGGGTTCAGTTGGTCCATGGCAGGGACTGCCGCCTGCCGGAGACCAGTCTGCCAAACAGAGCAGGGCACAACATGCCTAGATCCACGTGTAGTTGTGCATGACATTTTTCACCCCCAGCCTCTCCATGGAGCTGCCGCTGCAGTAGAGCACCACCCACACTTGATCCAGCACTGCCAAATAGACATGCCACCAACACCACAAACACAACTCCATTTTCCATCGGACGACCTTCCGGACACACTATTGCACCCCAACCACGTGCAGATCCGTGATGCACTTGCCTACCACCGACCATAAGAACTAGGACGCCTGAGCAAGTGTGGAGACCCCGACATGTATGGTCGAAGCCACCATTGCACATGCAACAATGATCCCATGATCAGTGTGTCACTGCGTACAACAAACTAATAATCAAAAAATTACATCCACTATATAATGTCTTACATAAATAGGACCATCACAGTCAAGTCTTACATAACTAAAAACCTTGAAGACGAAACTCCAAACAAAACACTTGCAGTGAAAACACCATCGAAACTTGGACCCATACCAATGCCTTAACCCTACACGCAACCGACTAGGGAAGAGTCCTAGTTCGCATGATGGTCATCGAAGAACCTTCTTTATCAAACTCCTGATCTTCCATGCTTGGCCAAATTAATAGGCAGAGGCAAGCTAATGAGTAATTTGAATGTACACGCAAGCAATCCACGAGTGATAACAGATTATGCATGCAAGGCTTAGTACAAAGGACATGACTTCCATACTAGTATACCCATCAATTGCTAATATGCCCAACAATTTCTTCGCAATGGCAAATTGGCTTGCACAATTTCTTAAAGAAAGTACCTGGCGAGATGCCATTTTGTTGTGGTTGTGACTTTCTCTCAGTTACTGTAAGATAAATGTAAGAATTGTGTAAAATAGAGGTTAAGATTGTTTGTAAGATAAATTTTAATTTTTTGCAATCTCATGAGAGTCACCATAAAAAAAGTTAAGATGTGTCATCTCATGATTTTTCATGCATTTGAACTTCTACACTGGCCAATCCATAAAGTAACCATGAATGCTGGATGAGAGTGCCAATACACTGTACCTCATCCATACGGACAAATTAGGATTCAAAAGATTCGAAGAAGAAAACAGTAAAAAAATGTGTACATCTGGCCTGCAAGACTCTGACCATGTCCAGCCAAATTTACCCAGGCACAGACTGTACACAAAGCTTCGTTTGCATGCAGTCCTGCAACCGGTACTGCGTGTGTTTTTACAGTTCACTTTTACACAAGCTCCATAAAAAGGTCCCCTTGAGCTTTACGGTAGAGTTGTAACTGTTGCACGACTCGTAACACAAGCTGGTATAATTACATCCCACCAAATACGATTATTAGAAAGACCTCATTGCATAAACCATGTCTATTGTTCTTAATTGTCCTTGTTAGCGAGGCAAATTCTTATGATTTTAACTCTTGATTGCATGGATTTTCTTGTCAGGCTCCAAGTGAGAAGTTGTATTTTGGTCCCACCTTTTGGGGCCGAATAATAAATGAAAGGCTTATGCTATGTGTCGGCCGACCGGTCTTTTGTAAAGATCAGCCAGAATCACGAGTCGTTGGATTGGCACGATCGAACGGCCCCATCATTGCGACTCACCTTGCAACATGGTGCATGCCACGAGGCTCCTTTGCAACATGGTCGTTGTTGTGGTCATCGCTACAAACTTGATTGCTACTTGCCCAATGTTTTATGAAGATTATCAATAATGTATTGTCTTCTTGTATTTACTCTTAAGGATATTTAAATTTAATGGACATATGTTTGTCACCAGTGTTATGCCACTAGACATAATTGTTCGTGCATTGTAAACGGGTACCTACCCATATTGATTTAATTGCGTAAAAAGGAAGATTTTATTTGATAAACATTTAGTATTTGGTAAGCACTTATTAACATATCAAAGAGACCACAATTTATTTGATACATAAATAAGAACTGGGCCAGTACGTAAATGTTGGACGAAGGAGCGGACGCCAAAACATTATATTTTCCTTAAGCAGGAGAGATAATGGACGCCAAAATGCACTGGCGGTACTTGAACTTGCGAAGAAAGCACACTTTGGTCACTGTACTTCAAAATACGGCCAATACGGTCACTCAATACGTCTACACGTGATTGTACGGCCACTGTTCACTGTACGCCACTCGTCGCCCCTTCATTTGACCACTTGTTGACCAATCCGAGGTGACGGCTGGCGCTCGCGAGGGGTTCCGCAGCATTTTTACAGGGAAACCCTTAGGTGGCTCCGTAATTCCTCCTATCTCCTTGTCTATTCGGCTTCGATCAGAACGAAAGGGGAGGCAGTGAAAGGGAAGGAGGGAAGGGCGATCGTCGGCGGCACTGCACCACCACCACCAGAGTCGTCGCACAAGTGCGAGAGGCGCCGCATAGGCGCCACGCATCTCATCGCTGGAGCTATTTCGTCAGGATGTCGCCTGTTCGTCGCCCCGATGGTGCTCCGCCGCCCAACTGCAGTAAGCCCTCACCTCGCCCCTCCTTGGTTCTTGCGTTGTAAGCTGTAGGCTCGATATTTAGAGGTGGGCATTGTGGATGGTGTGCTTGTTAGTCAGATATGCCCATATGTACTTTGAAGATTTGCCTAGGGTTTTCGACCGTGATTTGGGGGTTTCAGCGTATAGGGTTTTGGGTTTGGAGAAGGTTATTTGGTGCTGAAAGGTGCTATCTTTTGCTGCATGTTGAAGATGCTGGTTGTATAGGTGAATTTGATACTCAAAGGTGCTTGCTTGCATCTATTTCTTGCAGATTATGTAGAACAAAAATTCTGAAACTCTGTCCTGCTCTATTTTGATGTATGCAGATAAGCGCAGCAGGAAGTTTTCAGTTAAGTTTAACCATGGTGGTTATTTCCTTGGGCAAGGTAGCAATCGTTCATATGTCAATGGTCATGAACTGTGGTATGATGAAGTAGATGCAGATACTTGGTCTTCAATCATGGTTGAAAACCTAGTTGAAGAGATAGGATGGGAGATGGCAAGCAGGATGAAGGTATATTATTGCATTCCCATTCTTTCAATCAACGGGAATGGGTTGAGAGAAAGCAGAGGAGATAGGGACACAGATCAGGTGCTCACATTTGTGTCACTAGGGCATTACTCATTTAGTTTGTACCTTGACCATGAGGATAGTTTGAATGCAAACTTGACAGAGGATGATGTGGTCAATTTCCCAATAAGGCAGCTACCTGAAGTGTTTAGTCCTTGCAAGAGTAAACCAAATGATCCAAAAATTGCAGATATTGATGTTGAGCTTGAAGATGCAAATGTGACTCACCCAATTCCTATACAGGTAGTTTGTCCTCCAGAGCATGCAGAAGATGATGGTGTAAGCAACTTTGTGTTTGCAAAAAGGAAAGTATCTTATGTAAGTGAAGATGTAAGTGTGGAGGATCCAGGTGTGATTCAGACAACACCAAATGGTGATGATGATGATGTTGAAGGTGAAGGTGAAGCTGGTAGAGGAAGATACTGCAAAAGGAAAAACAGACAACGCAACTCATCTGGAGGAGCAAGTTATGAAATGGAAACAAATGAGAGTGATTCAGATGACTCTGACTTTGATCCCGAGGCCATAATGGACAGTGATTATGATATTAGTGATGGTGATGATGATCTGTATGCTGACAATGTGGATATGGATGAGCCCGAAGACATAAAGTTGAAAGAGAAGTAGAAGCAACAAAAAAAGAAAGTGCCTGTTAAAGGAAATGAGAAATAAGCACATGAGGCAGTAGCACATGATCCTGAAGATGAGTTGTATGGGTCAGAAGGATATGACCTATGGGCCCCTGATTCAGATGATGAAGAAATTTACATGAAGTTCAAGGCATTTAGAGGTGAGGACCTACACTGCCCCAAATTTCATGTTGGGAAGTTTTCTAGACTGTTGAGTTACTCAGGAAAGCAATCAAAGAATACAGTTGCAAGAACAGAGTTGATGTGAAGCTCCCTGTAGATGATAAGAAAAGGATCAAGGCAACTTGTGATGAGGATTGTACTTGGTACCTTTGGGCCTCTTATGATAGTAGGACAAAGTGTTTCATGGTCAAGAAATATGTGCATGGACACACATGTACCAAGAAGTGGAAGATCAAGGCTTTCACTTCTCCTTTCTTAGCACAGAAGTACCTTGAGAGCTTTAGGGCGGACCAAGATATGAATCTGAGGAACTTTTCAAGAGTAGTTCAGAAGGAATGGCATATGACACCATCTAGGATCAAGTTGCAAAGAGCTAGAAGGCTAGCAATGAAGGTTATATATGGTGATGAAGAGGCCCAGTACAATTTGCTGTGGGACTATGGAAATGAACTTAGGAGAAGTAACCCAAGCAGCTCCTTTTTTCTTCAACTTGATGATCAAGCAAGGTTCAGCAAAGCATATATGTGCCTGGATGCTTGCAAAAGAGGTTTCCTTCAAGGATGTAGGCCAATGATATTCATTGATGGATGTCATATTAAGACAAGGTATAGAGGACAACTGCTAATTGCTGTGGGAATTGACTCAAATGATTGTATTTTCCCTATTGCTATTGTTGTGGTTGAAGTGGATGACAAGCCCAACTGGTGTTGGTTCCTTGAGAGGCTCAAGAATGATCTAGGCATCATGAACACCAGCCCATGGACTATTATGTCTGATAAACAAAAGGTAAATGATGTTGATCTTCATAACTTGCTCTTATGATACCTTCTTTCATTCAGTTCAGCACCATATGAAGTAGTTGTTACTTATTTTGCAGGGCCTAATAAATGTTGTAGATGAGTTGTTTCCACAGTTAGAACATAGGTTCTGTGTGAGACACATGTGGCAAAACTTCCAGCAGCAATTCAAAGGTGATGTACTGAAGAACCAACTTTGGAAGATAGCAAGAAGCAACACTACTGTGAAGTATGAGCAGTACATGAATGAGATGAAGGAAATTAACTTGGATGCCTACAAATGGTTGCATGAGCTTGAACCTAACACTTGGGTTAGGGCTTTTCAAAATGATCTACCCAAGTGTGATATCTTACTGAACAACAATTGTGAAGTATTTAACAAGTAAGAACCAACTGCATTGATGTTCTCATATGCTAGTTGTTACTCTATTGAAATATTTTTGATGTGTGCTTTACATGGACATGTACATATTAGATGCTAGGGAGCTACCAATATTGTCAATGCTTGAAAGGATTAAAGGGAAATTGATGCAGAGGCACTACACCAAGCAGATAAAAGCAGAGAAGATGAAAGGAAACATATGCCCTGAGATAAAGAAAAAGGTTGATAAGCTAACTGAATGGACAAACACCTGCTATGTTTGAAGGGGCTGGCGATGGAGTCTTTCCAGTTGGTGATAGAGGGACTGACTACATTGTTGATTGGCACAGTAATGAGTGTAGCTGCAAGAGGTGGCAGAAGGGTGGCACGTCATGTGTACATGCTATAGCATGTGCTAGGCATGAGAGAGTGGATCCCCTCCTCTTGGTTAACCAATGTTATTCTGTTGGGATGTTCAAGAAAGCATACAACAACATCATCTACCCCTGGAGAAATAAGACAGAATGGGAGAGGATGAATGGACCCCCAATTAAGCCACCATTGTACACCAAGCAGGTAGGCAGGCCATGCAAGAGCAGAAGGAAGGCCCCACATGAAGTTTCTTGCAGCAATGGTGGCAAAAAATGTCAAGGCATGGTGTGATCATGCATTGCAACTATTGTGGAGAGCCAGACGACAACATCAAAGGCTGCAAGTACCTTAACGCTGGTCTGCCCCCTCCAAATGTGCAAGCTCCACCACCACATGGAGATTATAAGGCTCCTAATGCATAAGTTGTTCCAAATGTGCAAGCTCCACCACCACCACATGGACATGATCAAGCTGCTAATGCAGAAGTTGCTCCAAATGTAGGAGATGATGAGCAAGTCATTACTCAGGTATGTCTTCCATCATTTGTGCTGTAGGTTTTCTTGCACTGTTGGATAATCAGAAATATTGCAAAGATATGATTCAAAATTACTTGCACTTCAACAGGAGCACAACTCTTCAGAAAATCATGTCATAGAAGATCTTATGGTTGATCATATGGTTCAAAATGTAAGTTAATGTCCTTGTTTCGTGTAATTGATGTTAAGTTCATTGATAAAACATGTTATTCTGAACTGCAATATGTACTTTTTTATCCAGAGGCCTCTGCCAAGAGTGGTTGCAACAGGGCCTATACCGGAATCAACTTTTATATCTGCTGCCAGGGCCATGCTCAATCAAACCCAAGGTAACACAAGCAACAATGGGAGCTCAAGCACAATCCAGCAAGGTGACTTGGCCAAAAGATTGCTTCTCCTCAAGAGGCAGAGAGACAAAGAACTAGAAGATAAGAAGGAAGCAACTTCTTGCAACAAGAAGGGAGGAACAACTAAAGAAAGCAGGGGAAGCTGCCAGGAAGAGACATCAGCAAGAGGAGAAGAAAGCACTAGAAGCAGAGAGGAAGAGGTAGTCACAAGCTCAGAAGAGAGAGAAGAGAAAAGAAGAAGCTGAAATAGCAAAGAAGGCTAAGGAAGAGACAAGGCAGATCATAATGGAGACCAAGAAAGCTGTGGCTGATGAGAATAAAGCAAGGAAGTAAGCTTAGAAGAAGGCTTAAAAGGAGGAAGCTGCTGCCAAGAAGAGAGCAGAGAAAGAAGCTGTAGCAACAAGAAAAAGAGCAGACATGGTTGCTGTTGCCGAGGCTAGGAAGGAGGAAATGAGGCTGATAGGTATTGCTCTTGGCAAGAGGCCTGCAGGTCCAGATCCTGATTCAGATGATGATCTTGTGCTTCCCAGTAAGACCAAAAGCACTTCAATGTTTGACATCTTCAGATGATGTACCTGTTGTGTAGCATGCTTTACTTCTTAAGCTCCAAGGCATGATGTAGTAGTATGTGATTGATGAGAAATGTTATAATTGATCCATATTGATGTGTACACATGAGTATGAATCAATTGTTGATCATTTTGTAACTAAATGCACTTGTGTATCTGAATTGTTGGTACAAACCATAATTTTGATGGTACTTCCCAGATATGGTTTGCTGGTTATGCATGTGCTTTTCTCCCTCAATGCACTTGTTTTGTATGTGCTACAATCATAACAATGGTAAAATGTACAGCAAGATGATAAAAACACCAAATAGCTTTGCAATGTACACAGAAGCCAAATATGATGATCAACTTGCATAAACTTCCACAACTTGACAGCATCGACAGCAACATGATAACTTGCACAACATTAACTTACATTTTATCTGCATCATGTCCTAATGTACACATAATCAACTTGCATAAAAATGATATCTTGATATGACAGCATCAACAGCTTCAACAAGCCAAATTAACTTCCATTTGCATTAAAATATTGTCACTTGCTTACATATTGCAAAAGCATCACTTTCAATGCAAAAGATTGTCACTTCAGACTAACAACACTACATCAACTCCATCTGCAAACTGGAAACTACATCAACTTCAGACTTACAATGCAAAAGCATCACTTCATACTACCAGTTCATCTCCTAACAAACTAGGCATAATGCTAATACTGCATCAACTCCATCACTTCTTCAGCAGAGAAATAGCTAAAAGCACTGCAAGTACAATGAGTGCTGCCACCAGTGCCTTCATCATCACCAATATTTGATTGTCTAACCCTAGGAGTGCCTCTACTTGATGATTTCTCATTTGAGATGCAACTCTTCCATGAATTCCATCTTCAAAGCCTGGAAGATCAACTACACCTCCACCTGCACCTCCACCTGCATATCTTTGATTCCTTGCTCACATCAGCTCTTCCCTCCTTTCCTCTGCAGCTCCTAATGCATCTGCGGCTTCATTGCCAATGAGAAACTGATTATCTAGCAAGTAGACAACGTATTCCAACTCCCAATGCTAGAAATGGTCCTGAAGATCAAAAGAAACGAACAGACGCCAAAAATCACCATCACAAGATCCACAAAAATCGACCAAAATTAACAAACGCCAACGGATGCACTCCACTTACACCAACAGGACACCTGTAAAAGACCCATCCCTCGTGCTTCTCCGTGTTCGAGAGATAGAACTTCACACGAGTGTGGCAAGAAGGGCATCTTATCAGCGGCACCACCATCGAACGGCCGCCGAGCGACGACCTGACCGAGCTTGTCGACATTGCGAAGCGGTGAAGAGGCGGCGGCTATGGTGGCAATCTACAGGAAGAGGGTGGCGGCAAGCAGCAAGGAAGAGGGCGGCGGCAGCAGGGGGAGGGCATCGGCCTCGGCGACAAGGAGTGGGGAATTGGGGATTGGGCATCGGCGACACAGGGTGGTGCATGGAAATAACCCCCGCGGGCTAATTTACAAAAAAACCGCGAGCGACAGCTATCGCCTCAGATTGGTCAAATGGAGGGGTGACGAGTGGCGTACGGTGAACAGTGGCCGTACAATCACATGTAGACGTATTGAGTGACCGTTTTGGCCGTATTTTGAAGTACAGTGACCAAAGCGTGCTTTCTTCGCAAGTTCAAGTACCGCTAGTGCATTTTACTCGTCCTTTTATTTGTCGTGGACGCCTATACGATTGAAAGTAACATTCCAAGCTGCAAGTCAGCTTGGAGAAAAATAATACTTCTTGCTGGAATTTTGTCTATTTTGGGCCTAGCCTAATAGCAGTTTCAGAAATTCCTAATAAATCCTAGAGGCCCACGCAGCCCATTCGTGCAAGGCAAGAGGTGAAACTAAAGTTTAGTCTCACATTTCTAGTTTAGAGGGAGTTGGACCTCTTTATAAGAGAGGCTCTTTCTCCACATGTATGAGGATGAGAACAAAAGAGACATCCACGCGCGCTCCTCCTCCGACGCCCGCCTCGCCACGACGCGCCGCGGGTTGTAGGAATGAGCCGATGTCTAAATTTTTGCCACACACAACGGGTATATGAAAGGTCACGCGGAAGCTGAAACGTTTTGCTGCCTCGCCTCCTTCTCTTGCGCCTATCAAAGGGAGGTCGCTCCTTGATAATCCCCAAGTGCAGGGAATCATCGTAGCAATTTCCAAAGGTGGAAGTGATAAGTATGGAGTGTCGAACCCACAAGGAGCTAAAGGTAAGATCAATATTCTCTCAAGCCCTATCTGCCACTGATACGACTCTACGTACACCGAACGTTTGCTTCCAACTAGATATGAGAAATAAAACTACGTTGTGGGTATGAAGTGGATAACTTTGTATGATATCAGAGAGCTAAAATATGAAAGTAGGTGATGTTATCATAAAGTTAGAATATATTACTAAATATTATAAATAGCGAGTGTGGAATAATGGTGGATCGGTTTGCGGAATTGTCCTAGGCAATTGTTAACAAGACCGATAGTCGTCATTGCAATTTCATATGAGGGAGAGACATAAGCTAACATACTTTCTCTTCTTGGATCATATGCACTTATGATTGGAACTCTAGCAAGCATCTGCAACAACTAAAGATCATTAAGGTAAAACCCAACCATAGCATTAAAGCATCAAGTCCTCTTTATCCCATACGCAACAACCCCCTTACTTGGGTTTGTGTTTCAGTCACTCACGCAACCCACTATAAGCGAATCATAAACGTATTGCAACACCCTACAATGGGAATCCCTCACGCTTGCGGGACACGGAGGGCACCATAGGACAGCACCAAAATAAAACATACAACTCATACCAATCTAGATCATCAACCAATCCAAAGACAAAAAATATCTACTCAAAACATCATAGGATGGCAACACATCATTGGATCATAATATGTGGCATAAAGCACCATGTTCAAGTAGGGATTACAGCGGGGTGCGGGAGAGTGGAGCGCATAAAAGAGATGGGGATGGTGATGATGATGGTGATGTTGATGAAGACGATCACCGCGGCGATGATTACACTCTCGATGGCACTCTGGTGCCACCAAGAGAGAGGAGGAGGGGTTCTCCCCCTTGTACTTCCTCCTCCATGGCCTCCCCACTGGATGGGGAGAGGTCCCCCCTCTGGTCCTTGGCCTTCATGGTGATGATAGCTGATACGTCCATTTTGCATCATGCTTTTATATCGATATTTATTGCATTATGAGCTGTTATTACACATTATGTCACAATGCTTATGCCTATTCTCTCTTATTTTACAAGGTTTGCATAAAGAGGGAGAATGCCGACAGCTGGGATTCTGGGTTGGAAAAGGAGCAAATATTAGAGACCTATTCTGCACAGCTCCAAAAGTCCTAAAACTTCATGGAAGACGTTTTCAGAATATATAAAAAATACTGAGCGCAAGAAGTTCACCAGGGGGCCACACCCTGCCCACGAGGGTGGGGGCGCGCCCATCTTCTGCTATATGGAGTCTTTCAATGAGGAAAAAAATCATAAGCCATCTCCTCGGACAAAACTCCGCCGCCACGAGGCGGAACCAATCTAGGGCTCCGGCAGAGCTGTTCTACCGGGGAAACTTCCCTCCGGGAGGGGGAAATCATCGCCATCGTCATCACCAACGCTCCTCTCACCGGGAGAGGGCAATATCCATCAACATCTTCATCAGCACCATCTCCTCTCAAAACCCTAGTTCATCTCTTGTATCCAATTCTTGTCTTCAAGTCCAGGATTGGTACTAGTAGGTTGCTAGTAGTGTTAATTACTCCTTGTAGTTGATGCTAGTCGGTTTATTTGGTGGAAGATCATATGTTCAGATCCTATATGCATATTAATACCCCTCTGATTATGAACATGATTATGCTTTGTGAGTAGTTACGTTTGTACCCAAGGACATGGGAGAAGTCTTGCTATAAGTAGTCATGTGAATTTGGTATTTGTTCGATATTTTGATGAGATGTATGTTGTCTCTCCTCTAGTGGTGTTATGTGAACGTCGACTACATGACACTTCACCATTATTTGGGCCTAGAGGAAGGCATTGGGAAGTAATAAATAGATGATGGGTTGCTAGAGTGGCAGAAGTTTAAACCCTAGTTTATGCGTTGCTTCGTAAGGGGCTGATTTGGATCCATATGTTTCATGCTATGGTTAGGTTTACCTCAATACTTCTGTTGTAGTTGTGGATGCTTGCAATAGAGGTTAATCATAAGTGGGATGCTTGTCCAAGTAAGGACAATACCCAAGCACCGGTCCACCCACATGCCAAATTATCAAAGTACCGAACGCGAATCATATGAACGTGATGAAAACTAGCTTGACGATATTCCCATGTGTCCTCGGGAGCGCTTTTCTCTATATAAGAGTTTGTCCAGGCTTGTCCTTTGATACAAAAAGGATTGGGCCACCTTGCTGCACTTTACTTACTTTTGTTATTTGTTGCTCGTTACAAATTATCCTATCACAAAACTATCTGTTACCACTTATTTCAGTACTTGCAGGGAATACCTTGCTGGAAACCGCTTATCATTTCCTTCTGCTCCTCGTTGGGTTCGACACTCTTAATTATCGAAAGGACTACGATAGATCCCCTATACGTCTGGGTCATCAAGACTCTTTTCTGGCGCCGTTGCCGGGGAGTGAAGCACCTTTGGTAGGTGGAATTTGGTAAGGAAAATTTATATAGTGTGCTGAAATTTACTGTAACTTGTTACTATGGAAAGTAATCCTCCGAGGGGCTTGTTCGGGGTATCTTCACCCCGACCAGTAGAGCAAAGAGTTTCTCCTCAACCTACTAAACCTACTGAAAATGAAAATGTCTGCTTTGAAATTCCTTCGGGTATGATAGAAAAACTGCTAGCTAATCCTTTTGCAGGAGATGGAACAAAGCATCCTGATGAGCACCTAATATATGTGGATGAAGTTTCTGGATTATTTAAGCTTGCAGGTGTACCCGGAGATGTTGTTAAGAAGAAGGTCTTCCCTTTATCTTTGAAGGAAGATGCATTGACATGGTATAGGCTATGTGATGATACGGGGTCATGGAACTACAAGCGATTGAAATTGGAATTTCATCAGAAGTTTTATCCTATGCATCTTGTTCATCGTGATCGCAATTATATATATAATTTTTGGCCCCCGAAGGAGAAAGCATCGCTCAAGCTTGGCGGAGGCTTAAATCAATGTTATATTCATGCCCCAATCATGAGCTCTCAAGAGAAATGATTATTCAAAATCTATATGCTCGGCTTTCTGAGAGCAATCGCACCATGCTTGATACTTCTTGTGTTGGCTCCTTTATGATGAAGACTATTGAATTCAAATGGGATTTATTGGAAAGAATTAAACGCAACTCTGAAGACTGGGACCTCGACGAAGGTAAGGAGTCAGGTATGACACCTAAGTTTGATTGTGTTAAATCTTTTATGGATACCGATGTTTCCGTTAAATTTAGCACTAAATATGGACTTGACTCTGAAATAGTAGCTTCTTTCTGTGAATCTTTTGCTACTTATGTTGATCTCCCCAAGGAGAAGTGGTTTAAATATCATCCTCCCATAGAAGTAAAAGTAGTTGCACCTATTAAAGTTGAAGAAAAGACTATCACTTATAATGATCCTATTGTTCATACTTCTTATGTTGAGAAACCACCTTTCCCTGTCAGGATAAAGGATCATGCTAAAGCTTCAACTGTGGTTCATAAAAGCAACATTAAAACGTATACACCTCCTGAGCAAATTAAAGTTGAACCTGATATTGCTATTGTTAAAGATCTCTTGTCTGATAATATTGATGGGCATGTTATTCATTTCCTTGATGAGACTGCTAGAATTGCTAAACCTTGTGCTAAAGATAAAAACAGACCTATGGTAGGCATGCCTGCTATTTCTGTTAAAATAGGAGATCATTGTTATCATGGCTTATGTGATATGGGTGCTAGTGCTAGTGCAATACCTTACGCCTTATACAAAGAAATTATGTATGATATTGCACCTACTGAGATAGAAGATATTGATGTCACAATTAAACTTGCCAATAGAGATACTATTTCACCAATGGGAATTGTTAGAGATGCTGAAGTCTTGTGTGGGAAAACTAAATATCCTGCTGATTTTCTTGTTCTTGGTTCCCCACAAGATAGCTTTTGTCCCATTATATTTGGTAGACCCTTCTTGAACACTGTTAATGCTAAGATAGATTGCAAAAAGGATGTTGTTACTATCGGTTTAGATGATATGTCTCATGAATTTAATTTCTCTAAATTTAGTAGACAACACCGTGAAGAAGAATTACCTAGTAAGGATGAAATTATTGGTCTTGCATCTATTGCCGTACCTCATAGTGATCCTTTAGAACAATATTTGCTAGATCATGAAAATGATATGTTTATGAATGAAAGAAGGGAAATAGATGAAGTATTCTTTAAACAGGAACCTATTCTGAAACACAATTTTCCTGTTGAAATCCTAGGGGATCCTCCTCCACCCAAGGGTGATCCCGTGTTTGAGCTTAAACCGTTGCCTGATACTCTTAAATATGCTTATCTTGATGAGAAAAAGATATATCCTGTTGTTATTGTTGGGGAACGTAGCAGAAATTCAAAATTTTCTACGCATCACCAAGATCAATCTATGGAGTAATCTAGCAACGAGGGGAAGGAGAGTGCATCTACATACCCTTGTAGATCGCTAAGTGGAAGCGTTCAAGTGAACAGGGTTGATGGAGTCGTACTCGTCGTGATCCAAATCACCGATGATCCTACTGCCGAATGGACGGCACCTCCGTGTTCAACACACGTACAACCCGGTGACGTCTCCTACGCCTTGATCCAGTAAGGGGAGAAGGAGAGGTTGGGGAAGACTCCATCCAGCAGCAGCACGATGGCGTGGTGGTGGTGGAGGAGCGTGGTACTCCAGCAGGGCTTCGCCAAGCACCGCAAGAGACGAGGAGGGAGAGGGGTAAGGCTGCGCCAAGAAGGAGATTGAATCGTTTCTATGGCAGCCCAAAACCTCAAGTATATATAGGGGGAGGGGAGGGGCTGCGCCCCCACCTAGGTTTCCACCCCTAGGGGTGGCGGCCAGCCCTAGATCCCATCTAGGGGGGGGGGGCGGCCAAGGGGGAGAGAGGGGGGCGCACCACTAGGTGGGCCTTAGGCCCATCTGAGCCTAGGGTTTGCCCCCTTCCACTCTCCCTTGCGCCTTGGGCCTTGGTGGGGGGGCGCACCAGCCCACCTAGGGCTGGTCCCATCCCACACTTGTCCCATGCAGCCCTCCGGGGCTGGTGGCCCCACTTGGTGGACCACCGGGACCCTCCCGGTGGTCCCGGTACATTACCGATAAACCCGAAACTTTTCTGGCGACCAAAACAGGACTTCCCATATATAAATCTTTACCTCCGGACCATTCCGGAATTCCTCGTGATGTCCGAGATCTCATCCGGGACTCCGAACAACATTCGGTAACCACGTATATCTATTCCCTATAACCCTAGCGTCATCGAACCTTAAGTGTGTAGACCCTACGGGTTCGGGAGTCATGCAGACATGGCCGAGACAACTCTCCGGCCAATAACCAACAGCGGGATCTGGATACCCATGTTGGCTCCCACATGTTCCACGATGATCTCATCGGATGAACCACGATGTCGAGGATTCAATCAATCCCGTATACAATTCCCTTTGTCTATCGGTACGATACTTGCCCGAGATTCGATCGTCGGTATCCCGATACCTTGTTCAATCTCGTTACCGGCAAGTCTCTTTACTCGTTCCGTAACACATCATCCCGTGATCAACTCCTTGGTCACATTGTGCACATTATGATGATGTCCTACCGAGTGGGCCCAGAGATACCTCTCCGTTACACGGAGTGACAAATCCCAGTCTCGATTCGTGCCAACCCAACAGACACTTTCGGAGATACCTGTAGTGTACCTTTATAGCCACCCAGTTACGTTGTGACGTTTGGCACACCCAAAGCACTCCTACGGTATCCGGGAGTTGCACAATCTCATGGTCTAAGGAAATGATACTTGACATTAGAAAAGCTTTAGCATACGAACTACACGATCTTTGTGCTAGGCTTAGGATTGGGTCTTGTCCATCACATCATTCTCCTAATGATGTGATCCCGTTATCAACGACATCCAATGTCCATGGTCAGGAAACCGTAACCATCTATTGATCAACGAGCTAGTCAACTAGAGGCTTACTAGGGACATGGTGTTGTCTATGTATCCACACATGTATCTGAGTTTCCTATCAATACAATTCTAGCATGGATAATAAACGATTATCATGAACAAGGAAATATAATAATAACCAATTTATTATTGCCTCTAGGGCATATTTCCAACAGTCTCCCACTTGCACTAGAGTCAATAATCTAGTTCACATCGCCATGTGATTAACACTCACAGGTCACATCGCCATGTGACCAACATCCAAGAGTTTACTAGACTCAATGATCTAGTTCACATCACTATGTGATAAACACTCAAAGAGTTCTGGGTTTGATCATGTTATGCTTGTGAGAGAGGTTGTAGTCAACGGGTCTTGCCATATTCAGATCCCTATGTATTTCGCAAAACTTTATATCGTAGATGCTGCTACCACGTTCCACTTGGAGCTATTCCAAATTGTTGCTCCATTATACGTATCCGGTATCTCTACTCAGAGCTATCCGGATAGGTGTTAAGCTTGCATCGACGTAACTCTTTACGTCGAACTCTTTATCACCTCCATAACCGAGAAACATTTCCTTATTCCTCTAAGGATAATTTTGACCGCTATCTGGTGATCTACTCCTAGATCACCTTTGTACCCTCTTGCCAGACATGTGGCAAGGCACACATCAGGTGCGGTACTTCAGCATGGCATACCGTATAGAGCCTATGACAAAAGCATAGGGGACGACCTTCGTCCTTTCTCTTTCTTCTGCCGTGGTCAAGCTTTGAGTCTTACTCAACTTCACACCTTACAACTCAGGTAAGAACCCCTTCTTTGACTGATCTATTTTGAACTCCTTCAAAAACATGTCAAGGTGTGCGTTCTTTGAAAGTACCATCAGGCGTCTTGATCTATCTCTATTGATCTTGATGCCCAATGTGTAAGCAGCTTTACCCAGGTCTTCCTTTGAAAATCACTCTTCAAACAACCGTTTATGCTTTCCAGAAATTCTACATCATTTCGGATCAACAATATGTCATCCACATATACTTATCAGAAATGTTGTAGTGCTCCCACTCACTTTCTTGTAAATACAAGTTTCTAGCAAACATTGTATAAACCTAAAAGCTTTGATCACTCCATCAAAACATATATTCCGATTCCGAGATGCTTGCTCTAGTCCATAGAAGGATTGTTGGAGCCAGCATACCTTTTAGCATCCTTAGGATCGACAAAACCTTTTATTGTATCACATACAACTTTTCTTACGAAAACTTGGTAAGAAAACTTGTTTTGACATCCATCTGTAAGATTTCATAATCGAAAAATACAGCTAATGCTAACATGATTCCGACGGACTTAAGCATCGCTACGGGTGAGAAATTCTCATCGTAGTCAACTCCTTGAACTTGTGAAAAGATTCTTTCCCACAAGTCGAGCTTCATAGACGGTAACATTACCTCCCACGTCCGTCTTCTTCTTAAAGATCCATTTATCTCAATGGCTTGCCGATCATCGGGCAAGTCCACCAAAGTCCATACTTTGTTCTGATATATGGATCCTATCTCGGATTTCATGGCTTCTAACCATTTGTCGGAATACGGGCCCACCATCGCTTCTCCATAGCTCGTAGGTTCATTGTTGTCTAACAACATGATATCTAAGACAGGATTACCTACCACTCAGGAGTAGTACATATCCTTGTCGACCTACGAGATTCGATAGCAACTTGATCCGAAGCTTCATGATCACTATCATTAACTTCCTATTCAACAGACGTAGGTGCCACAGAAAACATCTTTCTGTGTTGCATCATTCTTTGGTTGAAATAAAGGTTCGACAACCTCATCAAGTTCTATCTTCCTCCCACTCAATTCTTTTGAGAGAAACTCCTTCTCGAGAAAGGACCCATTCTTAGCGACAAAAAATTTGCCCTCAGATCTGAGATAGAAGGTATACCCAACTGTCACCTTTGGGTATCCTATGAAGATGTGTTTGTCCACTTTTGGGTTCGAGCTTCTCCTGCTAAAGCCTTAAGCATCGCAGCCCCAAACATTAAGAAACAACAACTTTGGTTTCTTGCCAAACCAATGTTCATACGACGTCGTCTCAATGGACTTATATGGTGTCCTATCTAAAGTGAACGCAGCTGTCTCTAACGCATAACCTCAAAATAATAGTGGTAGATCGGTAAGAGACATCATAGATCGCACCATATCTCATAGGGTTCGATTACGACGTCGGACACACCATTACCCTGTGGTGTTCCAGGTGGCTTCAACTGTGAAACAATTCCACAATGTCTTAAGTGTTTGCCAAACTCATAACTCAGAAATTCTCATTGATCAGATCGTAGGAATTTGATCTTCTTGTTATGATGATTCTTAACTTCACTCTGAAACCGCTTGAACTTTTCAAACGTTTCAGACTTGTGCTTCATTAAGTAAATATACCTATATCTACTCAAATCGTCAGTGAAGATGAGAAAATAGCGATATCCACCGCACGCTTCAATTCTCATTGGATCACACGCATCAGCATGTATGATTTCCAACAAGTCACTTGCCCGTTTCATTGTACCTGAAAACGGGGTCTTAGTCATCCTGCCCATGAGGCATGGCTCGCATGTGTCAAGTGATTCAAAATCAAGTGACTCCAAACATCCATCGACATGGAGTTTCTTCATGCATCTTACGCCAATATGACCTAAGCGGCAGTGCCACGAGAAAGTGGTACTATCATTATTAACTCTACATCTTTTGGCGTGAACATGTGTATTACCACGACCGAGATTCAATGAACCATTCACATAGGGTGCATGACCATGAAAGGTATCATTCATGTAAACAGAATAACCATTATTCTCTAACTTAAATGAATGACCGTATTGCAATGAACATGATCTAATCATATTCATGCTCAACGTAGACACCTGATAACATTTATCTAGGTTCAATACTAATCCCGAAGGCAGATGGAGCGTGCGATGGTGATCTCATCAACTTTGGAAACACTTCCAACACACATCGTCACCTCGCCCTTAGCCAGTCTCCGTTTAGTCCGTAGCTTTTGCTTCAAGTCACCAATAATAGCAACTGAACCGGTATCCAATACCCAGGTGCTACCAGGAGTACTAGTGAGGTACACATTAATAACACGTATATACTTTGTTGAAGTTGCCAGCCTTCTTATCTACCATGCATTTGGGGTAATTCCGCTACCAGTGACCGTTCCCCTTACAATAGAAGCACTTAGTCTCGGGTTTGGGTTCAACCTTGGGTTCCTTCACTGGAGCGGCAACTGGTTTGCCATCCATGAAGTTTCCCTTCTAGCCCTTGCCCTTCTTGAAACCAGTGGTCTTGTTAAACCATCAACACTTGATGCTCCTTCTTGATTTCTACCTTTTGCGGTCTTAAGCACCGCGAACAGCTCCGGGATCAACTCCATCCCTTGCATGTCATAGTTCATCACGAAGATCTAGTAGCTTAGTGATAGTGGCTAGAGAACTCTATCAATCACTATCTTATCTGGAAGTTTAACTCCCACTTGATTTAAGTGATTATAGTACCCAGACATTCTGAGCACATGCTCACTAGCTGAGCTATTCTCCTCCATCTTGTTGGCAAAAGAACTTGTCAGAGGTCTCACACCTCTCAACACGGGCATGAGCCTGAAATCCCAATTTCAGCTCTTGGAACATCTCATATGTTCTATGGCGTTCAAAACGTCATTGGAATCCCGTTTCTAAGCCGTAAAGTATGGTGCACTAAACTATCAAGTAGTCATCAGGATGTGTCTGTCAGGTGTTCACAACATCCACAGACGACGTTGTAGGGGTTTGCACATCGAGCGGTGCATCAAAGACGTAAGCCTTCTGTGTAGCAGTGAGGACACTCCTCGGACTACGGACCTAGTCCGTATCATTGCTTACAATATCTTTCAACTTAATCTTTCTCTTGGAACGTATTGAAACAGGGAGCTACAACATGAGCTATTTATCTACAACATATTTGCAAAGACAATTTAGACTATGTTCATGATAATTGAGTTCATCTAATGAACTCCCACTCAGATAGACATCCCTCTAGTCATCTAAGTGAAACATGATCCGAGTCAACTAGGCCGTGTCCGATCATCACGTGAGACGGACTAGTCAACATCGATAAACATCTTCATGTTGATCGTATCTTCTATACGACTCATGCTCAACCTTTCGGTCTTCCGTGTTCCGAGGCCATGTCTGTACATGCTAGGCTCGTCAAGTCAACCTAAGTGTTTTTGCTGTGTAAATCTGGCTTACACCCGTTGTATTCGAACGTTAGAATCTATCACACCCGATCATCACGTGGTGCTTCGAAACGATGAACCTTCGCAACGGTGCACAGTTAGGGGGAACACTTTCTTGAAATTTTAGTGAGGGATCATCTTATTTAAGCTACCGTCGTTCTAAGAAAATAAGATGTAAAACATGATAAACATCACATGCAATCAAATAGTGACATGATATGGCCAATATCATTTTGCTCCTTTTGATCTCCATCTTCGGGGCTCCATGATCATCGTTGTCACCGGCATGACACCATGATCTCCATCGTCGTGTCTTGTTGAAGTTGTCTCGTCATCCATTACTTCTACTACTATGGCTAACGCTTTAGCAATAAAGTAAAGTAATTACATGATGTTTATGTTGACACACAGGTCATAAATAAATTAAGACAACTCCTATGGCTCCTGCCGGTTGTCATACTCATCGACATGCAAGTCATGATTCCTATTACAAGAACATGATCAATCTCATACATCACATATATCATTCATCACATCCTTTTGGCCATATCACATCACAAGGCATATGCTGCAAAAACAAGTTAGACGTCCTCTAATTGTTGTTGCAAGTTTTTACGTGGCTGCTATAGGTTTCTAGCAAGAACGTTTCTTACCTACGCGAAAACCACAACGTGATATGCCAATTTCTATTTACCCTTCATAAGGACCCTTTTCATCGAATCCAATCCGACTAAAGTGGGAGAGACAGACACCCGCTAGCCACCTTATGCAACTAGTGCATGTCAGTCGGTGGAACCAGTCTCACGTAAGAGTACGTGTAAGGTCGGTCCGGGCCGCTTCATCCCACGATGCCTCCGAATCAAGATGAGACTAGTAACGGCAAGCAAATTGACAAAATCGACGCCCACAACAATTTGTATTCTACTCGTGCATAGAAACTACGCATAGACCTAGCTCTGATACCACTGTTGGGGAACGTAGCAGAAATTCAAAATTTTCTATGCATCACCAAGATCAATCTATGGAGTAATCTAGCAACGAGGGGAAGGAGAGTGCATCTACATACCCTTGTAGATCGCTAAGTGGAAGCGTTCAAGTGAACGGGGTTGACGGAGTCGTACTCGTTGTGATCCAAATCACCGATGATCCTAGTGCCGAACGGACGGCACCTCCGTGTTCAACACACGTACATCCCGGTGACGTCTCCTACGCCTTGATCCAGCAAGGGGAGAAGGAGAGGTTGGGGAAGACTCCATCCAGCAGCAGCACGACGGCGTGGTGGTGGTGGAGGAGCGTGGTACTCCAGCAGGGCTTCGCCAAGCACCGCAAGAGATGAGGAGGGAGAGGGGTAGGGCTGCGCCAAGAAGGAGATTGAATCGTTTCTATGGCAGCCCAAAACCTCAAGTATATATAGGGGGAGGGGAGGGGCTGCGCCCCCACCTAGGTTTCCACCCCTAGGGGTGGCGGCCAGCCCTAGATCCCATCTAGGGGGCGGCCAAGGGGGAGAGAGGGGGGTGCACCACTAGGTGGGCCTTAGGCCCATCTGAGCCTAGGGTTTGCCCCCTTCCACTCTCCCTTGCGCCTTGGGCCTTGGTGGGGGGCGCACCAGCCCACCTGGGGCTGATCCCCTCCCACACTTGGCCCATGCAGCCCTCCGGGGCTGGTGGCCCCACTTGGTGGACCACCGGGACCCTCCCGGTGGTCCCGGTACATTACTGATAAACCCGAAACTTTTCCGGCGACCAAAATAGGACTTCCCATATATAAATCTTTACCTCCGGACCATTCCGAAACTCCTCGTGACGTCCGGGATCTCATCCGGGACTCCGAACAACATTCGTTAACCACATATATCTATTCCCTATAACCCTAGCGTCATCGAACCTTAAGTGTGTAGACCCTACATGTTCGGGAGTCATGCAGACATGGTCGAGACAACTCTCCGGCCAATAACCAACAGCGGGATCTGGATACCCATGTTGGCTCCCACATGTTCCACGATGATCTCATCGGATGAACCACGATGTCGAGGATTCAATCAATCCCGTATACAATTCCCTTTGTCTATCGGTACGATACTTGCCCGAGATTCGATCGTCGGTATCCCGATACCTTGTTCAATCTCGTTATCGGCAAGTCTCTTTACTCGTTACGTAACACATCATCCCGTGATCAACTCCTTGGTCACATTGTGCACATTATGATGATGTCCTACCGAGTGGGCCCAGAGATACCTCTCTGTTACACGGAGTGACAAATCCCAGTCTCGATTCGTGCCAACCCAACAGATACTTTCGGAGATACCTGTAGTGTACTTTTATAGCCACCCAGTTACGTTGTGACGTTTGGCACACCCAAAGCACTCCTACGGTATCCGGGAGTTGCACAATCTCATGGTCTAAGGAAATGACACTTGACATTAGAAAAGCTTTAGCATACGAACTACACAATCTTTGTGCTAGGGTTAGGATTGGGTCTTGTCCATCACATCATTCTCGTAATGATGTGATCCCGTTATCAATGACATCCAGTGTCCATGGTCAGGAAACCGTAACCATTTATTGATTAACGAGCTAGTCAACTAGAGGCTTACTAGGGACATGTTGTTGTCTATGTATCCACACATGTATCTGAGTTTCCTATCAATACAATTCTAGCATGGATAATAAACGATTATCATGAACAAGGAAATATAATAATAACCCATTTATTATTGCCTCTAGGGAATATTTCCAACAGTTATTAGTGCTAACCTTTCAGAGCATGAGGAAGAGAGATTATTGAAAACTCTGAAGAAGCACCATGCTGCTATTGGGTATACTCTTGATGATCTTAAGGGCATTAGTCCCACTCTATGTCAACATAAAATAAATTTGGAAGAAGATGCTAAGCCAGTTCGTGATCATCAACGACGGCTGAATCCTAAAATGAAAGAAGTGGAAAGAAAGGAAGTACTAAAGCTCCTTGAGGCAGGTATAATTTATCCCGTTGCTGATAGTCAGTGGGTAAGTCCTGTCCATTGTGTCCCTAAGAAGGGAGGTTTTACTGTCGTTCCTAATGATAAAGATGAATTAATTCCTCAAAGAATTATTACAGGTTATAGGATGGTGATTGATTTCCACAAATTAAATAAGGCCACTAAAAAGGATCATTACCCCTTACCTTTTATTGATCAAATGCTAGAAAGATTATCCAAACATACACATTTTTGCTTTCTAGATGGTTATTCTGGTTTCTCTCAAATACCTGTGTCAGCCAAGGATCAATGTAAGACTACTTTTACTTGCCCTTCTGGTACTTTTGCTTATAGACGTATGCCTTTTGGTTTATGTAATGCACCTGCTACCTTTCAAAGATGCATGATGGCTATATTCTCTGACTTTTGTGAAAAGATTTGTGAGGTTTTCATGGACGATTTCTCCATCTATGGATCTTCTTTTGATGATTGCTTGAGAAACCTTGATCGAGTTATCCAGAGATGTGAAGAAACTAATCTTGTCTTGAATTGGGAAAAGTGCCACTTTATGGTTAATGAAGGTATTGTCTTGGGGCATAAAGTTTCTGAAAGAGGTATTGAAGTTGATAAAGCCAAGGTTGATGCTATTGAAAAGATGCCATGCCCCAAGGATATCAAAGGTATAAGAAGTTTCCTTGGTCACGCCGGATTTTATAGGAGGTTCATTAAGGACTTCTCAAAAATTTCTCGGCCTCTGACTAATTTATTACAAAAAGATATACCATTTGTCTTTGATGATGATTGTGTAGAAGCATTTGAAATACTTAAGAAAGCATTGATCTCTGCACCTATTGTTCAGCCACCTAATTAGAATTTACCCTTTGAAATTATGTGTGATGCTAGTGATTATGCTGTAGGTGCTATTCTAGGGTAAAGAGTTGATAGGAAATTAAACGTTATTCAATATGCTAGTAAAACCCTAGACAATGCTCAAAGAAATTATGCTACTACTGAAAAAGAATTCTTAGCAGTTGTATTTTCTTGTGATAAGTTTAGACCTTATATTGTTCATTCTAAAGTAACTATTCACACTGATCACGCTGCTATTAAATATCTTATGGAAAAGAAAGATGCTAAACCTAGACTTATTAGATGGGTTCTCTTGCTACAAGAATTTGACTTACATATTGTTGATAGAAAGGGAGCTGAGAACCCCGTTGCAGACGACTTGTCTAGGTTAGAAAATGTGCTTGATGACCCACTACCTATTGATGATAGCTTTCCTGATGAGCAATTAAATGTCATAAATGCTTCTCATACTGCTCCATGGTATGCTGATTATGCTAATTACATTGTTGCCAAATTCATACCACCTAGTTTCACATACCAGCAAAAGAAAAAGTTCTTCTATGATTTGAGGCATTACTTTTGGGATGACCCACATCTTTATAAAGAAGGAGTAGATGGTGTTATTAGACATTGTGTACCTGAGCATGAACAGGAACAGATCCTACGCAAGTGTCACTCCGAAGCTTATGGAGGACACCATGCTGGAGATAGAACTACACATAAGGTATTGCAATTTGGTTTTTATTGGCCTACTCTCTTCAAGGATGCCCGTAAATTTGTCTTATCTTGTGATGAATGTCAAAGAATTGGTAATATTAGTAGACGTCAAGAAATGCCTATGAACTATTCACTTGTTATTGAACCATTTGATGTTTGGGGCTTCGACTATATGGGACTTTTTCCTGCCTCTAATGGATATACACATATTTTAGTTGCTGTTGATTACGTTACTAAGTGGGCAGAAGCTATTCCAACTAGTAGTGCTGATCATAACACTTCTATTAAAATGCTTAAAGAAGTTATTTTTCCAAAATTTGGAGTCCCTAGATATTTAATGACTGATGGTGGTTCACATTTTATTCATGGTGCTTTCCGTAAAATGCTTGCTAAGTAGGATGTTAATTATAGAATTGCATCCCCTTATCACCCTCAGTCTAGTGGTCAAGTAGAGTTGAGTAATAGAGAGCTCAAATTAATTTTGCAAAAAGACTGTCAATAGGTCTAGAAAGAATTGGTCCAAGAAACTTGATGATGCATTATGGGCCTATAGAACTGCATATAAAAATCCTATGGGTATGTCTCCATATAAAATGGTTTATGGAAAAGCATGTCACTTACCTCTTGAACTAGAACACAAGGCATATTGGGCTATTAAAGAGCTCAATTATGATTTTAAACTTGCCGGTGAGAATAGGTTATTTTATATTAGCTCACTCGATGGATGGAGAACCCAAGCCTACGAAAATGCCAAGTTGTTTAAAGAAAAAGTTAAAAGATGGCATGATAAAAGGATACAAAAGCGTGAGTTTAATGTAGGTGATTATGTATTGCTATACAACTCTCGTTTAAGATTTTTTGCAGGAAAACTTCTCTCCAAATGGGAAGGCCCTTACGTTATCGAGGAGGTCTATCGTTCCGGTGTCATAAAAATCAACAACTTCGAAGGCACAAATCTGAAGGTGGTGAATGGTCAAAGAATCAAACATTATATCTCAGATAATCCCATAAATGTTGAAACCAATGTTCTTGAAACTGTAACCCCAGAGGAATACATAAGGGACACTTTTCGGAATGTTTCAGACTCCGAAAAGGAATAGGTATGTGGTACGGTAAGTAAACCGACTCCAGAACAGTTTTTAAGGCAATATTTCTCCGTTTTGGAATATTTAGAAAAATAGAAAAATAAGAAGCAGTCTGGGAAGGACACGAGGCCTCCACGAGGGTGGAGGGTGCACCCTACCCTACTGGGCGCGCCCCCCTACCTCGTGGGCACCTCGTGCGCTCTCCGGACTCCGTTTTCGTCCACGACACGTATTTTGGTCGGTAAAAATTCATTATATAATCTCCCGGGGGTTTTGACTCCCGTATGACGCAATTATCCTTTGTTTGTGTTTCAAGCTGTTTTTCTGACAGATCCAAGACGTCATGTCATCTCCAAGTGCCCCCAAGGACCAGTTCTTCGATAAGGTCATCAACCCCTACCTCGCGGAGGTGCTGCAACACCCTCAAACCATTGAGATGTGTGAGGGGTTGTTGCACATCCGCGATGTTGAGGGACCAAGGAAGACCGGAAGCACGGAGGCAAGGCTCGAGGCATTGGAGCAAGATGTTTTCAAGTGTCAGGAGATGGTGGATCTCAGGTAGGGGGTCCCGAACTATGCGTCTAGGTCAGATGGTAACAGGAGACAGGGGACACTTTGTTTTACCCAGGTTCGGGCCCTCTCGATGGAGGTAATACCCTACTCCTGCTTGATTAATATTGATGATATGGGTAGTACAAGAGTAGATCTACCACGAGATCAAGGAGGCTAAACCCTAGAAGCTAGCCTATCGTATGATTGTTGTGTATGGAGTTGATTGCCTACGGACTACAACCCTCCGGTTTATATAGACACCGGATAGGGTTAGGGTTACACAGAGTCGGTTACAATGGTAGGAGATCTTGAATATCCGCATCTCTAAGCTTGCCTTCCACGCCAAGGAAAGTCCCATCCGGACACGGGACGAAGTCTTCAATCTTGTATCTTCATAGTCCAGGAGTCCGGCTGAAGGTATAGTCCGGCTACCCGGACACCCCCTAATCCAGGACTCCCTCAGTAGCCCCTGAACCAGGCTTCAACGACGAGTCCGGCGTGCAAATTGTCTTCGGCATTGCAAGGCGGGTTCCTCCTCCAAGTCCTTCATAGAAGATTTGTAAACACCAAGAGTAGTGTCCGGTTCTGCAAAATAAGTTTCCACATATTGCCATAGAGAGAATAATATTGACACAAATCAAATCTGCTGACGTATTCCGCAGTGCGCTATCACACTACGGCCAAGTCCTTTACTCGAATCATTTTTACTTTTCCACCTCAACATGTTTTGCAAGGCGGTTTCCTTGGCACGTCTTGTCAAAGCAGAGATCGCGTGCCCTTTTTATGGGTTTCTCATCAATACGGACGTGGGTAACCCTAACCGCGCCATTTACCACGGCGCTTGGGAGGCAAGCGAGTTTTATTAGGCAGGTGGGGACGCACAACCGCATCCGCCCATATAAGGGGAGAAGGATCCACCTTTTTTACCTACGCCTTCTTCCTCCTTTGCCTATCCATCTCCTGCGCACTCGAGCTCCAGCGCCCAAGCCCGCACTTCCCAGTTCAACCTTCTCCAGCAATGTCCGGAGCGGGAGGCAAGTGGATGGTCTCCTCCATCACGGAGGGCCATGTCAAAAAGCTAAGGAAGGCCGGATACTTATCCAAAGACATCGCGCACCGGCTTCCCGAGGATGGGCAGCTTCTTCCCACCCCAAGGCCCCATGAGAGGGTAGTATTCCTTCCCCACTTCCTCCGCGGACTGGGTTTTCCACTCCACCCATTTGTCCGGGGGCTCATGTTATACTATGGCCTGGATTTCCACGATCTGGCCCTGAACTTCATCCTCAATATCTCGGCGTTTATCGTCGTATGTGAGGCTTTCCTCTGCGTCCGCCCTCATTTTGGCCTCTGGCTCAAGACCTTCAACGTCAAGCCCAAGGTGGTGTGCGGCAGCCAGGCGGAGTGCGGAGGCGCCATGGTGGGCAAGATGGCCAACGTCCTATGGCTCGAGGGCTCCTTCGTGGAGACCCTAAAGGGGTGGCAATACGGGTGGTTTTACATCACCGAGCCACGCGATCCGAAATGGACCGCAGCCCCCAAGTTTCGATCCGGACCCCCCACACGGCTTATCCTGGAAAGAGACGGGCCTATCGTGGGGTGACGAAAAAGAGGTGACCGGATTGCAAACATGCATCCAGTCCCTGGTGAACAAGCCAATCCGGCTTGTTAATGTAATCCAGGTTATGCTCATCCGCCGGATCCTCCCGTGCCAACAACGGGATTTTAATCTGTGGGAGTTCGTCCCGGCGCAGCACCAAACCCTTAACAGGCTCTTCGACACGACGTATGAAGACGTCTGGAAGGTGCTAACCAAAGGCGCCGAGGCTCCCACATCTGCTTCCGAGGACCACGGATACAACTCGCAGCGTCACGCCAACGAGGTAAGCTATTTTCACCTTTTACAGGATGTTAAGTTTTTTCATAGTTTAACTCCATGCGGGATCTAAACTCCCTTACCTTTGACAGGCTTAGCGGGTGGTATCCGGACCGATTAACTGTCCGGCTCCGCTGCCCGAAGACCCAGCCCCAGCTCTACAAGTGAAGCTGCTGGCTCCGGTGCCTTATGTGGTGCCAGAAAAGAAGGCCAAGAAGAAGACCACGGGGACTCGAAAGAGTACCCGCAACATGGTGTTGTCGGACTCGTCATCCGACGAGTCCGAGATGCCCTCCTCCTGTAAAAACGAGAAGGAGGAAGAAGAAAGCTCTCCCCCCCAGCGGAGGGAGGAAAGAAAAGGAAGGCCTCCCCAAGGGGGAAGGCCGAAGGGTCCAAGAAGAGGAAGACCCGTCCGCCGGACTATGCCCCCGATGCCGACGAGGACGAAGAGGAGTGGCCGGACAGGGCCAGGCGTCCGGCGAAATCGTAAGTGTTCGGATACCAGAGTAACTCATGATATTCCTTTTGTCGCACAGCTTTCCCTAATGTCGAATATAATCATGCAGCCCGCCCCGGGCCGAACTCAACGAGTCGTCGAGCGGCTCCCTGGATTCTTCGGACGTGAACTCAGTTCTGCCAGCTGTCTCCCCCCACACTATGGATGATGCCGAAGTGGCATCACAACGAGCTCTGGGGCAGGAGGAGGTGGTCCTGGAGGAGCCGCAAGGCGACCTCTCGGACTCCAGGAGTAAAGGGGACAAGACCCCCCAGGGCTCCAAGTCCGGCTTTATGCCGGACACCGCGCTAGAATCTTCAATAGTTCTGGACTGCGGTAGGCAAACTCCTTCCAAGAGGAGCAAGTCTTCTGAGTCGGCAGCCTCCGTCCAACCGGAGGCGCCGGACAATCTGCTGGAGGTGCTTGAAGGCGCCTCCATCGACGAGGAGCACCGTACTATTACGAGTACGGTGATCCAGAAGGTTCAGTCCGCCAAGAGCGGACTGACTAAAGCTTGCGCTAGCCTTCTAACAGGCTCCGAGGTAAGTAAAAATATGTAAAAATATTACCGCATAGACAGTAGCCCCTGATGCTCTGTTTGGCGTTCGAAAAGAAAAGCCGAATAGAGGATCTATTAAATTTCGCAGGAGTCTAACAATAAAGAATCAATATGCGTATGCAGGCTTCGCTGCTATCCACCACCGCACTGACTGCGGAGGTGGGTGTCCTGAAGCAGGACCTCAAGCGGACCGAGCAAGAGCTCGGCCTTGCCAAGCGGCAGCTCGAGGAGAAAGAAGGTAAGAAATACCTTACTGAAAAGGGTGCCTATAGAGAGGCGTGATTGCAAAAAATAACAGGATTGTACTGCTTATTATAGGGGCCACGACTGAGGTGGCGACCCTCAAGCAGGCGCTATCTGAGGCCGAAAAGAAAACGGCCGCGGAGCGCACCGAGCGAGAGAAACTTGGGGCTCAGGTCGGCGAGGTGCAGCGAGAACTTCAGGCTCTCATGAAAAAACATGAGAGTTTGAAGCTTGAGTCAAAGACCCAAGCGTCCGAGCTTGCGATGGCCCATGGGACTGCCAAGTCTGCCAAGGCCGAAGCCCAAAAGGCCCTCCAAGAGTTGGAGGAGGTGAAAAAGATAGCAGTGGGTAAGGCATTCTTCATGCAAAGCAGAAATATAGAAGTAAACTACTTGTTACTTACCCGAATCCGGAGCTCTCCAGGGGCATTCGCAGATCTTCCCCGCAGCGTATCCGACGCCGCCGCATTCTACCGAGCTGAAGAGGGCAGCTCGACGAAGAAGGTGTTCTGGTCTCAGTATGCTGAGGCCGGACACCCTGTGCCCTTGAGCGACGAGCTGAAACAGCTGGTCGAGCTCCACAAGGCGGACAAACAGGCCATGAAGGGCTTCATAGTTTGGCTGTGGCCCGGAGAGGCCCTGCCTGGGAGCTACTTCGGGCTGGTGCGGCGGCTGGTGAAGGCCTGTCCAAGGCTCGAGGTCATCAAGCGCTCCGTCTGCATCGAAGGTGCCCGTAGGGCCCTTGCCCGTGCAAAGGTGCACTAGGGTAAGCTGGACGGTGAGAAGCTTGTTAGGGACGGGCCGCCGCCGGGGAAGGAGCATCGCAAGCCCGAGAACTACAATAAGGATGTTCTTGCGGGTGCCCGCCTTATAGCGGATGAGTGCACCAAGGATGTAATTTTTGAATGAACTCGTTCGATTTTATCCTGTGCGCTGAAAACTTGTTCATATGCGCTAAGCAATGCTTATTGAATTTAAAATATTATTTTCTGTGTGGCCGTTTATCAAAAATTGAGAGATGGCCAGTCGTCGGCTTCTGCCCCCATGCCACTAGTGCTGGGGTGTTCGGTGATAAACCTGTGCGCTCTTTTTCCCATGTTTGGGTCCTTCGAGGGAGGCGCTCACCACGACGAACACAGGCAATCGGACTATAACGCTTGAATACTCTCACTTAGCCATAGAACTTTATAATTTTAAATTTCGGCGAAGCCCCTAGTTCGGAAGACCGAGTTCGGGGCGCTATCCACGCCTTGGCTGGGGTTATCCAGCTCCTCGCTCGAAGCGGCATAAGTCTTTAGGGACCCGAAAAACCTCTCGAACAGCGACCGGTCTCTCGCCTCATCATGACAGTCAGTTTTAGCTTTCTCCACTGAGGTGCTTAACCCAGCTCAACCGGGGCACAATCATAGTGGTTCTCCTAGTGCTACCTTAGCCGATATAGCGGAACATAAGGCACCAAAACATAGGAGCCGGGCAAACCCAACTATTGACCCAAATCATGATTCGAAGCCGATGCATATAGTGCTATAAGTTCGGGGTGCCGCACTTGTGAAAGTGTACGGACTTCTCTCGCCATATTAAAGGGTACTGAAGCCCCTGGCGTACTTGCCGTACCGTAGTGTACGGGTGCAACATGTCATTAATGAACATATATAAAAGAGAGTAATGCAAAAAATAGACAAAAAGCTAAGCATTGTTTATAGAGAGGCTATTTATCAAAGCCGAAAGATACAAATAGTGCGGTAAGCAAAAGATATTGGACTATTCAGTATGTCCTGACCAGGGGCAGGCCGCGGAATTGTATTTAAAACAGGTATACCACTCGTAACAGAGACCACCTGGGAGTTCCATAATGTGGCATGGCTTGTCTGCCTCCCTGGATCTTGCATCGTTTGTGCGGCAGTCGAATTGCCGAACAGGTCGTCCGAAGTATGGAGTCCTGAAAGTAAGAAAAAATTAAAAAAAGAATCCGGCAGCCCCTAGTATGTTTTTAGCCATATTTTTGGTGTGCCGTTATTGTGCCCCTTCCCCTGTGCCCATGGTATTTCAAGGGCGTAGTTATGTACGCGAGGTACTGGTTTCGCTATGTCGCGAAAGCTGGGGTTGGGGCCACCTTGCTACACTTGCTCAGAGTGTGCCAGGCGGTCCTGTTGTGGGTTACTCTGGGCGCGCTTGGCAGTGTCTGGCTTTTTAATTGCCGGACTGGAGAATTGCCTAAGAAGGCTACTTTGTACCTCTGCTGCGAGAGCCGCCGTATGCTCCTCCGTACGGAGGGAGCGTTCGGTGTTTCCGTTGACCGTAATTACTCCTCGAGGGCCTGGCATCTTGAGCTTGAGATATGCGTAGTGCGGCACCGCATTGAACTTTGCAAACGCGGTTCGTCCGAGCAGGGCGTGATAGCCACTGCGAAACGGGACTATATCGAAGATTAACTCTTCGCTTCGGAAATTGTCTGGGGATCCGAAGACCACGTCAAGTGTTACT
Organism: Triticum aestivum; assembly: GCF_018294505.1. Lineage (NCBI taxonomy): Eukaryota > Viridiplantae > Streptophyta > Magnoliopsida > Poales > Poaceae > Triticum > Triticum aestivum. The sequence continues at coordinate 188,383,353 of NC_057812.1, read as the reverse complement.
GAGCCTGTACAGTTGGCTTCTACACCTGGTATAACGCCTTTAAAGGTCATTCTTGTGGGCTTAATCCTTGAGGGATCTATGCCCATTTTCCGCATTGTGTCCTGATAAAGCAGGTTCAGGCTACTGCCGCCGTCCATGAGGACTCTTGTGAGATGAAATCCGTCGATGATTGGGTCGAGAACCAATGCGGCGAAGCCGCCATGACGGATGCTAGTGGGATGGTCCCTTCGATCAAAAGTGATCGGGCAGGAGGACCATGGGTTGAACTTTGGGGCGACTGGCTCTATCGCGTATACGTCCCGTAGCGCACGCTTCCGCTCCCGTTTGGGAATGTGGGTTGCGTATATCATGTTCACCGTCCGCACTTGTGGGGGAAATCCCTTTTGTCCATTGTTGTTCGGCGGCTTGGGCTCCTCGTCGTCGCTATGAAGCCCCTTGTCTCTGTTTTCGGCCCTTAACTTGCCTGCCTGCTTGAACACCCAACAATCCCTATTAGTGTGATTGGCTGGCCTTTCGGGGGTGCCATGTATCTGGCACAAGCGATCGAGTATTCGGTCCAAACTGGACGGGCCCTGAGTATTCTTTTTGAATGGCTTTTTCCGCTTACCGGATTTATAGCCTTTGAATCCGGCATTGACTGTCGTGTCTTCATTGTTGTCGCTGTTAATGCAGCGTTTTTGCTTATTCCGACGTGTCCTGCCACTTTTGTCCTTGGTACCCAAATTACCAGGGTTCTTTGAAAAGTTGTTACCGCGAGCTAGCCAGCTGTCTTATCCCGCGCAAAAGCGGGTCATGAGTGTCGTGAGGGCTGCCATGGATTTTGGTTTTTCCTGTCCCAGGTGCCGGGCAAGCCACTCGTCGTGGATGTTATGCTTGAAGGCTGCTAGGGCCTCTGCGTCCGAACAGTCGACTATCTGGTTTTTCTTTGTTAGGAACCGTGTCCAGAATTATCTGGCCGATTCCTTTGGCTGCTGAATTATGTGGCTTAAGTCGTCGGCATCCGGCGGTTGCACATAAGTGCCCTGGAAGTTGTCAAGGAATGCGGCTTCCAGGTCCTCCCAAGAACTGATTTTGTCTGCTGGCAAGCTGTTAAGCCAATGCCGGGCCGGTCCTTTAAGTTTGAGCGGGAGGTATTTGATGGCGTGTAGATCATCGCCGCGTGCCATGTGGATGTGAAGGAGGTAATCCTCAATCCATACCGCCAGATCTGTTGTGCCATCGTATGATTAGATGTTTACGGGTTTGAAACCCTCTGGGATTTTATGATCCATTACTTCATTCGTGAAGCATAGCGGGTGTGCGGCGCCTCTGTATTGGGCTATATCGTGACGCAGCTCGGAAGAGCTATGTCTGTTGTGTTCGGCCCGGCCGGATTTGTTGTATCCGGAGTGAAGATTATTGTCACATGCGGTAGGGCACCTGCGCGATCTTTAGATCAATCTTGTTTGTCTTGCCTTATCCTCCAGTATGTCTCGCAGGTCGGGTGCATTTTCCCGTGCCTTAGTTGAGCGGCGTCGGGGCATGGCTTGGGTGGAGGGCCGATAGGCCTCTCTGTTGCGACCGCAAGGTGGCCGGTCTGCCATGTCATGCGCTGGTGATGTAGGTGCTTCCTCCTCTGATCGGGGTAGCGGCCTGCGCTTCGCGTAACTCTTGGAGGGGCGTTCGAGTTCATACTCTTCGGCCGCAAGGTCTTCAGTCCATCTGTCAGCTAGCAATTCTTGGGCAGCTCTAAGCTGTTGCTGCTTTTTCTTGAGGCTGCTTGTCGTAGCTAAAAGCCTGCGTTTAAAACGCTCTTGTTCGGCGGGGTCTGATGGTATGACGAATTCGTCATCATCGAGGCTAGCCTCGTCTTTAGAGGGAGGCGTATAGTTATCATCCTCGACCTCTCGGTCTGCCACTCTTTCATGAGGGCTGGTTTCTCCATCTTCCTGTGCCGAATTTTGATGAGGTGGGTGTTCTTCGGCACTATCCGGGGTAGTATTATCTCCCGTGCCGGAATCACCGTTTTTGCTTTGGCGGGATTTAGAGCGGCGCCGCTGACGTCGGCGTTTTGCTGTTTCTTGGGGGCGTCATCCCCCACTGTTCCGTCGCCATCTCCATCTTTTGGAGTATCCACCATATATATGTCATATGATGAGGTGGCCTTCTAGCGCCCTACAGGTGCTGGTTCTTGTTCGTCTCCTGCATCATCTTCCATGCCGTCGATGTCTTCGGAATCGAAGTCAAGCGTGTTGGTTAAGTCGTCGATAGTGGCTACGAAGTGGGTGGTGGGTGGGCTTTGAATTTTTTCGTCGTCCGTATCCCAACCTTGCTGACCATAGTCCGGCCAGGGCTCTCCTGATAAAGAGAGAAACTTTAGAGAATTCAGGACGACGCCGAAGGGCGAGTGCTGAAAGATGTCCGCGGTGGTGAACTCCATGATCAGCGCCCAATCGGATTCGATCGGCAGGGGCGCGGGGGGCTCGAAGCTCGGAGAGGAATCCGGATCCTCGGAGTCACGGGCCATGCGGAGTGCGGGGCTGGAGTTTGGCTCAATCGCCTCTGAGATCACAGCCTCTGAGGCAGCGTCCAACCGCTGATCCTCGATCGGTGAAGTAGGCTCCGAATCAATGGTCGAAACCAATGCGTGTGCGGCCTCCCAGGCGCTGTTCGGTGGCAGAGCTATATCATGCCCATCGAGACAGTGCGGCGCGCTTGGCTGTGGCTCAAATCCGTCGAAGATCAAGTCGCCGCGGATGTCAGCCATGTAGTTTAGGCTTCCAAACCTGACCTGATGGCCAGGGGCGTAGCTTTCGATCTGCTCAAGGTGGCCAAGCGAATTGGCCCGCAGTGTGAAGCCGCCGAAGACGAAGATCTGTCCGGGGAGAAAAGTCTCACCCTGGACTGCATCGTTGTTGATGATCGAAGGAGCCATCGGGCCTAAAAGCGACGACACAAAGGAACTCTCAATGAAAGCACCAATGTTGGTGTCAAAACCGGCGGATCTCGGGTAGGGGGTCCCGAACTGTGCGTCTAGGCCGGATGGTAACAGGAGACAGGGGACACTTTATTTTACCCAGGTTCGGGCCCTCTCGATGGAGGTAATACCCTACTCCTGCTTGATTAATATTGATGATATGGGTAGTACAAGAGTAGATCTACCACGAGATCAAGGAGGCTAAACCCTAGAAGCTAGCCTATGGTATGATTGTTGTGTATGGAGTTGATTGCCTACGAACTACAACCCTCCAGTTTATATAGACACCGGATAGAGTTAGGGTTACACAGAGTCGGTTACAATGGTAGGAGATCTTGAATATCTGCATCGCCAAGCTTCCCTTCCACGCCAAGGAAAGTCCCATCTGGACACGGGACGAAGTCTTCAATCTTGTATCTTCATAGTCCAGGAGTCCGACTGAAGGTATAGTTCGGCTACCCGAACACCCCCTAATCCAGGACTCCCTCAAAGACCGGAAGCACGGAGGCAAGGCTCGAGGCATTGGAGCAAGATGTTTTCAAGTGTCAGGAGATGGTGGAGCATGGACTCGATTCCAATCACATTATGATCACGGAGTTCACCAACAACCACAAGCTGGACGTCAAGGACATTGGGGAGGCCATCTTCAAGCTTCGTGAGAAAATCAAGCACCTCCAAGCCCAGATCTATGACCTGCAAAATCAAAACTGTGAGTATGAATATAGATTCAAGAGGATGAGTTTGGCTACAGATTTGAGATTTCAGGAGACTTGATCATCCTTCAATGATGGTGAGCCTATGCCTTGGAAGAAGGACGACAAGCCTACACCATCAACAAAACCATCACCTTCTCCACCAACAAATAAGAATTGAGTATCTGGTATGGGCACTCCCCTTGGCAACTGCCAAGCTTGGGGGAGTGCCCCGGTATCGTATCACCATCACTTTTATCTTTATCATTTTTCTTAGTTCGATCCTTTTGGTAATATCTTGATCTAGTGGAATAAAGTTTTTAGTATGATCTAGTTGTGAGTTTTGCTTTATGATCCCTCTATGTAATCGAGTCCGTGAGCTATATATATTAAAGATTAGTGTTGAGTCAAGGGCTTGATTATTTTGCCACGATCCTAAGTGAATAAAAGAAAATAGAAAGAATAAAAAAGGGAAACAAAGAGATCATATGGATCTTATGAAGAGTAATGAGCTCACATAGAAAAAGTATGATGAATAAAAGTTGCTGAGAGTGGACAAACATAGTTTTGGTCATCGTTGCAATTAATAGGAAGTAATAAAGAAAGAGAGGTCTTCACATATAAATATACTATCTTGGACATCTTTTATGATTGTGAGCACTCATTAAAATATGACATGCTAAAGAGTTGACGTTGGACAAGGAAGAAAATGTAATGGGTTATGTTTTCATACATCTGAGATAAATTATATTATCATGGATCATCCAACATGGTTGAGCTTGCCTTTCCCCCTCATGCTAGCCAAATTCATCGCACCAAGTAGAGATACTACTTGTGCCTTCAAATACCCTTAAACCAGTTTTGCCATGAGAGTCCACCATACCTACCTATGGATTGAGTAAGATCCTCCAAGTAAGTTGTCATCGGTGCAAGCAATAAAAATTGCTCTCTAAATATTTATGACTTATTAGTGTGGGAGAAAATAAGCTTTATACGATCATGTGATATGGAAGAAATAAAAGCAACAGACTGCATAATAAAGGTTCATATGACAAGTGGCAATATAAAGTGACGTTCTTTCGCATTAAGATTTTGTGCATCCAACCATAAAAGTGCATGACAACCTTTGCTTCCCTTTGCGAAGGGCCTATCTTTTACTATTATCTCCTACATTGCATAAGAGTCATGGTGATCTTCACCCTTCCTTTTTACATTTTATCCTTTGGCAAGCACAGTATGTTGGAAAGATCCTGGTATATATGGCTAATTGGATGTGAGTTTTCATGAACTATTATTGTTGACATTACCATTGAGGTAAAACGTTGGGAGGCAAAACTATAAGCCCCTATCTTTCTCTGTGTCCAATTAAAACTCCATACCCGTAAGTATTGCGTGAGTGTCAGCAATTGTGAAAGACTATATGATAGTTGAGTATGTGGACTTGCTGAAAAGCTCTTATATATTGACTCTTTCCTATGTTATGATAAATTGCAATTGCTCCAATGACTGAGATTATAGTTTGTTAGTTTTCAATGAAGTTTACGATTCATACTTGAAATTGTGATTGAATTATTACTCTAGCATAAGAAATCATATGACAAGAATTATGTAAGTTGTTGTTCTAAGAATGATCATGATGCCCTCATGTCCGTATTTTACTTTTATCGACACCTCTATCTCCAAACATGTGGACATATTTTTTGATTTCGGCTTTCGCTTGAGGACAAGCGAGGTCTAAGCTTGGGGGAGTTGATACGTCCATTTTGCAGCATGCTTTTATATCGATATTTATTGCATTATTGGCTGTTATTACACATTATGTCACAATACTTATGCCTATTCTCTCTTATTTTACAAGGTTTACATAAAGAGGGAGAACGCCGGCAGCTAGGATTCTAGGCTGGAAAAGGAGCAAATATTAGAGACCTATTCTGCACAGCTCCAAAAGTCCTGAAACATCACGGAAGATGTTTTCAGAATATATAAAAAATACTGAGTGCAAGAAGTTCACCAGGGGGGCCACACCCTGCCCACGAGGGTGGGGGCGCGCCCTACCCCCTGGGCACGCCCCCCTACCTCGTGGGCCCCCTGGTGGCCCTCCGATGGCCATCTTCTGCTATATGGAGTCTTTCGATGAGGAAAAAAAAATCATAAGCCATCTCCTCGGACGAAACTCTGCCGCCACGAGGCGAAACCTTGGCGGAACCAATCTAGGGCTCCGGTAGAGCTGTTCTGCCGGGGAAACTTCCCTTCGGGAGGGGGAAATCATCGCCATCGTCATCACCAACGCTCCTCTCATCGGGAGAGGGCAATCTCCATCAACATATTCATCAGCACCATCTCCTCTCAAAACCCTAGTTCATCTCTTGTATCCAATTCTTGTCTTCAAGTCCGTGATTGGTACTAGTAGGTTGCTAGTAGTGTTAATTACTCCTTGTAGTTGATGCTAGTTGGTTTATTTGGTGGAAGATCATATGTTCAGATCCTATATGCATATTAATACCCCTCTGATTATGAACATGATTATGCTTTGTGAGTAGTTACGTTTGTTCCCGAGGACATGGGAGAAGTCTTGCTATTAGTAGTCATGTGAATTTGGTATTCATTCGATATTTTGATGAGATGTATGTTGTCTCTCCTCTAGTGGTGTTATGTGAACGTCGACTACATGACACTTCACCATTATTTGGGCCAAGAGGAAGGCATTGGGAAGTAATAAGTAGATGATGGGTTGCTAGAGTGACAGAAACTTAAACCCTAGTTTATGCGTTGCTTCGTAAGGGGCTGATTTGGATCCATATGTTTCATGCTATGGTTAGGTTTACCTCAATACTTCTGTTGTAGTTGCGGATGCTTGCAATAGAGGTTAATCATAAGTGGGATGCTTGTCCAAGTAAGGACAGTACCCAAGCACCGGTCCACCCACATGCCAAATTATCAAAGTACCGAACGCGAATCATATGAACGTGATGAAAACTAGCTTGACGATATTCCCATGTGTCCTCGGGAGTACTTTTCTCTATATAAGAGTTTGTCCAGGCTTGTCCTTTGCTACAAAAAGGATTGGGCCACCTTGCTGCACTTTACTTACTTTTGTTACTTGTTGCTCGTTACAAATTATTCTATCACAAAACTATCTGTTACCACTTATTTCGGTACTTGCAGAGAATACCTTGCTGGAAACCGCTTATCATTTCCTTCTGCTCCTCGTTGGGTTCGACACTCTTACTTATCGAAAGGACTACGATAGACCCCCTATACTTGTGGGTCATCAATGGCCCCTCTGGGATCCTCCTCCATGCCCTCCGGTGATGATGGCCCCCTCCGGCAGGGTGCCGGAGAGGGCCTAGATTAGTTTTCGGTGTCTATGGAGGCTTCTGGAGGCGGAACTCCTGGTCTAGGTTTCTTTCTAGAAGTTTTGGGTTATATAAGAGGTGTTGGAGTTGGGAACAAGGCAGGGGGTCTCCGGGCTGTCCATGAGGCAGGGGGCGCGCCCAGGGGGGTGGGCGCGCCCCCCACCCTCGTGGGCAGCCCGAGACTCTTCTGGCCTAGTTCTTTTACCTCCTGGACTTCTTCTGGTCCAAAAATAAGCTCTGTAAAGTTTTAGGTCAATTGGACTCTGTTTGGTTTCCTTTTCTACGATACTCAAAAACAACGAAAAAACAGAAACTGGCACTGGGCTCTAGGTTAATAGGTTAGTCCCAAAAATCATATAAAATAGCATATAAATGCATATAAAACAACCTAGATGGATAATATAATAGCATGAATACTTCATAAATTATAGATACGTTGGAGACGTATCAGCATCCACAAGCTTAATTCCTGCTCGTCCTCGAGTAGGTAAATGATAAAAGAAATAATTTATGAAGTGTGAATGCTAGCAAGTGCATAAGTTTCATCAATGATAGTTCCAATCACTTTTTCTAGCATCATTATATATCATAACAGTAGCTCATTTTCATAGAACTTTTCATGATCAAGTAACAAGCTATTCACATGTTAAAGTGTAGATCATAAACTCTCTTGAAACTAACAAACTATATTCTCAGTCATCAAACAATTGCAATTCATCTTATTTTCAGGAAGGGCCTATGTCAGAGCTTTGATTTAGCAAACTCCACATACTCAACTATCATTTAAACTTTCATAATTGCTAACACTCATGTGATATTTATGGGTTCAAAGTTTTAACCGGACACAGAGAAAGATAGGGGCTTATAGATTCGCCTCCCAACCTTTTACCTCAAGGTTAATGCCAACAATAATAGTTCATGATAACTTACATCCAATTGTGTGTGTGTGTGTGTATACATACATATATATATATATATATATATATATATAAGGATCTTTCAACACAATGTGCTTGCCAAATGATAATATGTAAAAAGGAAAGGTGAAGATCACCATGACTCTTGCATAAGGTAGAAGATAAAAGTAAAAGATAGGCCCTTCGCATAGGGAAGCAGAGGTTATCATGCGCTTTTATGGTTGGATGCACAAAATCTTAATGCAAAAGAATGTCACTTTATATTGCCACTTGTGGTATGGACCTTTATTATGCAGTCCGCCGCTTTTATTTCTTCCACATCACAAGATCGTATAAAGCTTATTTTCTCCACATTAATAGATCATACATATTTAAAGCGCAATGTTTATTGCATGCACCGATGACAACTTACTTGAAGGATCTTACTCAATCCATAGGTAGGTATGGTTAACTCGTGGCAAAACTGGTTTAAGGAATGTTTGGAAGCACAAGTATTATCTCTACTTGGTGCAAAGAATTTGGCTAGCATGAGGGGGAAAAGCATGCTCAACATGTTGGATGATCCAAGACAATATACTTTATTTCAGATATAAGAAAACATAACCCATTACATTGTCTTCCTTGTCCGACATCAACCTTTTAGCATGTCATATTTTAATGAGTGCTCACAATTACAAAAGATGTCCAAGATAGTATATTTATATGTGAAATCTCTCTTTGTTCAATATTCTTTCATGAATTGTTCAAGTGACCAATTCTACGTTTGCTAACTTTCAATAAGTTTACTACCTATACTTATTCTATGTGAAGTCATTACTCCCCATGGTATAAGCATATGAAACATATATAAATTCAGATTTATGATATTCAATTATTCAACCATTTACTCATAGGATATACATGAAGCACGTGAGTAAATGACAAACTACTCCAAAAGATAATAGTGAAGGACACTGAGTAGTCAAATAATTAACTAGCCATGGGAGGATTCTTTTTTCATTTAATAATTCAGATCCAAAGATTTTATTCAAACAACAAGTAAAATTGAAAATATGCTCCAAGCAAAACACATATCATGTGACGAATAAAAATATAGCTCCGAGTAAGGTATACCGATAGTTTTGAAGACGAAAGAGGGGATGCCTTCCGGGGCATCCCCAAGCTTACGCGCTTGAGTATTACTTGAATATTACCTTGGGGTGCCTTGGGAATCCCCAAGATTAGGGTCTTTCCACTCCTTATTCTCCTCATATAGATATCTCACCCAAAGCTTGAATACTTCAATCACACAAAACTTAACGGAACTTCGTGAGATAGGTTAGTATGATAAAGAGTAAACCATTCACTTTGGTACTGTCAAAGACAAGGTTCATAATTGTTCTCACACAATGACTACTGTACCATGTCATTTCTACAATTTATATTGATAAATATAAGCCATAGAAACTAGAAAACAAGCAAACTATGCAATGAAAACAGAATCTATCAGAAACAGAACTGTCTGTAATGATCTGAACACTAACCATACTTATGCTACTCAAAAAATTATGAAATAAATTGGTGGACGTGAGGAATTTGTCTATTAATCTTCTGCAAAAAGAATCATCACCAAAGCACTCTTCTGTAAAAAAAATGGCAGCTAAACTCGTGAGCGCAAAGTTTCTGTTTTTTACAGCAAGATCACATTAACTTTCACCCAAGTCTTCCCAAAGGTCTTACTTGGCACTTTATTGAAACAAAAGCTATAGAACATGATTACTACAGTAGCTTAATCATGTAAACACACAAAAACAGTAAGGGTAAATATTGGGTTGTCTCCCAACAAGCGCTTTTCTTTTGATGCCTTTTAGCTAGGCATGATGATTTCAATGATGCTCACATAAAAGATAAGAATTGAAACATAAAGAGAGCATCATGAAGAATATGAATAGCATATTTAAATCTAACCCACTTCCTATGCCTAGGGATTTTGTGAGCACATAATTTATAGGAACAAGAATCAACTAGCATAGGAAGGCAAAACAAGTATAACTTCAAAACTTTAAGCACATAGAGAGGAAACTTGATATTATTACAACTCCTACAAGCATATATTCCTCCCTCATAATAATTTTCAGTAGCATCATGAATGAATTCAACAACATAACCATCACATAAAGCATTCTTTTCATGATCTACAAGCATAGAATTTTTTCTACTCTCCACATAAGCAAAATTCCTCATTCTGAATAGCGGGATCACTAGTTCCTAAAGTTGACACTCTTCCAAACCCGCTTTAGATGATAGTATTATTCATACTCCAAAAGATATAAGTGAAGTCAATGGATAATTCTACAATTAATATAAACTAACTAATATCCAAGCTCAAAATGTATAAGTGAAGCACACGAATCATTCTATAAGACCATACTCAAAAGATTTAAGTGAAGCTCAAAGAGCAATTCTATAAGATCATACTTAAAAGATATAAGTGAAGCACATGAAGTATTCTATAAATTTATGAAGGGACATCTCATACTAGCATGGTTCTTAAAGAAATAGAAAAACACAAAGGACACCAATCATGTGAACAAAACAAAAACCGAGGTATACCGATAATTGTTGAAGAAGAAAGAGAGGGATGCCTTCCGGGGCATCCCCAAGCTTAGATGCTTGAGTATCCTTAGAATATTTACTTGGGGTGCCTTAGGCATCCCCAAGCTTGAGCTCTTGCCTCTCTTTATTCTTCTCACATCGGTAACTCCTCGTTCTTCGAACACTTCATCCACACAAAACTTTAACAAAAACTTTGTGAGATCCGTTAGTATAATAAAGCAAATCACTACCTTTAGGTACTGTTTCAAACTCATTCCAATTTCATATTATAACTATATCTACTGTATTCCAACTTCTCTATGGTTCATACCCTCCTATACTAGCCATAGATGCATCAAAATAAGCAAACAACACACGAAAAACAGAATCTGTCTAAAACTGGATAGTCTGTAGTAATCTGGAGGTTTAGTAAACTTATGTAACTCCAAAAATTATGAAATAAATTTTAAAATTTGAAAAATTTATACATAATTAATGTGCAAAAAGTTTCAGACCCATTTAAGTTTCCAGTAAAAATTGTAAAATCACGCGCTACAGCCAAAGTTTCTGTTTTTGTTCTGCACATAGTAAACAAGCAATCTAATCATCCTAAAACCAAAGCTTGGCACATTATTTTTATAATACAATGAATATATATAAGGGGATAATTATTTAAAGAGAAACTTCCATGAAAAATTCTACATTGTTTCCGTGAGCATGAACACAAGTGCTCAAGGTCGACTCTCACTTCTTCAATGCATAACTTTCCAATCACTTCTCTTTTTGAAAAACTTTTTAGGCATGAGAGGCAAGTAATTTTTTTGTATTTTCATTCTTTTAATTTTATTGTATGTTTCACCCACAACTAAACAGAAACAAAAAAGGAAAAACAAAATCTACTTAGTGAAGAAAGCAAACAAGCACACACGAGAATATCAATCCCACGCTATTGCTCCCCGACAACGGCGCCAGAAAAGAGCTTGATAATCCCCAAGTGCAGGGAATCATCGTAACAATTTCCAAAGGTGGAAGTGATAAGTATGGCGTGTCGAACCCACAAGGAGCTAAAGGTAAGATCAATATTCTCTGAAGACCTATCTGCCACTGATACGACTCTACGTACACCGAACGTTTGCTTCCAACTAGATACGAGAAATAAAACTACGTTGTGGGTATGAAGTGGATAACTTTGTATGATATCGGAGAGCTAAAATATGAAAGTAGGTGCTGTTATCATAAAGTTAGAATATGAATTGTCCTAGGCAATTGTTAACAAGACCGATAGTCGTCATTGCAATTTCATATGAGGGAGAGGCATAAGCTAACATACTTTCTCTTCTTGGATCATATGCACTTATGATTGGAACTCTAGAAAGCATCCGCAACTACTAAAGATCATTAAGGTAAAACCCAACCATAGCATTAAAGCATCAAGTCCTCTTTATCCCATACGCAACAACCCCCTTACTCGGGTTTGTGTTTCAGTCACTCACGCAACCCACTATAAGCGAACCATAAACGTATTGCAACACCCTACAGCGGGAATCCCTCACGCTTGCTCAACACGGAGGGCACCATAGGACAACACAAAAATAAAACATACAACTCGTACCAATCTAGATCATCAATGAACCCAAAGACAAAAAATATCTACTCAAAACATCATATGATGGCAACACATCATTGGATCATAATATGTGGCATAAAGCACCATGTTCAAGTAGGGATTACAATGGGGTGTGGGAGAGTGGACCGCGTAAAAGAGATGAGAATGGTGATGATGATGGTGATGTTGATGAAGACGATCACCACGGAGATGATTCCCCTCTCGATGGCACTCCGGTGCCACCAAGAGAGAGGAGGAGAGGTTCTCCCCCTTGTGCTTCCTCCTCCATGGCCCTCCTGGATGGGGAGAGGTATCCCCTCTGGTCCTTGGCCTTCCATGGTGATGATGGCCCCTCCGGGATCCTCCTCCATGCCCTCCGGTGATGATGGCCCCCTCCGGTAGGGTGCCGGAGAGGTCCTAGATTGGTTTTCGGTGGCTACGGAGGCTTCTGGTGGTGGAACTCCCGATCTAGGTTTCTTTTTGGAAGTTTTGGGTTATATAAGAGGTGCTGGAGTTGGGAACAAGGCAGGAGGGTCTCCGGGCTGTCCACTAGGCAGGGGGCACGCCCCCACCCTCGTGGGCAGCCCGAGACTCTTCTGGCCCAGTTCTTTTACTCCCTGGACTTCGTCTGGTCCAAAAAAAGCTCCGTCAAGTTTCAGGTCAATTGGACTCCGTTTGGTTTTCCTTTTCTGCGATACTCAAAAATAACGAAAAAACGGAAACTGGCACTGGGCACTAGGTTAATAGGTTAGCCCCAAAAATCATATAAAATAGCATATAAATGCATATAAAACATCCTAGGTGGATAATATAATAGCATGAATACTTCATAAATTATAGATACGTTGGAGACGTATCACTCCTCTCAGAGATACTCACCAGAAGATCCTCTTCCTCTCGCCACAAAGTTCATGAGCACTGCGCTGCTTCTACTCCCCCATCCTGGCTTGCGGCGTGCATCGCAGGTCGGGATAGTAGGCCTCCGAAACTCCACCTCTTTGAGTCCTATACGGGAGAAGGATGATAAGGTTTTTGGGGAGCGCTCCGCGCGACTACTGACTTCTTTGTCACGGACGCCCCGGACTCCGACGACTTCTTCCTCGACGTCGACAACCTCCTCGACGATATGGCTGGCGAGTACACCGACCCCAAGTCCAGCGCTTCTGCTGCTGCTGTCCCGTACATGTTCTTCCTCTCTCTATTAGAGGCCCTGCTACAATTCCTTATTCTAATGTTTGCCCTAGATATGTTAGACTATGTTTCATATATGCAACTTTCTATACTATCTGCTCTAGATGTGTTTAGTTATAGTTCATATATGAAGATGTTGTTTACCTTCTCTTTGTCAAATTGCATGACTTGTTTTATCACTGCTATACTAGTCATGCTTTATCTAGTATTTCTGTTAATAAAATCATTCGGTAAATTGCTCATATTTTCAACAATCCAAAAACCTTATTATAGGCAATTTACACCACATCGTTTTGCTGCTTCCATGAGACCTCCTATGTTTGAGGGTATCCACTATAAGAGGTGGCGCGTGAGAGCAGTCTTATGGTTTCAAACCATGAGTTGCTATGACACCACTCTTGGCAAACCTGAAGGGGAGCATGATGCCCAACAGGAACAAGCTTTTCAGAAAATGGATACTCTGTTTAAGGCTGCTCTCTTGAGTGTTCTTGGTGAGAACATAGTTGATGCGTGTGCGTCAACTGACAATGGAAAAGATATGTGGGACACACTCGAGGCCAAGTTTGGGGTCTCGGATGCTGGCACTGAGTTGTACATCATGGAGCAATTCTATGATTATGGGATGACTGAAGAGCGCTCCGTGGTTGAGCAACAAGCTCATGAGATACATTCATTTGCTAGAGAACTTGAGCATTTCAATTGTATGCTACCGAACAAGTTTGTTGCCGGAGGTATCATCACTAAGCTTCCTCCTTCATGGAGGAACTTTGCTACCTTACTGAAGCATAAGAGATAGGAGTTTTCCATTCCGGATCTCATTGGTACTCTTGATGTGGAAGAAAAGGCGAGAGCAAAGGACACACGTGCTCGAGGTATTGAGGGAGGATCTAGTGCCAATCTGGTACAGAAGCAGAACTTCCAGCCCCACAAGTTCAAGAACAAGGGAAAGTTTGATGGGAAGAACAAGGTCGTGCAGCACAAGAACTTCAAGAAGAAGAATGACAAAAAGAAAGGTGTTTGTCATGTGTGTGGGGATCCTGATCATTGGGCTCCTAGTTGCCCTAATCGCTATGACAAGCGTCATCCTGGGAAAGGCGGCAAGACCGCTAATGTTGTCATTGGAGACACTGACATGAAGGATGCTGGGTATGGTATATTTGCCACTATTCTTTCAGTATGTCATTCTCCTGATTGGTTGATTGGCACGGGTGCTAATGTGCATGTATGCGGTGATATTTCCATGTTTTCATCTTATTAGACCGCAGAGACTTCAACCGTGCTGATGGGCAATGGTTCAAGTGCTTCTGTTCGTGGTGTTCACATGGTCAATCTGAAGTTTACTTCGGGGAAGATCGTGCGGCTGAAGAACGTGCATTATGCCCCCTCCGTCAATAAAAATCTTGTTAGCGGATCTCTTCTGTGTAGAGATGGCTACAAACTTGTCTTTGAGTCGAATAAATTTGTAATATCCAAGTATGGAACCTTTGTTGGTAAAGGCTATGAGTCAGGAGGCCTACTTCGTTTACCTTATCAGACGTTTGCAATAAAGTTGTTCATCATATTTGCAACAATAGTGAATCAAATGTGTGGCATTCACGTCTTTGTCATGTTAACTTTGGTTGCATGTCGCGACTAGCCAAATTGAACTTAATCCCTAGTTTCACCACTACCAAGGGATCTAAGTGTCAAGTTTGTGTGCAAGCTAAGCAACCTCGTAAGTCTCACATGACTACAGAATCGAGAAATCTTGCACCACTAGAACTCATACATTTAGATCTATGTGAAATGAATGGTGTTTTGACAAAAGGTGGAAAGAATTATTTCATGACGTTAATTGACGACTCCACTAGATACTGTCGTGTGTATCTTCTGAAATCTAAGGATGAGGCTTTGAACTTTTTCAAGATCTATAAAGCTGAAGTGGAAAACAACTTGATTAGAAAATCAAGAGGCTTAGGTCCAACTGTGGTGGAGAGTATTTTTCCAATGAATTTTATGCTTTTTGTGCGGAACATGGTATAATCCATGAGAGGACGCCTCCCTATTCACCTCAATCAAATGGGGTGGCCGAAAGAAAGAGTCGTACTCTAATGGATTTGGTTAACGCCATGTTAGACACATCGGGTCTCTCCAAGGCATGGTGGGGGGAGGCGATATTGACTGCATGTCATGTCCTAAACCGAGTTCCTACAAAGAATAAAGAGATAAATCCATTCGAGGAATGGGAGAAGAAAAGATTAAAACTCTCTTATCTATGAACCTGGCGTTGTTTTGAGAAAGTCAATGTGCCAATTCCAAAGAAGCGCAAGCTTGGACCAAAGACCGTGGATTGTGTTTTCCTGGGATATGCTTTTCATAGCATTGATTATAGATTCTTGGTTGTAAAACCCGAGATACCTGACATGCATGTATGTACGATCATGGAGTCGAATGATGCGACTTTCTTTGAAGATATCTTTCCAATGAAGGATATGGCTACCTCATCTAATCAGGAGATGCCTAGTTCATCGAATCAGGAACCAATTATAATTACCGAACTTGCCATTTCGATGGAACACTTTGAAAATCCTGTGGAGGAGAATAATAAAGTTCCTATTAGGAGCAAGAGACAGAGGACTGCAAAGTCCTTTGGTGATGATTTTCTTTGTATCTCATAGATGACACTCTCAGTTATATTTCAGAGGCCTATGCATCTGATGATGCTGACTACTGAAAGGAATCGGTTCGTACCGAGATGAATTCCTTCTTGGCGAATGAAACTTGGGAGATAACTGATCGTCCTTATGGGTGCAAACCTATAGGATGCAAATGGGTATTCAAGAAGAAGCTTAGGCCTGATGGTACTATTGAAAAGTACAAGGCTCGGCTCGTGGCTAAGGGTTATACCCAAAAGGAAGGGAAAGACTTCTTTGATACTTACTCACATGTGGCTCGACTAACCACTATTCGATTTCTACTTTCACTAGCTGCCTCACATGGTCTTCTCGTTCATCAAGTGGATGTTAAGACTTCTTTCCTAAATGGAGAGTTGGACGAGGAAATTTATATGGAACAGCCAGATGGGTTTGTACTAGATGGTCAGGAAGGAAAAGTGTGCAAGTTGCTGAAGTCTTTGTATGGACTCAAGCAAGCACCCAAATAGTGGCATGAGAAGTTTGAAAGAACTTTAACAGCTACAGGCTTTGTTGTAAACGAAGCTGACAAATGTGTGTACTATTGCCATGGTGGGGGCGAGGGAGTTATCCTTTGCTTGTATGTTGATGACATACTGATTTTCGGGACAAATCTGAATGTTATTAAGGAGGTCAAGGATTTCCTATCTTGTTGCTTTGAGATGAAGGATTTAGGAGTGGCTGATGTCATTCTGAACATCAAGTTGTGGAGAGACGATGATGGTGGGATTACATTGCTTCAATCTCACTATGTGAAAAAGATCTTGAGTCACTTTGGCTATAGTGACTGCAAGCCCTCTCCAACACCATATGATGCGAGTGTGTTACTTTGAAAGAATAGAAGAATTGCTAGAGATCAATTGAAATATTCTCATATTATTGGCTCGCTTATGTACTTAGCCAGTGCTACAAGACCTGACATCTCTTTTGTTGTTAGCAAACTGAGTCAGTTTGTCTCAAAACCAGGAGATGTGCATTAGAAAGCTCTAGAGAGAGTTTTGCGTTATTTGAAAGGCACTGCGAATTATGGAATTCACTACACCGGGCACTCAAAGGTGCTTGAAGGGTATAGTGACTCAAACTGGATCTCAGATGCTGATGAGATAAAGGTCACGAGCGGATATGTATTCACTCATGGAGGTGGCGTTGTTTCTTGGAAGTCTTGCAAGCAGACCATCTTAACGAGGTCAACAATGGAAGCAGAACTCACAGCACTAGATACAACTACAGTCGAAGCAGATTGGCTTTGTCGTCTCTTGAATGACTTGTCGGTTGTTGAGAAAGCTGTACCGGGTATCCTTATGAACTGCGACAATCAAACTGTAATCACGAAAGTGAGCAGCTCAAAAGATAACATGAAGTCATCAAGACACGTTCAGAGAAGGTTAAAGTCTATAAGGAAAATGAGAAACTCCGGAGTTATTGCATTGGATTATATCCAAACGTCTAAAAATCCGGCAGATCCTTTCACTGAGGGTCTATCATGTAATGTGATAGATAATGCATCGAGGGAGATGAGTATGAGACCCACAGTATGAGTTGTTCACAGTGGTAACCTAGTCTATGTGATCGGAGATCCTCTGAATTAGATGTGGAAGACAAGCTATTGGTCAACTGAGAGGAGAGTATCCTTACTATTAACAATACCACTCCATGAAGATGCAACACTCTCCTAATCTGCATGGCGGGTAGATGTATATCTTAATGTGTTCTAAGTGGCTCATTGAAGCAGAGATGTCGTCCTGCAGAACATCTTTTGAAGAACGCACCTATATGAGTCTGATTGTTAAAAGTCGCAATCTATGAGAGTAGAGTTCTCTCTAGTAAACTCATGAAAGATCTCGGAGTATGATGCATAAGCTCCACCCGCGGGGAAGACCCACGGTAGCCATGTATCAGTCAAGGCTTTATGTGAAGCTAGATTCGCAGAAAACTTGCAGTTCAAGGCCTAGTCCACTGTTTAAGTTGCTTACTAGTGTGGCCTGTTGTGGTTCTAAGTATGACAGTAGAATGGGGGTAGGGATGTAGAGGCAAGATCCTAGCCATGGAGGAGTTGTTCACACAAGTTTTACGAGTCCAGGCCCTTCTCAGAGGAAGTAACAGCCCTACGTCTCGGAGCCCGGAGGCGGTCGACTATATTATATGCGTGTGTGTTATAGGGGGTGCAAACCCTTGTCCCTGAGGAGGGGGTGGCTTATATAGAGTTCGCCAGACCCCTCCCGCCCTCAGTTACAAAGGGTTTAAGGTGCATAAAGATGGAGACGTTACTGGTAATGCCTGCCATAAAGATACATAATGACCCATAAAGCTATGACTTAATTCCCAACCGTTGCAGAGTGGAATGGCTCTAGATCTTCTGGTAGTCGAGTGATTGTCCATACGGTCGAGTGTCTTCAAGACTGTCGAGTGGAACCTAGCTTTATGGTCAAGTGGATGATGGTTTTTCTTCGAATGCTCCGGGTTCCTTTAGAGATGTTCTTAGGGAGGGTATCTCGGACAGATCCATGACCCTACCCTAGGTACATAGTGTTGGGGAACGTAGTAATTTCAAAAAATTTCCTACGCACACGCAAGATCATGGTGATGCATAGCAATAAGAGGGGAGAGTGTGATCTACGTACCCTTGTAGACCGACAGCGGAAGCGTTAGTACAACGCGGTTGATGTAGTCGTACGTCTGCATGGCTCGACCGATCAAGCACTGAAACTACGGCACCTCCGAGTTCTAGCACACGTTCAGCTCGATGATGATCCCTGGACTCCGATCCAGCAAAGTGTCGGGGAAGAGTTTCGTCAGCACGACGGCATGGTGACGATCTTGATGTACTACCGTCGCAGGGCTTCGCCTAAGCACCGCTACAATATTATTTAGGTCTAATATTAATCCCGAAGGTAGATGTAGAGGTA
Source organism: Triticum aestivum (assembly GCF_018294505.1). NCBI lineage: Eukaryota > Viridiplantae > Streptophyta > Magnoliopsida > Poales > Poaceae > Triticum > Triticum aestivum. The sequence continues at coordinate 188,364,483 of NC_057812.1, read as the reverse complement.
GCGTGCCGACTGCGATCACATTGACTTTGGAACCATTTCCGACGCGCATCATCACCTCGTCTTAGCCAATCTTCGCTTAATCCGTAGTCCCTGTTTCGAGTTGCAAATATTAGCAACAGAACCAGTATCAAATACCCAGGTGCTACTGCGAGCATTAGTAAGGTACACATCAATAACATGTATATCACATATACCTTTGTTCACCTTGCCATCCTTCTTATCCGCCAAATACTTGGGGCAGTTCCGCTTCCAGTGACCAGTCTGCTTGTAGTAGAAGCACTCAGTTTCAGGCTTAGGTCCAGGTTTGGGTTTCTTCTCTTGAGTAGCAACTTGCTTGCTGTTCTTTTTGAAGTTCCCCTTCTTCTTCCCTTTGCCCTTTTTCTTGAAACTAGTGGTCTTGTTGACCATCAACACTTGATGCTCCTTCTTGATTTCTACCTTCGCAGCTTTCAGCATTGCGAAGAGCTCGGGAATAGTCTTATTCATCCCTTGCATATTATAGTTCATCACGAAGCTCTTGTAGCTTGGTGGCAGTGATTGGAGAATTCTGTCAATGACGCAATCATCTAGAAGATTAACTCCCAATTGAATCAAGTGATTATTATACCCAGACATTTTGAGTATATGCTCACTGACAGAACTGTTCTCTTCCATCTTGCAGCTATAGAACTTATTGGAGACTTCATATCTCTCAATCCAGGCATTTGCTTGAAATATTAACTTCAACTCCTGGAACATCTCATATGCTCCATGACGTTCAAAACGTCGTTGAAGTCCCGATTCTAAGCCATAAAGCATGGCACACTGAACTATCGAGTAGTCATCAGCTTTGCTTTGCCAGACGTTCATAACATCTGGTGTTGCTCCAGCAGCAGGCCTGGCACCCAGCGATGCTTCCAGGACATAAATCTTCTGTGCAGCAATGAGGATAATCCTCAAGTTACGGACCCAGTCCGTGTAATTGCTACCATCATCTTTCAACTTTGCTTTCTCAAGGAACGCATTAAAATTCAACGGAACAACAGCACGGGCCATCTATCTACAATCAAACATAAATAAGCAAGATACTATCAGGTACTAAGTTCATGATAAATTTAGGTTCAATTAATCATATTACTTAAAGAACTCCCACTTAGATAGACATCCCTCCAATCCTCTAAGTGATTACGTGATCCAAATCAACTAAACCATGTCTGATCATCACGTGAGATGGAGTAGTTTCATTGGTGAACATCACTATGTTGATCATATCTACTATATGATTCACGCTCGACCTTTCGGTCTTCGTGTTCCGAGGCCATATCTGTATATGCTTGGCTCGTCAAGTATAACCTGAGTATTCCGCGTGTGCAACTGTTTTCACCCGTTGTATTTGAACGTAGAGCCTATCACACCCGATCATCACGTGGTGTCTCAGCACGAAGAACTTTCGCAACGGTGCATACTCAGGGAGAACACTTCTTGATAATTAGTGAGAGATCATCTTATAATGCTACCATCAATCAAAGCAAGATAAGATGCATAAAAGATAAACATCACATGCAATCAATATAAGTGATATGATATGGCCATCATCATCTTGTGCTTGTGATCTCCATCTTCGAAGCACCGTCGTGATTACCATCGTCACCGGCGCGACACCTTGATCTCCATCGTAGCATCTTTGTCGTCTCGCCAATCTTATGCTTCCACGACTATCGCTACCGCTTAGTGATAAAGTAAAGCATTACAGCGCGATTGCATTGCATACAATAAAGCGACAACCATATGGCTCCTGCCAGTTGCCGATAACTCGGTTACAAAACATGATCATCTCATACAATAAAATTTAGCATCATGTCTTGACCATATCACATCACAACATGCCCTGCAAAAACAAGTTAGACGTCCTCTACTTTGTTGTTGCAAGTTTTACGTGGCTGCTACGGGCTTAAGCAAGAACCAATCTTACCTACGCATCAAAACCACAATGATACTTTGTCAAGTTGGTGCTATTTTAACCTTCGCAAGGACCGGGCGTAGCCACACTCGGTTCAACTAAAGTTGGAGAAACTGTCACCCGCTAGCCACCTTTGTGCAAAGCACGTCGGGAGAACCGGTCTCGCGTAAGAGTACGCGTAATGTCGGTCCGGGCCGCTTCGTCCAACAATACCGCCGAACCAAAGTATGACATGCTGGTAAGCAGTATGACTTATATCGCCCACAACTCACTTGTGTTCTACTCGTGCATATAACATCAACACATAAAACCTAGGCTCTAATACCACTGTTGGGGAACGTAGTAATTTCAAAAAGTTTCCTACGCACACGCAAGATCATGGTGATGCATAGCAACGAGAGGGGAGAGTGTGATCTACGTACCCTTGTAGACCGACAGCGGAAGCGTTAGTACAACGCGGTTGATGTAGTCGTACGTCTTCACGGCCCGACCGATCAAGCACTGAAACTACGTCACCTCTGAGTTCTAGCACACGTTCAGCTCGATGACGATCCCCGGACTCCGATCCAGCAAAGTGTCGGGGAAGAGTTCCATCAGCACGACGGCATGGTGACGATCTTGATGTACTACCGTCGCAGGGCTTCGCCTAAGCACCGCTACAATATTATCGAGGACTATGGTGGAAGAGGGCACCGCACACGGCTAAGAATATGATCACGTGGATCAATTTGTGTGTCTAGGGGTGCCCCCTGCCCCCGTATATAAAGGATCAAGGAGGGGGTGCGGCCGGCTAGGAGGAGGGCGCGCCAGGAGGAGTCCTACTCCCACCGGGAGTAGGATTCCCCCCTTTCCTAGTTGGAATAGGATTCGGGAGGGGGAAAGAGGAGAGAGAGAAGGAAGGGGGGGCGCCGCCCCCCTCTCCTTGTCCTATTCGGACTCGGGGGGGAGGGGCGCGTGGCCCAACCCTGGCCACCTCTCCTCTCTTTCACTAAAGCCCACTAAGGCCCATATACCTCCCGGGCGGTTCCGGTAACCTCCCGGTACTCCGGTAAAATCCCGATTTCACCCGGAACACTTCCGATATCCAAATATAGGCTTCCAATATATCAATCTTTATGTCTCGACCATTTCGAGACTCCTTGTCATGTCCGTGATCACATCCGGGACTCCGAACAAAGTTCGGTATATCAAAATGCATAAACTCATAATATAACTATCATCGAAACCTTAAGCATGCGGACCCTACGGGTTTGAGAACAATGTAGACATGACCGAGACACGTCTCCGGTCAATAACCAATAGCGGAACCTGGATGCTCATATTGGCTCCTACATATTCTACGAAGATCTTTTATCGGTCAGACCGCATAACAACATACGTTGTTCCCTTTGTCATCGGTATGTTACTTGCCCGAGATTCGATCGTCGGTATCTCAATACCTAGTTCAATCTCGTTACCGGCAAGTCTCTTTACTCGTTCCGTAATACATCATCTCACAACTAACTCATTAGTTGCAATGCTTGCAAGGCTTATGTGATGTGCATTACCGAGAGGGCCCAGAGATACCTCTCCGACAATCGGAGTGACAAATCCTAATCTCGAAATACGCCAACCCAACATGTACCTTTGGAGACACCTGTAGAGCACCTTTATAATCACCCAGTTACGTTGTGACGTTTGGTAGCACACAAAGTGTTCCTCCGGCAAACGGGAGTTGCATAATCTCATAGTCATAGGAACATGTATAAGTCATGAAGAAAGCAATAGCAACATACTAAACGATCGGGTGCTAAGCTAATGGAATGGGTCATGTCAATCAGATCATTCACCTAATGATGTGATCCCGTTAATCAAATAACAACTCTTTGTCCATGGTTAGGAAACATAACCATCTTTGATTAACGAGCTAGTCAAGTAGAGGCATACTAGTGACACTCTGTTTGTCTATGTATTCACACATGTATTATGTTTCCGGTTAATACAATTCTAGCATGAATAATAAACATTTATCATGATATAAGGAAATAAATAATAACTTTATTATTGCCTCTAGGGCATATTTCCTTCAGTCTCCCACTTGCACTAGAGTCAATAATCTAGATTACACAGTAATGATTCTAACACCCATGGAGCCTTGGTGCTGATCATGTTTTGCTCGTGGAAGAGGCTTAGTCAACGGGTCTGCTACATTCAGATCCGTATGTATCTTGCAAATCTCTATGTCTCCCACCTGGACTAGATCCCGGATGGAATTGAAGCGTCTCTTGATGTGCTTGGTTCTCTTGTGAAATCTGGATTCCTTTGCCAAGGCAATTGCACCAGTATTGTCACAAAAGATTTTCATTGGACCCGATGCACTAGGTATGACACCTAGATCGGATATGAACTCCTTCATCCAGACTCCTTCATTTGCTGCTTCCGAAGCAGCTATGTATTCCGCTTCACACGTAGATCCCGCCACGACGCTTTGTTTAGAACTGCACCAACTGACAGCTCCACCGTTTAATGTAAACACGTATCCGGTTTGCGATTTAGAATCGTCCGGATCAGTGTCAAAGCTCGCATCAACGTAACCATTTACGATGAGCTCTTTGTCACCTCCATAAATGAGAAACATATCCTTAGTCCTTTTCAGGTATTTCAGGATGTTCTTGACCGCTGTCCAGTGATCCACTCCTGGATTACTTTGGTACCTCCCTGCTAGACTTATAGCAAGGCACACATCAGGTCTGGTACACAGCATTGCATACATGATAGAGCCTATGGCTGAAGCATAGGGAACATCTTTCATTTTCTCTCTATCTTCTGCAGTGGTCGGGCATTGAGTCTTACTCAACTTCACACCTTGTAACACAGGCAAGAACCCTTTCTTTGCTTGATCCATTTTGAACTTCTTCAAAACTTTGTCAAGGTATGTGCTTTGTGAAAGTCCAATTAAGCGTCTTGATCTATCTCTATAGATCTTAATGCCTAATATGTAAGCAGCTTCACCGAGGTCTTTCATTGAAAAACTCTTATTCAAGTATCCCTTTATGCTATCCAGAAATTCTATATCATTTCCAATTAGTAATATGTCATCCACATATAATATCAGAAATGCTACAGAGCTCCCACTCACTTTCTTGTAAATACAGGCTTCTCCAAAAGTCTGTATAAAACCAAATGCTTTGATCACACTATCAAAGCGTTTATTCCAACTCCGAGAGGCTTGCACCAGTCCATAAATGGATCGCTGGAGCTTGCACACTTTGTTAGCTCCCTTTGGATCGACAAAACCTTCTGGTTGCATCATATACAACTCTTCTTCCAGAAATCCATTCAGGAATGCAGTTTTGACATCCATCTGCCAAATTTCATAATCATAAAATGCGGCAATTGCTAACATGATTCGGACAGACTTAAGCATCGCTACGGGTGAGAAGGTCTCATCGTAGTCAATCCCTTGAACTTGCCGAAAACCTTTTGCGACAAGTCGAGCTTTGTAGACAGTAATATTACCGTCAGCGTCAGTCTTCTTCTTGAAGATCCATTTATTCTCAATTGCTTGCCGATCATTGGGCAAGTCAACCAAAGTCCATACTTTGTTCTCATACATGGATCCCATCTCAGATTTCATGGCTTCAAGCCATTTTGCGGAATCTGGGCTCACCATCGCTTCTTCATAGTTCGTAGGTTCATCATGATCTAGTAGCATGACTTCCAGAACAGGATTACCGTACCACTCTGGCGCGGATCTCACTCTGGTTGATCTACGAGGTTCAGTAGTATCTTGTTCTGAAGTTTCATGATCATTATCATTAGCTTCCTCACTAATTGGTGTAGGTGTCACAGAAACAGGTTTCTGTGATGTACTACTTTCCAATAAGGGAGTAGGTACAGTTACCTCGTCAAGTTCTACTTTCCTCCCACTCACTTCTTTCGAGAGAAACTCCTTCTCCAGAAAGTTTCCGAATTTAGCAACAAAAGTCTTGCCTTCGGATCTGTGATAGAAGGTGTATCCAATAGTTTCCTTTGGATATCCTATGAAGACACATTTCTCCGATTTGGGTTCGAGCTTATCAGGTTGAAGCTTTTTCACATAAGCATCGCAGCCCCAAACTTTCAGAAACGACAACTTTGGTTTCTTGCCAAACCACAGTTCATAAGGCGTCGTCTCAACGGATTTTGATGGTGCCCTATTTAACGTGAATGCGGCCGTCTCTAGAGCGTATCCCCAAAACGATAGCGGTAAATCAGTAAGAGACATCATAGATCGCACCATATCTAGTAAAGTACGATTACGACGTTCGGACACACCATTACGCTGTGGTGTTCCGGGTGGCGTGAGTTGCGAAACTATTCCACATTGTTTCAAATGTACACCAAACTCGTAACTCAAATATTCTCCTCCACGATCAGATCGTAGGAATTTTATTTTCTTGTTACGATGATTTTCAACTTCACTCTGAAATTCTTTGAACTTTTCAAACGTTTCAGACTTGTGTTTCATTAAGTAGATATACCCATATCTGCTTAAGTCATCTGTGAAGGTGAGAAAATAACGATATCCGCCACGAGCCTCAACATTCATCGGACCACATACATCTGTATGTATGATTTCCAACAAATCTGTTGCTCTCTCCATAGTACCGGAGAACGGTGTTTTTGTCATCTTACCCATAAGGCACGGTTCGCAAGTACCAAGTGATTCATAATCAAGTGGTTCCAAAAGCCCATCAGTATGGAGTTTCTTCATGCGCTTTATACCGATATGACCCAAACGGCAGTGCCACAAATAAGTTGCACTATCATTATCAACTCTGCATCTTTTGGCTTCAACACTATGAATATGTGTGTCACTACTATCGAGATTTAATAAGAATAGACCACTCTTTAAGGGTGCATGACCATAAAAGATATTACTCATGTAAATAGAACAACCATTATTCTCTGATTTAAATGAATAACCGTCTCGCATCAAACAAGATCCAGATATAATGTTCATGCTTAACGCTGGCACCAAATAACAATTATTTAGGTCTAATATTAATCCCGAAGGTAGATGTAGAGGTAGCGTGCCGACTGCGATCACATCGACTTTGGAACCATTTCCCACGCGCATCGTCACCTCGTCCTTAGCCAATCTTCGCTTAATCCGTAGTCCCTGTTTCGAGTTGCAAATATTAGCAACAGAACCAGTATCAAATACCCAGGTGCTACTGCGAGCATTAGTAAGGTACACATCAATAACATGTATATCACATATACCTTTGTTCACCTTGCCATCCTTCTTATCCGCCAAATACTTGGGGCAGTTCCGCTTCCAGTGACCAGTCTGCTTGCAGTAGAAGCACTCAGTTTCAGGCTTAGGTCCAGGTTTGGGTTTCTTCTCTTGAGTAGCAACTTGCTTGCTGTTCTTTTTGAAGTTCCCCTTCTTCTTCCCTTTGCCCTTTTTCTTGAAACTAGTGGTCTTGTTGACCATCAACACTTGATGCTCCTTCTTGATTTCTACCTCCGCAGCTTTCAGCATTGCGAAGAGCTCGGGAATAGTCTTATTCATCCCTTGCATATTATAGTTCATCACGAAGCTCTTGTAGCTTGGTGGCAGTGATTGGAGAATTCTGTCAATGACGCAATCATCTGGAAGATTAACTCCCAATTGAATCAAGTGATTATTATACCCAGACATTTTGAGTATATGCTCACTGACAGAACTGTTCTCCTCCATCTTGCAGCTATAGAACTTATTGGAGACTTCATATCTCTCAATCCGGGCATTTGCTTGAAATATTAACTTCAACTCCTGGAACATCTCATATGCTCCATGACGTTCAAAACGTCGTTGAAGTCCCGATTCTAAGCCGTAAAGCATGGCACACTGAACTATCGAGTAGTCATCAGCTTTGCTCTGCCAGACGTTCATAACATCTGGTGTTGCTCCAGCAGCAGGCCTGGCACCCAGCGGTGCTTCCAGGACGTAATTCTTCTGTGCAGCAATGAGGATAATCCTCAAGTTACGGACCCAGTCCGTGTAATTGCTACCATCATCTTTCAACTTTGCTTTCTCAAGGAACGCATTAAAATTCAACGGAACAACAGCACGGGCCATCTATCTACAATCAAACATAAATAAGCAAGATACTATCAGGTACTAAGTTCATGATAAATTTAGGTTCAATTAATCATATTACTTAAAGAACTCCCACTTAGATAGACATCCCTCTAATCCTCTAAGTGATTACGTGATCCAAATCAACTAAACCATGTCCGATCATCACGTGAGATGGAGTAGTTTCATTGGTGAACATCACTATGTTGATCATATCTACTATATGATTCACGCTCGACCTTTCGGTCTCCGTGTTCCGAGGCCATATCTGTATATGCTTGGCTCGTCAAGTATAACCTGAGTATTCCGCGTGTGCAACTGTTTTGCACCCGTTGTATTTGAACGTAGAGCCTATCACACCCGATCATCACGTGGTGTCTCAGCACGAAGAACTTTCGCAACGGTGCATACTCAGGGAGAACACTTCTTGATAATTAGTGAGAGATCATCTTATAATGCTACCGTCAATCAAAGCAAGATAAGATGCATAAAAGATAAACATCACATGCAATCAATATAAGTGATATGATATGGCCATCATCATCTTGTGCTTGTGATCTCCATCTTCGAAGCACCGTCGTGATCACCATCGTCACCGGCGCGACACCTTGATCTCCATCGTAGCATCGTTGTCGTCTCGCCAATCTTATGCTTCCACGACTATCGCTACCGCTTAGTGATAAAGTAAAGCATTACAGCGCGATTGCATTGCATACAATAAAGCGACAACCATATGGCTCCTGCCAGTTGCCGATAACTCGGTTACAAAACATGATCATCTCATACAATAAAATTTAGCATCATGTCTTGACCATATCACATCACAACATGCCCTGCAAAAACAAGTTAGACGTCCTCTACTTTGTTGTTGCAAGTTTTACGTGGCTGCTACGGGCTTAAGCAAGAACCAATCTTACCTACGCATCAAAACCACAACGATAGTTTGTCAAGTTGGTGTTGTTTTAACCTTCGCAAGGACCGAGTGTAGCCACACTCGGTTCAACTAAAGTTGGAGAAACTGACACCCGCTAGCCACCTTTGTGCAAAGCACGTCGGGAGAACCGGTCTCGCGTAAGCGTACGCGTAATGTCGGTCCGGGCCGCTTCGTCCAACAATACCGCCGAACCAAAGTATGACATGCTGGTAAGCAGTATGACTTATATCGCCCACAACTCACTTGTGTTCTACTCGTGCATATAACATCAACACATAAAACCTAGGCTCTGATGCCACTGTTGGGGAACGTAGTAATTTCAAAAAAATTCCTACGCACACGCAAGATCATGGTGATGCATAGCAACGAGAGGGGAGAGTGTGATCTACGTACCCTTGTAGACTGACAGCGGAAGCGTTAGCACAACGCGGTTGATGTAGTCGTACGTCTTCACGGCCCGACCGATCAAGCACCGAAACTACGGCACCTCCGAGTTCTAGCACACGTTCAGCTCGATGACGATCCCCGGACTCCGATCCAGCAAAGTGTCGGGGAAGAGTTCCGTCAGCACGACGGCGTGGTGACGATCTTGATGTACTACCGTCGCAGGGCTTCGCCTAAGCACCGCTACAATATTATCGAGGATTATGGTGGAAGGGGGCACCGCACACGGCTAAGAATATGATTACGTGGATCAACTTGTGTGTCTAGGGGTGCCCCCTGCCCCCGTATATAAAGGATCAAGGGGGGGTGTGGCCATCCAGGAGGAGGGCGCGCCAGGAGGAGTCCTACTCCCACTGGGAGTAGGATTCCCCCCTTTCCTAGTTGGAATAGGATTCGGGAGGGGGAAAGAGGAGAGAGAGAAGGAAGGGGGGCGCCGCCCCCCTCTCCTTGTCCTATTCGGACTAGGGGGGAGGGGCGCGCGGCCCAGCCCTGGCCACCTCTCCTCTCTTCCACTAAAGCCCACTAAGGCCCATATACCTCCCGGGGGGTTCCGGTAACCTCCCTGTACTCCGGTAAAATCCCGATTTCACCCGGAACACTTCCGATATCCAAATATAGGCTTCCAATATATCAATCTTTATGTCTCGACCATTTCGAGACTCCTCGTCATGTCCGTGATCACATCCGGGACTCCGAACAAATCTTCGGTACATCAAAATGCATAAACTCATAATATAACTGTCATCGAAACCTTAAGCGTGCGGACCCTACGGGTTCGAGAACAATGTAGACATGACCGAGACACGTCTCCGGTCAATAACCAATAGCGGAACCTGGATGCTCATATTGGCTCCTACATATTCTACGAAGATCTTTTATCGGTCAGACCGCATAACAACATACGTTGTTCCCTTTGTCATCGGTATGTTACTTGCCCGAGATTCGATCGTCGGTATCTCAATACCTAGTTCAATCTCGTTACCGGCAAGTCTCTTTACTCGTTCCGTAATACATCATCTCACAACTAACTCATTAGTTGCAATGCTTGCAAGGCTTATGTGATGTGCATTACCGAGAGGGCCCAGAGATACCTCTCCGACAATCGGAGTGACAAATCCTAATCTCGAAATACGCCAACCCAACATGTACCTTTGGAGACACCTGTAGAGCACCTTTATAATCACCCAGTTACGTTGTGACGTTTGGTAGCACACAAAGTGTTCCTCCGGCAAACAGGAGTTGCATAATCTCATAGTCATAGGAACATGTATAAGTCATGAAGAAAGCAATAGCAACATACTAAACGATCGGGTGCTAAGCTAATGGAATGGGTCATGTCAATCAGATCATTCACCTAATGATGTGATCCCGTTAATCAAATAACAACTCTTTGTCCATGGTTAGGAAACATAACCATCTTTGATTAACGAGCTAGTCAAGTAGAGGCATACTAGTGACACTCTGTTTGTCTATGTATTCACACATGTATTATGTTTCCGGTTAATACAATTCTAGCATGAATAATAAACATTTATCATGATATAAGGAAATAAATAATAACTTTATTATTGCCTCTAGGGCATATTTCCTTCACATAGCTTCATCATTAGCCCCCGAATGGATCAGGGTTTGAGTGGGGAAGGAGTGAGAACACTTCTGACTCATTTTTCGTGCTACGAGTATGCCTTCTTCTGGATCAGTGAACTGAGGTGATGACACCAACTTCTTTTTCATTCGCCTTGATCCATTCTTACTTTTTATCGAATGAACTTTTACTGAAAAGTTTCGAGTGATGATGTGGAGGATGTCTTCCGTCTGACAAGTTGTTCTGCTGTCCATAGATTTCGTGGGATTCGAATTTTGGGAAGCGCCCCGGGCGGGGGAGGCCGCGGTAATCGAGATGGATTAGGCAGGTTGCCTCGATCCCCGCGCCACCTTTTTTGCCACGTATCACGCGCGTGACTGTTGCGGGATTTGATGAGATCGCCCGGGCCTACAAGTCAGTCACTCGGAAGTGTCCTTATAAAAGGCACCGGACCGGGCTTTTGAACAGTGCGCCCTCATTCTCCTTCTTCTTCCTCCAATTTCTCCGCTGCGCCTGCTTCCGCTCTCGGCATCGTAGCCCCGCTCGGACTTGATTCGCTGCCATGGGGAAGGAGAAGACAGTGGCGTTGGAGCGCATAAAGAAGGCGACGGCGAAGGCGAAAGGAAAGAGGACCAGCCGGGGTGGATCCTCGTCAAGGTCCGGCCTGCCGCCGGGCTGGATCCAGGGCGACTGGATCCACTAGATGATCAGCCAAGACGACCTCGATGATCTAGTTGAGGGGGGACTGATCCCCACGAATCGGCGCGGCTCCCGAGGAACGAGATCGAGCCGCGGCCGCAGGAGGGTGAGTGCGTTCTCCTCGCCACTCATGTCGACCGCGGGTTTTCTTTGCCTCCCCACCCTTTTCTTTCATGGTTTTCTGAACTTCTTCGGGGCTCAACTCCACCACTTTACTCCAAACACCATCGTGTACCTTGCTGCCTTCGTGTAAATGTGCGAAAATTTCTTGGGTTGCCGACCGCACTAGGGTCTCTTGAAGCACATATTCACATGTCACTCCCAGTCGGTCAAGAAGGCCAACCCGAGTGACGAGAGGACGCATGTGATACAGATGTGCGGGGGCCTTAGAATCCAAATGAGGAACAATAGCACCTTCCCAGCTATGATCCTTCCCGACTCGGTCCGGGGCTGGCAGTCGACCTGGTTTTACTGCAAAGACCAGCCGACCCCGGGTCAGTCGACTGGACTTCCCCCTTTTCTTTGGCTTGAGTGGAAAAGCCCTCCTCCTTGAGGATGATCCCGGAAGAGAAGGCGTAGGTGAAGGTGTTGGTCGAGCGGGTCGTCCAACTTGTCCGCGACGGAGTGACTGGTATGGACCTGCTGGAGGTCTTTCTCAGTCGACGCATCCAACCACTCCAAGCCCGTGATCATTCGATGTGGATGTACTCGGGACTCGAGGACTCTACTCGGATCCACCCGGAGGACGTTAGTGAAGACACGGTGGAGAAGTGGCTGAGAGGAATCACCGACAACAAAGATAATCTCCGGGGGTCTAGGAGGGTGATTCCATTCGACCATTCCCGCCAGCCGGAACAGGTATGATCCTGCATTGTCAAGTATCTAATACATTCACTGTGTAACATCTTGTTGACGATCGACTGTATTTCTTTCGCTCATTGTCTTTTCAGGCTCTTATTGATATGTACTCGATGCCCAATGGAGTGTAGGAGCAAGATGTCGAGGAAGGGGCGAGCGGGGGCGAGAGTGGCGAGTGGCACTCGGATGCAGAGGAGGACGAGGAGAGCGACGACTCGAGTGATGACGAGGAGGTCGACTCGCCTCGTCGCAGAGAGAGGAGGTCCAAGAACGCCCAAGACCCGGCGAGCACCCCTGACCTGGCGGCCGCACCGACTGGGCAACCTTCGAAGCGCCCTCGGACGTCTTCTCCCGCTCCGACTGAGAAGGTATCGAAACAGCTCAAGAATGCGCCGCCTCCCGCGCCGAAAGGATCGAAAGCCACCCCCTCCAAACCACCGAAGGCTTTGCCCAGAATCAAAGTGACCGTCCCCACCATCTCCGGGTAATCATCTGACCCGTTCTTTTGGTCGACTCGAGCAACAGAACATAACCGACTAAATGTTGACATTTGCAGTGCTGCTACATCTGGAACTTCTTCATACCAATACCGAGACGAGGAAATGGAAGACGCGGTTACCTCCAACCCAGGTAAAACTCTCATGATCTTGTTCTTGATTACTTGGTCGATTAAATTCTAGCGATTCACTTGGGGTCGACTGATTCCTCTACAGCTCCACCCAACGTCACCGATCTTCCGGATGATGATGAAGATGTGGCCCCTAGGCCTAGGAAGAACAAAAAAGTAGCAGCTGGCAAGACGTCTTAGCAGGGACCGATGACAACACCAACCGCCCGCCCATCTGAAGACGTAGGTGGGGCCTCTATAACTTTCGTTGTCCCATTGTCGAGTGAGCGCCCTGCACCGTCGATTGTACCGGTGTTTCCTTCAGTCGTCCAACCTCACGCTTCGGAGCTCCAAGCTGCTGCACCTGGGTCGTCTGCCCCCTTCTTCACCAACTACCATGTTCCAGAAAGTCAGTCGGACGCGGCTGCGGAAGCCATCCGTCAGGCTAACATGATGATGGAACGGATGAAGACGGTGCACGAGAACAGCCAGGCCACTTACTATGCCAGCGCGGCTCTCCGGGCCAATGTCCAGGTAAGTAGACTTTTGACTGACCTTGTTCTATTAGGATATGCTACCTGAAATATTTTCTTTCATACCATCTCTTATTGTTTGCGTCGAATCTGTACACCCACTGGGTGTTTTGTTGTCTTTGGTATTTGCGCTCTTCCACTCGGCCTGGGCGGGTGGGATCTGAACCGGTGGGGCACGCTAAGTGCACCCACTGGGTGTAGTCCCCGAGACCGCAGTCGACTGTGGGTAGTCGACTGGGGTCTGAGTTCTTTTCACTTTATTTTCTTCCACTCGATGCGGGCGGACCGGTCGAATGGGATCTGAACCAGTGGGGGCACGTCAAGTGCACCCATTGGGTGTAGTCCCCGAGACCGCGGTCGACTGCTGGCAGTCGTCCGGGGTCTGAATAGTTCTTCTTTTTTTCACTCGACCCGGGCGGACCGGTCGAGTGGGGTCTGGATCAATGGGGGCACGCCAAGTGCACCCGCTGGGTGTAGTCCCCGAGACCGCGGTCGACTGCGGGCAGTCGGCTGGGGTCTGAGCAAACCTTTAAGTTTTATTCACTCGGAAGTAAATAATCTTTGATTTTGTCGATTGACATGTCTTTTTATCTTCTGCAGAAATCTTGTACTCTCATTTCTAAGTTTGCCGAATTTGAGGAGAAGCAGAGGCAAATCAACCTCGACTTGGAGCTGGCCCAACAAAAGTTGAAGAAAGCTCAAGATGAAGCCACTGGTATGGAAGGTAACTGCTTGTCGATTGTTCACGCCGATCGTCTTTTAAGATATTTCTTCGATCTCTTGTTTGATCCGATTGCTTCTTTTTGCAGAAAAAATGAGGTTGGCTCTGGAGAAGGACTCAGACCTTGCGGCTGCGCGGAAGGAAGCTCAAGATAAGACTGCCCTTGCAGACCAGAAGCTGGCTTTGGTCGAAGCGTTGGAAGGAGAGGTGAACAAGCTGAAGTCCTGTCTCAATGAGTCCAACCGAGAGGTAACTCGTCTGAAGAAGGATAAGATTGCTCTGAATGAGAAGCTGGAGTCCGTGGTCCGTAAGAGAAATGACACGGAAGCCTATCTGAGAACTCTTGCTAAGAAGCTCTATCTTATGCTGGAAGGTACTCCTTTTAATCCGACTACTTTACTGCTTGCAAGTTAATCTTGTCCAGTCGACTCACTAACTCTTTGACTGCAGAATTCTGCCAAAACTTTGACGAGGAAACTGGAAGGATCGAGATGGTTTTAGACCCTATCGTTTCTCCGGTCGGCGACGAAGCTGCCATGAACGTGCTTCGACTGGAATCTCGTGTCGCCAGTGTCACAAGTTACCTCGCTCGTCTCAAGGTGGCAGTTTCACGGATCGACTCATCACTCTGGCCAAGGGCGACGCTTCAAAATGACCTCAAATCTCTGATGGCTCGGCTCAATGAGATTCCTGGTCGAGCGCAAGAGTGGAAGAAGTCCTCCGCCCGGTGTGGTGGTGATGTGGCGCTGTCTTTGGTAAGGGTCCACTACAAGGAAGCTCGTGAAGACAAGCTGGCGGCGATCAAGATCGCCAACACCAAAAGGCACGACTTCTGGTCCTTTATGGAGACTTTCATCGCTGCTGCTACTCAGATCGCAGATGGAATCGACTTGGAAGAATTCGTCGAACCCGCCAGCCCTCCTCCAGTCGAGTGAACAAACTATGAGATTTCAACCTGTCTTAATTTTGCCTCAGAATGCTGAGTGGTTGCTGTAACCATTAAAATCCTTCGGGCTTGATGCTCGAATACTTTTGATTTGTCGCTTGGAACTTTAGGATTTATCCGAACTACTTTTGAATATGCTTGTGATTGCTTTTAGAATATGTTCCCTATTTGGAGTGACCTTCGTGTTTGTGATGCAGCCTTGAAACAGAGACTTCAATCAAACTGCGCCTTGTCGTCCTTGCGGACAAGAATGGAGCGCATGTTGTATTTGTGGCGTAGCTCAAAGGAGAAGGTTGCAGTCGACCGGCGCCTCGTTGTCCCTGCGGACAAGGATGAAGCGCATGTTGTATTTGTGGCGTAGCTCGAAGAAGGAGGTTGCAATCGACCTGCGCCTCGTCGTCCTTGCGGACAAGGATGGAGCACACGTTGTATTTGTGGCGCAGCTCCAAAGGAGAAGGACGGCTCACCACTCCGTAGGTTTTTACAAACTTAGGCGAGTACTAGACTGCAGCTAAGCCTCCGAGTGGGAGGATTGCTCACACTCGGTAGGATTTTACAAACTTAGGCGAGTACTGGCTGCAGCTAAGCCTCTGAATGGGAGGATGCTCCACTCGGTAGGATTTTTACAAACTTAGGCGAGTACTGGACTGCACTAAGCTCCGAGTGGGAGGATTGCTCACTCGGTAGAATTTTACAAACTTGGGTACGACTCAGCTAACCCCTGGAGAGCTGCACGGTAGATTTAAAACTTAGCAAGACTGCTGCAGCTAGGAGTGGGAGGATTGCTTCGCCACTTCGCGTAGGATTTTTAAAACTAGGCTTAGCAGTACTGGACTGCAGCTAAGCCCCGAGTGGAGGGTTGCTGCCACTCGATAGGATTTTACAAACTTAGGCGAGTACTGGACTGCAGCTAAGCCCCCGAGTGGGGAGGCTGGGCTCACCACTCGGTAGGATTTACAACTTAGGCGAGTACTGGACTGCAGCTAAGCCCCCGAGTGGGAGGTTGCTCACCACTCGGTAGGATTTTACAAACTTAGGCGAGTACTGGACTGCAGCTAAGCCCCGAGTGGGAGGTTGCTCACCACTCGGTAGGATTTTACAAACTTAGGCGAGTACTGGACTGCAGCTAAGCCCCGAGTGGGAGGTTGCTCACCACTCGGTAGGATTTTACAAACTTAGGCGAGTACTGGACTGCAGCTAAGCCCCGAGTGGGAGGTTGCTCACCACTCGGTAGGATTTTACAAACTTAGGCGAGTACTGGACTGCAGCTAAGCCCCGAGTGGAGGTGCTCACCACTCGGTAGGATTTTACAAACTTAGGCGAGTACTGGACTGCAGCTAAGCCCCCGAGTGGGAGGTTGCTCACCACTCGGTAGGATTTTACAAACTTAGGCGAGTACTGGACTGCAGCTAAGCCCCCGAGTGGGAGGTTGCTCACCACTCGGTAGGATTTTACAAACTTAGGCGAGTACTGGACTGCAGCTAAGCCCCGAGTGGGAGTATGGCTCACCACTCGGTAGGATTTTACAAACTTAGGCGAGTACTGGACTGCAGCTAAGCCCCCGAGTGGGAGGCTTGCTCACCACTCAGTAGGATTTTACAAACTTAGGCGAAACAGATTCGCAGCTAAGCCCCTGAGTGAGAGGCTTGCTCGCCACTCGGTAGGATTTTTTTCGAACTTAGGTGAAACGAATTCGCGGCTAAGTCACCCACTGGGGGTTTTCAGACGTAAACAAAAGCAACAACAATCGTGCCAGAGGACTGTAAAGCTCTTGTCTTTGATAAACAAATTACAATTGTATTTCTTATTACATTTTATTCGAATGAATACTTAAGTATAAAAGGGGCGGAGCAGCTCCGCGTTCCAAGCCCGTGGCTCGTCCTTCTTATGTTCGACACTGTAAAGGTGGCATGCTCCATTGTGGAGCACTCTGGTGACAATGAAGGGACCTTCCCAAGCTAGGGCGAGCTTGTGTGGTTTCTGCTGATCCACTCAAAGAACCAAGTCTCCCTCTTGAAAGGCTCGACCCTTCACATGTCTAGCATGGAATCGACGCAAGTCTTGTTGATAAATGGTCGACCGGATCAAGGCCATCTCTCTTTCCTCCTCTAGGAGGTCGACTGCGTCTTGCCGAGCTTATTCTGCTTCATCTTCAGAGAAGAGCTCAACTCGTGGAGCATTATGAAGCAAGTCACTCGGCAGAACAGCTTCAGCTCCATAGACCAAAAAGAATGGAGTTCGGCCAGTCGACCGATTAGGAGTTGTCCTCAATCCCCAAAGAACTGATGGAAGTTCATCAACCCAGGCGCCCGCTGCGTGCTTGAGATCTCGCATTAGTCGGGGTTTCAGTCCTTTGAGAATCAGGCCATTTGCCCTTTCTGCTTGTCCATTCGACTAGGGATGGGCGACTGAAGCATAGTCGACTCGTGTGCCTTGTGAGGCGCGGAAGTTTCTAAACTCATCAGAATCGAAGTTTGATCCATTGTCAGTGATGATGCTGTGCGGAACCCCATATCTGAAAATCAACTCTCTGATGAAGCTGACAACAGTACTAGCTTCAAGATTCTTAATAGGCTTGGCTTCGATCCATTTGGTAAACTTGTCGACTGCTACAAGCACATGAGTGAAGCCGCTCCTACCAGTCCTCAGTGGACCAACCATGTCCAATCCCCAAACAGCAAAGGGCCAGACGAGTGGGATGGTCTTCAGGGCTGATGCAGGTTTGTGCGACATATTGGAGTAGAACTGGCAGCCTTCACATCTGTCGACTATATCTTTCGCCATTTCATTTGCTCGTGGCCAATAAAATCCAGCTCGGTATGCTTTAGCCACAATGGTCCGAGAGGACGCATGGTGACCACAGGTCCCCGAATGGATGTCGTGGAGGATCACTCGGCCTTCTTCTGGTGTTATACATTTCTGGCTGACCCCAGTTGCACTTTCTCTTAACAGTTGACCCCTTATTACAGTAAAGGCCTTGGATCGACGGACGATCTGTCGAGCCTCTCCTTCATCCTCGGGGAGCTCTTTCCTAAGGATATATGCAATGTATGGCATTGTCCAGTCGGGAGTGATGACCAACACCTCCGTGACCAAGTCGACCACGGCTGGGACCTCGACTTCAGTCAGATCTGTGGCACTCTTAGGCTGCGGGGGCTCTTCATTGAAGGGATCTTCTTGAACTGAAGGTGCGTGAATATGCTCCAGGAACACATTACTGGGAATGGCTTCTCTCTTGGAGCCAATCTTTTCTAAATCATCTGCTGCTTGATTTTTCAGTCGGGGTATATGATGGAGCTCTAACCCCTCAAACTTCTTTTCCAACTTCCTCACCGCGTTGCAGTAACCAGTCATGGTTGGACTTCTCACATCCCACTCCTTCATCACTTGATTGACTACCAAATCTGAGTCGCCATAGACCATGAGGCGACGGACGCCGGGTGAGATGGCCATACGCAACCCATACATGAGTGCTTCATATTCTGCTTCGTTATTGGAGGAATCAAAGTGAATCTGGAGGACATATCTGAGCTTGTCTCCTCGGGGGGATACCAGTACCACCCCAGCACCGGAACCATTCAGCATCTTGGAACCATCAAAGAACATGGTCTAGTGCTCCGAGTGAACTTGAGTCGGCAGTTGTTGTTCAATCCACTCGGCAAGGAAATCTTCTATTGCTTGGGATTTAATAGCTTTCTTTGCCTCAAACTTGATATCTAAGGGAAGGAGTTAAATCGCTCACTTTGCCACTCGACCAGTTGCATCTCTATTGTTCAGAATCTCTGATAATGGAGCGTCGCTGACGACTGTAATGGAGTGATCCGAGAAGTAATGTGCAACCTTCTTCGTGGTCATATAGATCCCATAAACAAGCTTCTGATAATGTGGATATCTTTGCTTCGATGGAGTCAAAACCTCAGAGACATAGTATACTGGGCGCTGAACTTTGTAAGCCTTTTCTTCTTCTTCCCGCTCGACCGTAAGTATTGTATTGATGACTTATCTAGTGGCTGCAATGTAAAGCAGTAAAGGCTCTTTGCTGATTGGAGCAGCAAGCATCGGCTGGGTGGAAAGCAGGGCTTTAAGCTCTGCAAATGCTACATCAGCTTCAGGAGTCCACTCGAACTTGTCTGACTTCTTCATCAGTCGATAAAGAGGCAGTGCCTTTTCACCGAGGCGAGAAATGAATCAACTTAGGGCGGCCAAACAACCAGTAAGCTTCTGGACATTGTGCACACGCACAGGGCGTTTCATCCGGAGTATGGCACCCACTTTCTCTGGGTTAGCGTCGATCCCTCGTTCGGAAACGAGAAAATTGAGTAATTTTCCGCCTGGAACTCCAAACATGCACTTCGATGGATTAAGCTTGATATCATACCTTCTGAGGTTGGCAAAGGTTTCAGCAAGGTCAGTCAGTAGGTCGGAACCTTTACGTGACTTGACCAAAATGTCATCCATGTATGCTTCCACATTCCGACTGATCTGGGTGAGCAAGCACTTCTGAATCATCTACATGAATGTGGCTCCAACGTTCTTCAAACCGAATGGCATAGTGACATAACAGAAGCACCCGAACGGGGTGATGAAAGCTGTTTTTATCTCATCGGGTCCGTACAGACGGATCTGATGATACCCGGAATAAGCGTCCAAAAAGGACAAACACTCACACCCCGCAGTCGAGTCGACTATTTGGTCGATGCGAGGGAGAGGAAAATGATCTTTCGGGCAGGCCCGATTGATATGTTTGAAGTCAATGCACATGTGAAGTGAGTCGTCTTTCTTTGGGACCATGACAACATTAGCTAACCACTCGGAGCAGTAAATCTCTCGGATAAACTCAGTTGCCAGGAGCCGAGCCACTTCTTCACCGATTGCCTTCCTCTTCTGTACGGCGGACCATCGAAGATGTTCTTTGACTGGTTTCACTTTTGGGTCTACTCGCAAACGATGCTCAGCCAGTCCCCTGGGAACACCTGGCATGCCAGAAGGTTTCCATGCAAAGATGTCCCAGTTCTCACAGAGGAACTCGATGAGCGCTTCTTCCTATTTGGAGTCGGGTGTTGTTGAAATGTGAGTCGGAGCAGCATTGGGGTCCATCGGGTGAATGTGAGTCGACTTTGTTTCGCCAGACGACTGGAATGCTGAATCCGTGGCAGGCTTCTTAGCTCGCAACAAATCACTCGGATCTGCATTTTTTTGATATTCCTGCAATTCCACTACTGCCATCTGTGCGTCGGCGATCTTTGAGCCCTTCTGGAAGCACTCTTCTGCTTTCTTTCGATTGACAGTGATAGTGATCACCCCTTTGGGACCAGGCATCTTCAATTTGAGGTACACGTAACATGGTCGAGCCATAAAACGTGCATAAGCTGGCCTGCCCAAAATAGCATGATAAGCACTCTGGAAATCTACGACTTCAAATGTCAACTTTCTTTGCAGTAATTCTTGGAATCACCGAACACTACATCAGGGGTGATCTGGCCGAGTGACGCTTCCTTCTTGCTAGGGATGACTCCATGGAAACTCATATTGCTTTCACTGAGTCTGGACATCGGAATGCCCATTCCTTTCAACGTCTCTGCATACAGTATATTCAGGCCACTGCCACCATCCATCAGAACCTTAGTCAATCGATTACCTTCGACTACTGGGTCGACCACCAGCGCTGGGTGATTGGACTGGTCGAATGTGATGGCAGTCTGAGACCACTTCAAATAACTGGGTGTCACCGGAGCAACCATGTTCACTTCTCTATTGATGACATACTCTCAACATCAGCAAAAATCATCAGAGTGGAATTGACGTGCGGGTAACCATCATCGTCCTCTCCCCATCCTCAACTTTGTCTGTTTCTTTCTCCTTTTCCTTGGGCTGCTTCTCTCGGAATTGCTGGATTAGGAGTCGACACTGTCGAGTGGTATGCTTTGGGTAGATGAAATTACCCTCTTCATCTTTCTTGGTGTGAATGTGGCATGGTAAATCCAGCACATCATTTCCATCCTGATCTTTTACTTTCTTGGGGTTCCATGGTCCTTTGGGTTTCCCCTTGAACTTCCTTTGAGTCACGGCTAAGGCTTCACCAGGAGCGGCTGGCTCGGCTTTGCGCTTCTGCTTCCGACTGGAGTTTCCTCCCTCGGTTTCGTCGGCGACTGTTTTGTGTTTGCCACTCCGGAGTCGGTCTTCTTCTTCACCATTGGCGTACTTGGTGGAAATCTCCATCATCCGAGTCAGAGTCATATCTTCTGTCCGACCGAATTTCTGATTCAACTCCCGATACTTAACGCCTTCTTTGAAGGCACAAATTGCTTGGTGATCTGACACATTCTCCACCGTGTGGTGCAACGTGATCCATCTCTGGATATAATCCCTCAAAGTTTCCTTCGGTTTTTGAACACAACACTGTAATTCTGTCAACCCTGCTGGCCGCTTGCAAGTACCTTCAAACGTTCTGACAAATACTCGAGCAAGACCTTCCCAAGTATAAATACTACCAGGAGCTAACTGATTCAGCCACGCCCTGGCCGAGCCCTCTAGCATCAAAGGAAGGTGCTTCATGGCCACTTCATCGTTGCCGCCACCGATCTGTACAGCCACTCGGTAATCTTCAAGCCAAGTGTCAGGCTTGGACTCACCAGTGAACTTACTAACTCCAGTCGCCAACCTGAGGTTGGGAGGAATCACCGCAGCCCTGATGGCTCTGCTGAAGCACTCTGGGCCTGAGACATGCATTCTACTGCTGGTTGAAAAATCTCTGTCAGGGCCTTCTCTGTGAGCTCTGTTTCTGTCGACCAGACCCTGAACGAGAATAGATCTCGCATCAAAGCCTGGTTCCCTGGGGTCGACTGGAATCCTTCGCCCACCACTGTGAGGGCGTCTGTCATCCTGCTGCCGAGGCACATATGATCCACTCCTTGGGGGAGGCATGGGCCCTCGACGACGATCATCGTGATCGAGTTGGTGATCATATTGCTCATGGTTTTTGTACTGATCTCGTCGGTCTCCACGTCCCTCACGCCTCGGGGGCGATCTCGGGCTGTGAGCCGACTGGACTGTGTCCGCAACTACGGATCTGCTGTGAATCCTATTCCGTGACTGAGATACTACTGTATTCTGCTCTCCCGTGGCTCGGAAAAAAACCCGGATCTGCACCAAACCTCGACCAGCTTCTGATTGGGAAGGTTGAATTGACTCCGCTATTTGGGCCGCAGCTGCAAGATTCTGGATTGGAGTTCGGTATACCTGATTCGGAGGTGGAAAAAGTTGACATCGACTCAATTCGGGAGCACGCTGCCGAGCACGCTCGTCGAGTGCGCGTTGGAGGTTCTCTAGTCGAGTGCGCTCAGCCAAGTTGGCCAGGCGCGCCTCCTCCAAGGCCTGGGCCTCAGTGGTTTCTCCAACGATAGGAGTGTGAAGTGCATCCATGTTCCGGTGGCGAAGTTCCTCCCTCCTCTATGAAGAGAGGGGTTCGGGTCGGTACTCTTCGTGGACACGCGACGAATCGCCGTCACCATCACCTCCGTCTTCACGGGTGAAGCCAGGAGGACTACGTCGTCCATTGACCATCAAAACTTCTGCCGCGGGGTCGCTGCTGTCACACTCGGATGCGGTCTCTACGGAGCCAGTCGACAGGTCGAACGGGCCGTAGAGAGTTTCGTCGGGCTCGATTGCCGTGACCTGGGGAGTGGCCGATTGGCGAGCCACCGCGTGCCTCACCCACCGCTGAAGCCTCGACCGACCGAAACGTTTGCCCCGGCGAGCTGCAGGGAGGGAGGTCGGTACGGGAGCCTACCGATACTGAGTCGACGGCTGCCGCAGGAGGACGTCACGGACGCATGCGCGAAAGTGCGTTGCCCCGCGGACAGGGAGCGCCTCGAGGTCGAGTGGCGCTTCCTGGAGCCAAGCAGAGTCGTCGGCGATGAATACGAGCGCACCGAGACGGATCTCGTGGCCCTTGGCCAAACCTCCGCCTGAAACCATGTTGAAGGGGATCGGAAAAATCACAACTTCTCCAACAATTCGCTAAGACACCGGCCCCATGGTGGGCGCCAACTATCGTGGTTCTAAGTCTGACAGTAGAATGGGGGGTAGGGATGTAGAGGCAAGATCCTATCTATGGAGGAGTTGTTCATACGAGTTTTACGAGTTCAGGCCCTTCTCAGAGGAAGTAACAACCCTACGTCTCGGAGCCAGGAGGTGGTCGACTGGATTATATGCGTGTGTGTTACAGGGGGTGCGAACCCTTGTCCCTGAGAAGGGGGGTGGCTTATATAGAGTTCGCCAAACCCCTCCCGCCCTCAGTTACAAAGGGTTTAAGGTGCATAAAGATGGAGACGTTACTGGTAATGCCTGCCATAAAGATACATAATGACCCATAAAGCTATGACTTAATTCCCAACCGTTGCAGAGTGCAATGGCTCTAGATCTTCTGGTAGTCGAGTGATTGTCCATACGGTCGAGTGTCTTCAAGACTGTCTAGTGGAACCTAGCTTTATGGTCGAGTGAATGATGATTTTTCTTCGAATGCTCCTGGTTCCTTTAGAGATGTCCTTGGGGAGGGTATGTTGGATAGATCCATGACCCTACCCTAGGTACATAGCTTCATCATAGTCTAGAGTTTTAGGTGGAAGTTTAACTTAACAGTCTCCACTACAGTACCGGTATATAAAACAGTGTTTTGGAACCAAAGGCAAATTTTGCGTGCCTTTGGGATCTGGTGGGGAATTGCTGGAATTTTGTCTATTTTGGGCCTAGCCCATTAGCAGTTTCAGAAAAATTCTAATAAATCCTAGATGCCCACGCACCCATTCGTGCAAGGTAAGAGGTAGAACTAAAGTTTAGCCCCACATTGCTAGTTTAGAGGGAGTTGGACCTCTTTATAAGGGAGGCTCTTTCTCCACATGTATGAGGATGAGAACAAGAGAGACATCCATGCACACTCCTCCGACGACCGCCTCGCCACGCCACGCCACGTCACGACGTGCCGCGGGTTGTGGGAATGAGCCGAGCCGATGTCTAAATTTTTATTACGCACGACGGGTATACGAAAGGTCACGCGGAAGCTGAAACGTTTTGCTGTAGTGGAGATTGGATACGAACGACACACCTCTTCGCCTGCTGCCTATTCGTTTCGTCTCCCTCGTTCCCTTCAGCTCCTGG
The DNA here is from genome assembly GCF_018294505.1 of Triticum aestivum. Taxonomy (NCBI): domain Eukaryota; kingdom Viridiplantae; phylum Streptophyta; class Magnoliopsida; order Poales; family Poaceae; genus Triticum; species Triticum aestivum. Next base: position 188,339,973 of record NC_057812.1, on the reverse strand, counting down.
CGCAGCCTCTCGCCTCCTTCTCTTGCGCCTATAAAAGGGAGATCGCTCCTCTCAGAGATACGCACGAGAAGATCCTTTTCCTCTCACCACAAAGTTCCTGAGCACTGGGCTGCTGCTATGATCTTTCCCATCCCGGCTTGCGGCGTCCACTGCAGGTCGGGACAGTAGGCCTCCGAAACTCCACCTCTTTGAGTTCTGTATGGGAGAAGGGTGATAAGGTTTTTGGGGAGCGCTCAGCACGACTACTGACTTCTTTGTCACGGACGCCCCGGACTCCGACGACTACTTCCCCGACGTCGACAACCTCCTCGACGACATGGCTGGCGAGGACACCGACCCCAAGTCCGGCGCTTCTGCTGCTGCTGTCCCGTACATGTTCTTTCTCTTTCTATTAGAGGCCCTGCTACAGTTCCTTCTTATAATGTTTGCCCTAGATATGTTAGACTCTGTTTCATATACGCAACTTGCTATACTATCTGCTTTAGATGTGTTTAGTTACAGTTTATATATGAAGATGTTGTTTACCTTTTCTTTGTCAAATTGCATGACTTGTTTTATCACTGCTATCCTAGTCGTGCTTTATCTAGTATTTCTGTTAATAAAATCATTCGATAAATTGCTCATATTTCCAACACTTCCCCCGTCTCAAATTATTTGTCGCAGAAATAAATGTATTTTGACATATTTTGAATTTTACATACATTGAGTTCATCTATTTTTAAGACGAGTAATTGGGGACCGAGGTCGAGACTGAGGGAGCATCTCCGACGTCGCTGGATTGCTCCACCTGAAACTTGCTCCCGGCTGCAAGCTCCGGGTGCCGACACAAAGGTCCATGCAGAGGGCGGCCATCCATGTCATTTTTGGGATAACCCCGTCACGTCGTCTCCCCATCAGCCGGAGCCCCAAAATTTCGACAGAATCATCACCTCCGCGAACGAATCCACAGCGATTTCAGCGTGGACGAAAGAGAAAGCTGGCCTTTCAGCGCCCGGCACGTCGCCTTTCTCCGCCTCCTGCGCGCCTCCCCTTCCCTCTTTACCACCACTACTACTCCTACTACTGCGCATACACTCCTCCAACGACCCACCACCTCTCACTCGTCGCAACTCCCGAGCCGCGCAGCACGAGAGCCCACAGGCAGCTCCTTGGTCGGGTACCCCGTGACTCGATCCGCCTCCTCCGGGCGCTCCTCGTCCTTCCTTCTCCTTCCTCTTTGTCTCATCCCCGGACGCGCGAAGATCTACCACCCCTCAAGGCCCCGACGACGACGCCATTCCGGTGAGATTTCTCGCACCTTTTCTTGTTCTTTCATGGCAGCATTTCCCCTGCTTCGATCTCCGGCTCTTGTCCCTCTTCCTCCCGCCGTTACCGGACCGTGATCCGGCCATGTTTAGATCTGCGCTGCCGTTCATGCGCGCCGCCGTTTACTCTTTTTACTGCAGCGACCGCGAGATTCCGTGCCTCCGCATTCCGCAGATCAAAAGCCGAAAGCGCGTGGCACCCCCTGCCGGCTCCATGATGATTTCCCGCTTTCCCTCGGTTTTCTCTGCAAGAAAGTCTGCGTTTCGATGTGACAGTAAAGGGCGCCATTGATGGCGGTAAAGGACGCCATTGATGCGCCTGCAGCACCGTTTCCAATCGATCGTGGTAAAATGCGCCTGCGAGGGGCTAAAGGCGTCGTTTTCGGGTGGGTGATGGGGGATTGGGAGCCGCTTTTCTTTCCTCTCCTTTTCTGATGGGAAAGAAAGAAAGAAAGAGGGCACCGCTCTTTGCGGATCCCTAACAAATCTTGTTTATTCCCGAGTGGGGAGTGCTACATCTGCATCCATAGTGTTGCATGATTACAGTTACTGGGCGGTTGGACAGGTTCAGTGGCCTCGCCAGTGCCATATATAGGACTAGGATAGGAGGGGCGACATGAACTCTCAAGTGATAACTTTGTTAAGTCCAGTTGTGGCTTGTGACAGGACTCACTTCTCTCTCACTTTGGTGGGAAGGTTGATGGATCTGAGTGGTGAGTGTGGAGGTTCTTTCTTGATCTTGCTTGGGAGTGATGGTTGACTGTTGGTGATCTTTTGCTCTTTGAGTTGATGGCTCATGTAGTCATGCAATTATTGCCTGCATGTATCTATCTTTGGTTTATAAGATTTTTCTTGCTCCTTTTGCAGATTTGGAATGCACTTCAGTGGTCCATCCAAGCTCAAACCCTTGATTGACCAGTAGTATTGCAATCTGGGGTTCAGGTTTCAGTTGTCAGAGCAATGACTTCCAAGACAATGCCCCAAACCATCCCAACAATCCCCAACACTGAAGAAAAGAAGCAGTGTTCTCAGAATGATTCCTCTCTGGATCTCACCAGTTCGAGTAAACCCAGTACAGGCTTGCCAAGAAAATTGCCCGAATCGGCTATCCCGAGCAGTCCAAACAAAGAAGTCCAGTCCAATGACCAGAAACCATCTCACAAGCTACATGAGTCCGTTGATGTTACATCCAGCAAGGTTCCTGCAGATGATGAGAAGGATACAGTGGAAAATGGAAACACAGATGGAAACGTGAAATCAGACTCGACGGTAGATAAGGATCATGGTGCAGCTAGTGCAAGTGGAAGTGCCAGGTTGACAGGAAGGTCTGAGACTGGAGAAAGAGGTATTAGTAGCCGATGCAGGCCGAGCACAGGCAGTGATGTCAGCGAGGAAAGCGCGTGCAGCAGTTTTAGTAGCACCAGCAAGCCTCACAAGGCAAATGATTCACGGTGGGAGGCAATCCAGATGATCAGGACTAGAGATGGGATTCTTGGCCTCAGCCATTTTAAGCTATTGAAGAAGCTAGGTTGTGGTGACATCGGCAGTGTGTATCTTTCAGAGTTGACTGGAACCAAGAGCTATTTTGCAATGAAGGTTATGGACAAGGCATCACTCACAGGCCGTAAGAAGTTGCTTCGAGCCCAGACTGAGAAGGAAATCTTACAGTGCTTGGATCATCCTTTTCTTCCAACACTGTACACACACTTTGAGACTGACAAGTTCTCATGTCTGGTTATGGAGTTTTGCCCTGGGGGAGACTTGCATACACTTCGACAGAAACAGCGTGGCAAGTATTTTCCAGAACAAGCTGTCAAGTATGTCTGATCCATCTTTTACGCTGTACATAATATACTTTACTGTCTTCTTGACTTTTAGGATTCAGCATTTTCTTAGTATTTTAAACAATAGCGTTCATCCGATTCTGTGTGTTCCCATGTATCGTGGCAACAAAGCCAAGAATAGCGGAAAGTTACTATCTGTTTCAAGTTAGCTGAATGTATGAAAAATTGCCTGTAATGTGCTAATTGGCCAGATATCGTATGATCTTGTGGAAATTGTCAACGAGAAAGCAACATTTGCAAATTTAATTTGCTGCTAAAAAAACCCATCTACTTTGCTTCAGATTACATCCATGCAGCAGAACTAAACATGCATCAAATTAAATGAAGCAAATACAACATATAGCGACATAAATATCCCAGTAATATTGTTGTGAATACCTTTTTTAGTATTTCTTACAAGTTATTTCTACTAAATAAAAACTGCTGCACACTGATTCGATATTGCATTTCTTCTTAATCACAGATTCTATGTAGCAGAAATCCTCCTTGCTATGGAGTACTTGCACATGCTCGGTATCATATATCGTGATCTGAAGCCTGAAAACATTCTTGTCCGTGATGACGGGCACATCATGCTATCCGACTTCGACCTCTCCCTTCGCTGTACAGTTAGCCCGACTTTAATCAGGTCATCCAATCCCGAAACAGAAGCACTTCGGAAGAGCAGCCAAGCCTACTGTGTTCAACCAGCTTGTGCAGAGCCATCCTGCATGATACAGCCATCGTGCACAGCTCCCACAACATGCTTTGGCCCTCGGTTCTTCTCGAAGTCGAAGAAAGATCGAAAGCCAAAGCCTGAAGTTGTCAACCAGGTCCGTCCATGGCCCGAGCTCATGGCAGAACCTAGTGATGCGCGATCAATGTCATTTGTTGGCACACATGAGTATTTGGCCCCTGAGATTATCAAAGGTGAGGGCCACGGCAGTGCTGTTGACTGGTGGACCTTTGGTATATTCTTATACGAGCTTCTGTTCGGCAAAACACCTTTCAAAGGTTCAGGTAACCGAGCGACTCTGTTCAATGTCATCGGTCAGCCGTTGCGTTTCCCAGAATACCCATTTGTGAGCTTCTCAGCAAGAGATTTAATAAGGGGCCTACTTGTTAAGGAGCCCCAACAACGATTGGGTTGTAAGCGTGGCGCCACCGAGATAAAACAGCATCCATTTTTTGAGGGTGTGAATTGGGCGTTGATACGCTGTGCGAGCCCTCCAGAGGTTCCGAAGCCTGTTGAGATTGAGAGGCAGACTACAAAGCTGCCAGTGTCAACATCTGAGGCTAGTGCAGCACCTACTGGTGCATCCCAGAAAGGCTCGGATAACTATTTAGAGTTTGATTTCTTTTAGTGAACAGAATGTTCTTTTTTTTCCCATTTGTTTTGCATAATTAGAGGTTGTAGGCTTTCCGCATGTATGTGTCTGACAGATGAGTCGTATGTAGATTTTTGTGTCTGTCAACCTATTTCCTGTTTTGTAGTGAACGAATGGAAGTTTCAAATTTATATTCCTCCATAAGTTTTGAAGTCGCTAATCTTTGTGAGTTGAAATCTTCGTGCAGTGTGCAGAATTAAGCTCAGTTTTGTACAGCGTATGCTGTCGTAAAAAAAGTTATTACTGTCAGCAAGCCTTGTTTTGTTGGGGACTATGCGGTGTTTTTACCTGCTTGGTCATTGCTGTTGCTCACACTGATGGCTGCATCATTGTGTGCACGATCTGAATCACATTCAGGCGACAAGTCTTGCTGAAATAGTGTTTGATTGAAGTAGGGTAATCATGTGCATGTCAACTTGCACTAAGGCACTGATGACGTTATTTAACTTTTTATAAGTTGCTGAGCTCACTGATTTGTCCTAATATAGCACAGATGCTCCCTATCAACAATTATGCTACTAAATGATTGGCTACAACTTCTACCTAACCATCTTCTCTGTCCAGTTATGCACGTTCTGCAAAATGTTTATGAAGTCTTAGGCCACAGGTGCATCTATATCATCTGTATGTTTCCAAATGCAAATGCATTTTTTCATGTAGCTCCATAACCACTACAATTAAGTACAAGGCTTCATTACAAAATAAATAAAATAAAATAAGAAAGAACCCCACAGAGATACGCTGAAAAGCTCCATGTACGGTAAATCATCTCATTTGTACATCATGGATCGAGAAGTTTAAAATTCAAAATATGACAAAACTTTTAATCACAAACTTTTTGCTACCTGAAGATGGCGCATACAGCATTCCAGCTGTGAAAGTGACTGAAACAGCAATCAGGATGACAGGCACCTGAGAAACTTGGGAATCTTCCTTCTTTCTTTGGTTTTGCTATCATTTTTGCCATCAACTGCCTCTATGCTATCGCTATTTGGCGTAGATGATGGCGGTGTCGGGGTGCGAGATCTGCTGTTGTTATTTACAGGGGAAGGTGAAAATGGTGGCGTCGGATCAGCAGCCGTCGCCACTGCAACTTCTTTGTCATCACAGACAATCTTGACTTTGCAGTAGAGAGGTGCATTCTTCTGTATCTGTCCTGCTATTGTGTTCCCTTTCTTCAACTTCCTGTGTCCATTCAAAATTAAGTACACATATTATTTTCCAAATTGAAGAAAATAGTTGAAATCCTGCTGATTTTCATCCTTCATGGTATATTAGACCTCACCGCAAGTTGGATTTTGCAACCCCGAGTACTAGCTGCTTTATATTCAGAACAGGGATAAGTTCAGCGACGGCATCGGCGATTTGATCACTCTCGATGAGGTACACATCGACGTTAACCTGAACATAATTTGCAAGAATGGAATTTTACTAGTATGAAATTTGGCGTCCAGATGCTGCTAGCTCAAAGCGCGGCAGGAAGCAAAAAAGAATTTGCAAAGAACTGATGCAGCCAGTTTACCTGAAAGTTGCGACAGTGCTCCAGAAATTTTTGCAGCATCTCTCTCCTCTTGGATCTCTCTTGGTTCATGTAAGTTTCTACTTGCTCTGGGGTTGCTTGTCTCTTAGGCATCATTCCTACTATTTCAGAAAATTGTTGCCACATGTGTCAGATTCCTCACAACATAAAGACGCCTTTTAACTAAATCTTTGTTGCTGTTCAGTAGTCAAATGATTACATTCAGAAAACTCTGATATTCAGGACATAACTATTAAACCACACGTAGAAAGAAAAAAAACTAACGCCAAAAAGAATTAAAAAAATCGACATATTTGTCTCTTGGACCTCGTGATATATAGATAAAAAGGTGTAATGGTTTACAAACAAATATGTGTATAAATAGCTGTTGAAAGCCTCTATCGGGTTATCGTGTATAAGAAGGATGAAGCTATATACGCCCTCAAAAAAAAAAGAGAAGATGAAGCTATATATCAAGAAAGGAATCTTATTGTTTTGGATTGTTCACACTTCAGTGGCAGGCTAACATCAGAGACTGGTATGCGCCCCACTCTCCCCGGCATAGGAACCTAACGCCTAAAGTTTGGCATCCTATATACTCCACATATCATTCAGCCTTGAGCTAAAAAGTTTGATCTGATAGCTGAGATTTTTTTTTTTCATAAAATGATTGTTGAGAATATATACTTGGAAAATGATACCTGGCACAAGCACTATGCCTTTTCTCTACAAGGTCTACCAAAAGCATTCATTCTCTCCCTTTTGTGGCTATCATTGGACATATACTTCGGCAAAAGAAAAAAATGGAGATGTAAGATGAGAACCCTAATCTCCTTTTAAGCAAAAACCTGATAGCTATCAGCATCAAATTAACCAAGTAACTGTTCTTGGGAAAACACCATGTCCACCTAGTCAGTATAATTAACACTGAAAAGTGTGAGTCCGAACAGATCAGTCCATGAAAACCTAGGTCAGCATCAACAACAGTTTAGAACTTCCTCGATTGCAGCTCCGCGACGGGCCGACTTTTTCAATCGTTATTCTTCACGGCAGCTCCAAAACCCCTAACAGCCAGGTGTGGTGGACTGGCGGTGCCGCCTTTGAAAGTTCCAATCATACAATTCCAAATCCTCTAGAGACCAGTCCAAGATCATGACCTTGTTTGCAACCACCCCTTGCCAGCCAATCCCTTGTCTATGTGAACGTTGCTGGGACCCATTGGCCATTGGTGGTCGATCCAAGACCAGACTTGTTTCTACTGTGTTCTTACCAACTGTTTTGGAATGTTAGCCGTCGATCTTAACGTGACACTTTGATTACCAGTAACTTTTTAACTTTTACTCCCTCCGTAAAAAAATATAAGAGCGTTTAGATCATCACTATTTGTACATTCATGTTGCAAAATCGTTAGTGTTCTGATTGTTACTTCATGGAGGCAACTAGTAATAAGGTAGCTTCATCGATCTCGCAATGCTAAGGTGAACATGTTTGATTCAGGAGGTAGGAAAGGGGGAGAAGAGGGTTGCTTGATTACATGGGGTGGGGATGGTGGCGACGACGGGGAAGACGTGCACGAGGTAGACGAAGCTCCGCGGCCTCGCGAGCTGCGTCAGCGCCCACGACAGCGCCGCCATGCTGGACCCACCCTTGCCCACCGCCACGTACACGTCGTCGGCGTCGGAGGTGGCCGCTGCCCCGGGAGGAGGGGGAGGAGGCGGTCCGGCCGTCCGGTCGTCCGGCTCCAGCTCCTCTATCTCCCACGTGCTGTCGCCGTTGTTGGTCGGGCGCAGGCCGGTGTCGTCGTCGACCGCGCCGCGATGATCGTCCCGGATGGCCTCGGCCATGCCTCGATCTTCTTGGCCGGTCGGCCTCCCTGACAGGACAGCAGTACTAGCTAGCTCGTGGTGGAGTATGGAGCTTGGGAATGGGATGGAGCAACGGAGACGAAGGGAGGAGGAGGGCTTTGTGTGCTCTGTTTCGTCTCAATGTGGCCAGCTGGAGGGGGTCGTGTGTGTATGTTCTAGTTTGACTTTTTCCTGAAGATTGCTATACTATTTTTTTCTTCTAATACTGGCATAATTTTTGTTATTTTCTAAACCTATGTGTAGAGATTAGGCGGTGGCATATTCTGATACCTTTTAATTTAGGAACAATTGTATTCGTGCCCCTAGTTGGGTCACGCTCGACTAATTTGCCCCTATTTTTTCAGCAATTACGGTTTTGCCCAACTCACTTCACTTGACATGTGTTTTTGCCCTTCTGGGGCGGTTCCGACCAATCACGGTTCGCCACGTGGCGACTGCTCATTGGTCAGAACCATCCCGGAAAGGCAAAAACACAAGGCGAGTGAAGTGAGCTGGACAAAACCGTAATTATTGAAAAAATAGGGGCAAATCAGTCGAGCGTGACCCAACTAGGGATACGAATACAAAAATCCCTTTAATTTACGAGTTGCTGCAGACTGATGCCCTTTGATAGGGCACAAACGTGTATGGTATGAAGAACAAGGTGGATGATCATGAATAGAAAAGGTCAAAAATCAACTAATCAATAAGAGCAACTTCAATGGACGACCCAAACGGACGGCATTTTTATGCGCTTTTTGTCTGTGTAGGTCGGTCCGACGAACACAAACGTCCGCTATCGCGTTTGGGCCGGCGCGAGCGCCCAACACCGGCCCGATCCATTTTTATCGGCGCGGAAATAAAAAACGTTTAAGCATTTCAAAAATAAAACAAGTATTTAATTAAACATAAAAGCCGGCCACAAAGCCCGACGATAGTCCATGTTACATTAATTAAACATCAAAAAATTGAAAACTAGACGATGGCGCGCTGCCCTAAGCGTTCTCGTCCTCCTCGTCGTGGGCGTCTGCGTCGGGGCCGGTGAGATCGATCAGCGTCGACGCAAGGCCGGCCCAGGGGAACGCCGTGTTTCAAAGGGCGGCGATGTCGGGCTGTGCCGCCGCGGGCAGCACCGCCGCTGCCTGGGTCTGGCGTGCCTCTTCCTCGGCCTCGCGCTCGAGCAGCTGGCCCTGAGCCAGATCGGCGGAGCGCTGACCCACCCGCGCACTACTCCGGTCCACGAGTAGCGCTCGAGGGGGGACGGCTCCTCCGACGCGGCTTTGGGCGGGGACGGCGGGGACACTCGCGACACTACACAGTCGCCCGCCATGGAGAGGGCCATGGCCTCCGCCATGGCAGCTTGGAATGCCGCCTCCTCCAACTCCCTCCATTGCTCCTCCTCCTCGCTCTCCTTAATGGCCGCCTGGTAGGCGGCCTCGGCCTCCTGGTCCTCGTCGCGGACGACGAGCTGGGACGGCGGCAGGCTGCGGTCGACGCCGCGGACGCCGCGTCGCCTCACCTCCTCATGCTCGAAGGCAAACCAACGAGCCCAGCTCGGCGAGTCGAAGGCGTAGTCCGGGTTGGCGTGCTGCTCCGGCGTAAGCACCGCCCACCGGCGCCGCACCTCCTCCGCATGGGCCCTCGCTGGCCGTGGCGCGACCAGCACTGGGATCCTCTCCGGATCCAAATGCCAGACATGCAGCAGCGTGGCGTCGGGGTACGGCAGACGGTGCTGCCAATGCCACTCCGCCTGGTGCACCGGCACATTGATGCGCTGCCTCTACCGGGGAGCGCGCAGCGGTGACGGGAGGGCGGGGGAATGGCGGGCGGGGGCCTTGCGCTTCCTGCCGCTGCCGATGCCGGAGAACATGCCCATATTGGCGGTGGCTAGGGTTGTCGCCGACGGGGGGGGGGGGTTGGCCAGATGGGGACGGAGATGACTGGAAGTGGATGAGGACGGCCCCGCCGCATGGCCGGCTTAAAAAAGGATGACCGCCATCGCTGACGCGTGTGCACGTGGTCATAAATCAAGCTGACCGCGTGGGCAGCGGGTAGTTGGGCGGCCGCCAGGTGGGGACGCGGCGGACAGCGAGAAGGCGCTCGTGGCGTCCGTTCGGCGTCCCCGCCGACGCATTTGGTACGCAAATTTGAGCCACAAATGCGTTGGCACGGACGCGAAGTGGACGTGATTTGGGTTTGGGTCGGCGCGTTGGGCCGTCATTTTTATCCGCGTCGATCCAAACGGACGCAGACGGACGAAATGGGTCAACCCTTTGGAGTTGCTCTAACGGCGCGGCGAATTGAGCTTAGCTCAGATGGTTAGTTTTTCTGTGACGAAATCAGCTCACATGGTTCAAATACTAGACCTGATATTGATGCTTGTATTTTTTTGTCATCTTTTTAGAGATGATCTTTCAATGAGAGAAAATGTTTCCGTCGACTGTGAAGATGTATGTGATAACTTTATCAATTCTAAAATGATATGCCAACTCAATTTTTTATAAAGATACTCATAGGAATAGGATGTGCGCTCGTGTGTGTATTTGCACGAATTTTAATTCCTGAAACATACTCCCTCCGTTTCTTTTTACTCAGAATATAAGATTGGGTCAAAGTCAAACTACATAAAGTTTGATCAAATTTATATTAAAAAATATGAAATCTACAATACTAAAACTATATAGTATAAAAATACGTTTCATGGTGCATCTGATAATATTAATTTTATATTGTAAATGTTTATATTTTTTCATATAAAGTTAATCAAATTTTATAAAGCTTGACTTTGACCTAACCTTATATACGGATTAAAAGAAACGGAGAGAGTATATTGTCAACCGGACATGTCAATTAATTTAGTCGTGCGTGTGGTTACACGAACTATTGAACGGAGCTGGTTGACATGTGTTGAGTAGGCCGGTTCCCGACAGTGCACCGGAACACGTTGTTGAGTCGAGCTACTGCATGGCAGAAGGAGATGACGCACATTATCGAGTAGTATACGGGGCAAGATTACTGTAACGCAGATTATTGCAGGGCCAGCGTGGACCAGGAGGGGAATATGCCGGGGGATCTCGGTCGGATCCCTTCCGGTGGCGATGGCGACGCGGGGCTGCGCCGGGGTCAAAGGGGTGGGAGGGCCAGCTGACGCCTTTGAATCGTCCGCCGTGACCGCCTATGGCTTGGCAACACAGGGTAAGTCCTTTTATTTTTTGGAACTGAAAACAGGGTATAAGAGCATGCCCCCCTCCCCCCACACCACCACATCAGCCCCTTCCCTCCCTCCCCCAAGGCCTTTTTCTTATCGCCGGCGAGAAAAAAAGGGTCCAATCGCATCTTCAGAAGTCCACTTTCCGTCGCTTAGGACCGAATTTGACGCCGGCGGACCTAGACCAAACCTGACGCGTTGAGGGACGCCCATAAAAACTTTTTTGGCACGAAAGACTGGTGGACCAGTCGAGTCAGCGACTAGGCACGTTCGTCGTCCTCATCGTCTCGTTTTCTCGCGGGGAATCAATGCGAAGGCTGCTACCGGTCAGCCTTCCATTGATTCCTCATGGGCGACGCTGTGAAGGCATGCCGCCACGTGTCCACAAGGTTGCTGCCCGCTCGCCGCCCACCCGCCGCTATAAGTACCGCTCTCCCTCGCCTCTGGCCGCACACCCCTCGCCGCAGTCCCTCTCTCGCCATCGTCGACCCATCTCCCCCCGCCCACCTCTCTCCCTGTCTGCAGCCACCGCCGATAGCCCATCGATTCCCCGGCGACGGAGCGACGGTCAACGGCTTCGGTCGCCGCCACCTTAACGAGTGGGAGGCGTACCTCCTCCACGAGGCAAACTACCCGGCGCCGCCTGACATGCGCGTGCTGGGCTCATGGAGGCTGAGCGCCGGAGGCGTCCCCGTCCCCCCGCCGCCCACCGACGTCGACCGCCGCCACAGTGAGATCGCGCGCGTTCAGGCGTCCCTACCGGAGAAGGTGCGGGGCCTACCGGAGTACGTCGCCGACAACCACGCTTGGTGGACGGCGTACTTCCGGCGCCGCCACAAGGAGCAGCTCGCCTCCACCAACAACGCGCCAGTGAGGGGCCGATACAACACCGACGGCCGCCGCCTGTGGTGGGCATCCTCGGGCGCACGCTCCATGCCGTCCTCGAGCACCTCGAGGGCGGCAACGAGCCGCCGCGCGAGTACCAGGCGGCCCCGGCCCCCCACCGGAGCGGCAACTCTTCTTGGCTGTCAAGGCACATGGCGGGCGGCTTCTCCTCCTCCTCCTCCTCCCGCTCCTCCGGGTCACCGGCGCTCGCCCCGGTCAAGGCCGAGCCCGTGGAGACGCAGCTCGGGCAGCGCACCCGTGGTGGCCCCTCTCCTCCCTCCTCCCGTGTCGTCAAGCCGAAGCCCGAACCGGGGCTCGTCGCAATGAAGACCGAGCCGGGGCTCGTCGCCATCAGAAGGAACACCCCTACACAATTGCAAAGTTTCGGCAACACCCATCTGTCATTGCCGAAAGAATCTAAAAGCATTGGGGGAGCAATCATATCCGGAGTGGGCTAAAGTTGAGAAAAAACTTAAAGCCAATTTTGCAAACAGAAAAAGAATTGGCTCAAATAAAAGAAGCATTGCCAATTGGTAGAATCAATGAAAAGAAGGATGATTCGAAACATGAAAGTGCTTCGGTTGAAAAAGCCAAATCAAGTAGTGTATATTCTGAATCCATCAAATCCAAATAGGCATGCATCATTGAGAAAGGGCATGGCAAACAGAGGAAAACAACCACTACTAGGGAAAACCCTAGTAGTAGCGCGGGTTTTGAGGCTAGCAGCAGCGCGGATGGCCGCGCTACTAATAAGGCGGTACAGCTAACTTATAGTAGTAGCGTGGTCCTTACCCGTGCTACTACTGTTGACGATATCAGCAGCGCTTTTTATGAACGCGCTACTATTACTTAGCTGTAGCGATTTCGCAGTCCCTCGCTACTGCTATATCTTTCATCATTCCCCCCCCCCCCCCGTACCCCTTTCCCTTCCAGTTTCCCTTTCAGATACTAGATACTAGGTACTGCTAGTAGATATCAAATTCATAAACCATTACTGGGTAGTACTCCCTTCGTTCCAAATTACTCGTCGTGGTTTTAGTTCAAACCACGACGAGTAATTTGGAATGAAAGGAGTACTAGATAACAATTTCATGCATAGTCAACATGCATCCTCAAGCAGTACAAGGTCATATCAATCGCGATCATCATATGTAGTTCTAGATGATATCGACAACGATCATCATATGTAGTTCTAGATGATATAGCCACACACACATATGTAGTTCTAGATGATATATCCACACACACATATGTAGTGCTAGATGATATCGAAGACAATCATCATCCTCAAGCCTGGGCAGTTGGTGTTCCTGATAGTAATTAGGATGGCCTGTACAACACGAAGATTCTTGCCATCGTGGAATTTCTTCCACCCAACCGAGTTTAAGTGTGTGCGACCGTCCGTGTCCACGCGGTAAGTACAGGTTGTGACGGAGCCCCTTGCAGTAAGGCGTAGTCCAGCTGAGCCTTCTTCATCAGGCTTGATACCATAACTCACAGATATGCTCTTTGCCAATTTCTGAATAAGAAAAACATTTCAATTAATAAATAGCCGCGCAAATAAGTACATATGGATTATCTACACTATTAATAGTTTCCTTAGATTCTACACTAATAAGCATGTGATCGAACTCTACACTAAAACATATCATCGACTAGATTCCACACAACATACCATATCATTGGACTGTACACTAAGTATTTCATCGGATAATTTGCATTTGTAAGTATAACATACCATATCATGTCGATCAACCATGGTATTTGTCAGGCGGGTCACGAATGGCACCCCGACAAAGTCAGCACGTGGCGGAATTATGTCCCACAGGTTGGACACCTCCTCCTCGCTCATCCTTGTTCTTTGAGCTACGATGGCTTCATGAAGTGGGTCCTCATCATCTTCATCGAGTGGGTCCTCATTATGTTCATCATCTTCATCATCTTCGTCATCTTCATCATCTTCCACCAGGTTGAGATAAATGACAGCCAGCTTGGGTCTTTCTGCTCTGAAGGAGAAGCTGATCAACTCACCACCAGTAAGACGCATGCGAGCGACGAAACGGGCCCATCCATCTCCTCCAATATGCGACATATTGCGTCCTTTCTCGACCTCCATAGTGTACGCCCCCTAGGAGCCTCAAATGTCACAGTGTCTCCTGTCAGCTTGTTGAATTTCAACCTCACATTGCATGAGACGATCTGTGTAAAATAAGCAAAATGACACAATGCAGTAATGCCAACACCAAAAATAAAATAGTTATTATATTTCATATAATTTCTTACCGCCGCATGACGAAAACCCGACTGGAAGTAGATGCCGAATAGCTTGCCAGTTGCAAGGCTGTTGGCGCTGTTGGGGAACATAGTAATTTCAAAAAAATTCCTACGCACACGCAAGATCATGGTGATGCATAGCAACGAGAGGGGAGAGTGTTGTCTACGTACCCTCGTAGACCGAAAGCGGAAGCGTTAGCACAACACGGTTGATGTAGTCGTACGTCTTCATGATCCGACCGATCAAGAACCGAACGCACGACACCTCCGAGTTCTGCACACGTTCAGCCCAATGACGTCCCTCGAACTCCGATCCAGCCGAGTATTGAGGGAGAGTTTCGTCAGCACGACAGCGTGGTGACGATGTTGATGTTCTACCGACGCAGGGCTTCGCCTAAGCACCGCTATAGTAATATCAAGGTGGACTATGGTGGAGGGGGGGCACCGCACACGGCTAAAAGATCAAACGACCAATTGTTGTGTCTTTGGGATGCCCCCCTGCCCCCGTATATAAAGGAGTGGAGGAGGGGGAGGGCCGGCCCTCTCTATGGCGTGCCCTAGGGGAGTCCTACTCCCACCGGGAGTAGGATTCCCCCCTTTCCTAGTAGAACTAGGAGCCCTTCCAAGTAGTAGGAGTAGGAGGGAAGGAAAGGGAAGGGAAAAGGGGAAGGAAGGAAGAGGGCGCCCCCCTCCCTAGTCCAATTCGGACCAGCCCATGGGGAGGGGTGCGGCCACCCTTTGAGGCCTTTCTATCCTTTCCCGTATGGCCCATTAAGGTCCAATACGAATTCCCGTAACTCCCCGGTACTCCCGAAAATACCCAAATCACTCGGAACCTTTCTGATGTCCGAATATAGTCGTCCAATATATCGATCTTTACGTCTCGACCATTTCGAGACTCCTCGTCATGTCCCCGATCTCATCCGGGACTCCGAACTCCTTCGGTATATCAAAACACATAAACTCATAATATAACCGTCATCGAACTTTAAGCGTGCGGACCCTACGGGTTCGAGAACTATGTAGACATGACCGAGACACGTCTCCGGTCAATAACCAATAGCGGAACCTGGATGCTCATATTGGCTCCTACATATTCTACGAAGATCTTTATCGGTCAAACCGCATAACAACATACGTTGTTCCCTTTGTCATCGGTATGTTACTTGCCCGAGATTCGATCGTCGGTATCTCAATACCTAGTTCAATCTCGTTACCGGCAAGTCTCTTTACTCGTTCCGTAATACATCATCCCGCAACTAACTCATTAGTTGCAATGCTTGCAAGGCTTAAGTGATGTGCATTACCGAGAGGGCCCAGAGATACCTCTCCGACAATCGGAGTGACAAATCCTAATCTCGAAATACGCCAACCCAACAAGTACCTTCGGAGACACCTGTAGAGCACCTTTATAATCACCCAGTTACGTTGTGACGTTTGGTAGCACACAAAGTGTTCCTCCGGTAAACGGGAGTTGCATAATCTCATAGTCATAGGAACATGTATAAGTCATGAAGAAAGCAATAGCAACAAACTAAACGATCAAGTGCTATGCTAACGGAATGGGTCAAGTCAATCACATCATTCTCCTAATGATGTGATCCCGTTAATCAAATGACAACTCATGTCTATGGTTAGGAAACATAACCATCTTTGATCAACGAGCTAGTCAAGTAGAGGCATACTAGTGACACTCTGTTTGTCTATGTATTCACACATGTATTATGTTTCCGGTTAATACAATTCTAGCATGAATAATAAACATTTATCATGATATAAGGAAATAAATAATAACTTTATTATTGCCTCTAGGGCATATTTCCTTCAGTCTCCCACTTGCACTAGAGTCAATAATCTAGTTCACATCGCCATGTGATTTAATACCAATAGTTCACATCACCATGTGATTAACACCCATAGTTCACATCGACATGTGACCAACACCCAAAGGGTTTACTAGAGTCAATAATCTAGTTCACATCGCTATGTGATTAACACCCAAAGAGTACTAAGGTGTGATCATGTTTTGCTTGTGAGAGAAGTTTAGTCAACGGGTCTGCCACATTCAGATCCGTAAGTATTTTGCAAATTTCTATGTCAACAATGCTCTGCACGGAGCTACTCTAGCTAATTGCTCCCACTTTCAATATGTATCCAGATTGAGATTTAGAGTCATCTGGATCAGTGTCAAAATTTGCATCGACGTAACCCTTTACGACGAACCTTTTGTCACCTCCATAATCGAGAAACATATCCTTATTCCACTAAGGATAATTTTGACCAATGTCCAGTGATCTACTCCTAGATCACTATTGTACTCCCTTGCCAAACTCAGGGCAGGGTATACAATAGGTCTGGTACACAGCATGGCATACTTTATAGAACCTATGGCTGAGGCATAGGGAATGACTTTCATTCTCTCTCTATCTTCTGCCGTGGTCGGGTTTTGAGTCTTACTCAACTTCACACCTTGTAACACAGGCAAGAACTCCTTCTTTGACTGTTCCATTTTGAACTACTTCAAAATCTTGTCAAGGTATGTACTCATTGAAAAACTTATCAAGCGTCTTGATCTATCTCTATAGATCTTGATGCTCAATATGTAAGCAGCTTCACCGAGGTCTTTCTTTGAAAAACTCCTTTCAAACATTCCTTTATGCTTTGCAGAATAATTCTACATTATCTCCGATCAACAATATGTCATTCACATATACTTATCAGAAATGCTGTAGTGCTCCCACTCACTTTCTTGTAAATACAGGCTTCACCGCAAGTCTGTATAAAACTATATGCTTTGATCAACTTATCAAAGCGTATATTCCAACTCCGAGATGCTTGCACCAGTCCATAGATGGATCGCTGGAGCTTGCATATTTTGTTAGTACCTTTAGGATTGACAAAACCTTCTGGTTGCATCATATACAACTCTTCTTTAATAAATCCATTAAGGAATGCAGTTTTGTTTATCCATTTGCCAGATTTCATAAAATGCGGCAATTGCTAACATGATTCGGACAGACTTAAGCATAGATACGAGTGAGAAACTCTCATCGTAGTCAACACCTTGAACTTGTCGAAAACCTTTTTGCGACAATTCTAGCTTTGTAGATAGTAACACTACTATCAGCGTCCGTCTTCCTCTTGAAGATCCATTTAATCTCAATGGCTCGCCGATCATTGGGCAAGTCAATCAAAGTCCATACTTTGTTCTCATACATGGATCTCATCTCAGATTTCATGGCCTCAAGCCATTTCGCGGAATCTGGGCTCATCATCGCTTCCTCATAGTTCGTAGGCTCGTCATGGTCAAGTAACATGACCTCCAGAACAGGATTACCGTACCACTCTGGTGCGGATCTCACTCTGGTTTACCTACGAGGTTCGGTAGTAACTTGATCTGAAGTTACATGATCATCATCATTAGCTTCCTCACTAATTGGTGTAGTAGTCACAGGAACAGATTTCTGTGATGAACTACTTTCCAATAAGGGAGCAGGTACAGTTACCTCATCAAGTTCTACTTTCCTCCCACTCACTTCTTTCGAGAGAAACTCCTTCTCTAGAAAGGATCCATTCTCAGCAATGAATATCTTGCCTTCGGATCTGTGATAGAAGGTGTACCCAACATTTTCTTTTGGGTATCCTATGAAGATGCACTTCTCCGATTTGGGTTTGAGCTTATCAGGTTGAAACTTTTTCACATAAGCATTGCAACCTCAAACTTTAAGAAACGACAGCTTAGGTTTCTTGCCAAACCATAGTTCATACGGTGTCGTCTCAACGGATTTAGATGGTGCCCTATTTAACGTGAATGTAGCTGTCTCTAATGCATAACCCCAAAACGATAGTGGTAAATCGGTAAGAGACATCATAGATCGCACCATATCTAATAAAGTACGGTTACGACGTTCGGACACACCATTACACTGTGGTGTTCCAGGTGGCGTGAGTAGTGAAACTATTTCACATTGTTTTAACTGAAGGCCAAACTCGTAACTCAAATATTTTACTTCTGCGATCATATCGTAGAAACTTTTATTTTTGTTACGATGATTCTCCACTTCACTCTGAAATTCTTTGAACTTTTCAAATGTTTCAGACTTGTGTTTCATCAAGTAGATATACTCATATCTGCTCAAATCATCTGTGAAGATCAGAAAATAATGATACCTGCCGCGAGCCTCAATATTCATCGGACCACATACATCAGTATGTATGATTTCCAACAAATCTGTTGCTCGCTCCATTGTTCCGGAGAACGGAGTCTTAGTCATCTTGCCCATGAGGCATGGTTCGCAAGCATCAACTGATTCATAATCAAGTGATTCCAAAAGCCCATCAGCATGGATTTTCTTCATGCGCTTTACACCAATATGACCTAAACGGCAGTGCCACAAATAAGTTGCACTATCATTATTAACTTTGCATCTTTTGGCTTCAATATTATGAAAATGTGTATCACCACGATCGAGATCCAACAAACCATTTTCATTGGGTGTATGACCATAGAAGGTTTTATTCATGTAAACAGAACAACAATTATTCTCTAACTTACATGAATAACCGTATTGCAATAAACATGATCCAATCATATTCATGCTCAACGCAAACACTAAATAACATTTATTTTAGGTTTAACACTAATCCCGAAAGTATAGGGAGTGTGCGATGATGATCATATCAATCTTGGAACCATTTCCAATACACATCGTCACTTCACCCTTAACTAGTCTCTGTTCATTCTGCAACTCCCGTTTCGAGTTACTATTCTTAGCAACTGAACTAGTATCAAATACTGAGGGGTTGCTATAAACACTAGTAAAGTACACATGAATAACATGTATATCAAATATACCTATGTTCACATTGCCATCCTTCTTATCCGCCAATTACTTGGGGTAGTTCCGCTTCCAGTGACCAGCCCCTTTGTAGTAGAAGCACTCAGTTTCAGGCTTAGGTCCAGACTTGGGTTTTTCACTTGAGCAGCAACTTGCTTGCCGTTCTTCTTGAAGTTCCCCTTTCTTCCCTTTGTCCCTTTACTTGAAACTAGTGGTTTTGTTACCATCAACACTTGATGCTTTTCTTGATTTCTACCTTCGTCGATTTTAGCATCACGAAGAGCTTGGGAATCGTTTCCGTTATCCCTTGCATATTATAGTTCATCACGAAGTTCTACTAACTTGGTGATGGTGACTAGAGAGTTCTGTCAATCACTATTTTATCTGGAAGATTAACTCCCACTTGATTCAAGCGATTGTAGTACCCAGACAATCTGAGCACATGCTCACTGCTTGAGCTATTCTCCTCCATCTTTTAGCTATAGAACTTGTTGGAGACTTCATATCTCTCAACTCGGGTATTTGCTTGAAATATTAACTTCAACTCCTGGAACATCTCATATGGTCCATGACGTTCAAAACGTCTTTGAAGTCCCGATTCTAAGCCGTTTAAGCATGGTGCACTAAACTATCAAGTAGTCATCATATTGAGCTAGCCAAACGTTCATAACATCTGCATCTGCTCCTGCAATAGGTCTGTCACCTAGCGGTGCATCAAGGACATAATTCTTCTGTGCAGCAATGAGGATAAACCTCAGATCACGGATCCAATCCGCATCATTGCTACTAACATCTTTCAACTTAGTTTTCTCTAGGAACATATCAAAAATAAACAGGGGAGCAACATCGCGAGCTATTGATCTACAACATAGATATGCTAATACTACCAGGACTAAGTTCATGATAAATTAAAGTTCAATTAATCATATTACTTAAGAACTCCCACTTAGATAGACATCCCTCTAATCATCTAAGTGATCACGTGATCCAAATCAACTAAACCATAACCGATCATCACGTGAAATGGAGTAGCTTTCAATGGTGAACATCATTATGTTGATCATATCTACTATATGATTCACGCTCGACCTTTCGGTCTCAGTGTTCCGAGGCCATATCTGCATATGCTAGGCTCGTCAAGTTTAACCTGAGTATTCTGCGTGTGCAAAACTGGCTTGCACCCGTTGTAGATGGACGTAGAGCTTATCACACCCGATCATCACGTGGTGTCTGGGCACGACGAACTTTGGCAACGGTGCATACTCAGGGAGAACACTTTTATCTTGAAATTTAGTGAGAGATCATCTTATAATGCTACCGTCAACTAAGCAAGATAAGATGCATAAAAGATAAACATCACATGCAATCAAAATATGTGACATGATATGGCCATCATCATCTTGTGCCTTTGATCTCCATCTCCAAAGCATCGTCATGATTTCCATCGTCACCGGCATGACACCATGATCTCCATCATCTTGATCTATATCAATGTGTCGTCACATGGTCGTCTCGCCAACTATTGCTCTTGCAACTATTGCTATCGCATAGCGATAAAGTAAAGCAATTATTTGGCGCTTGCATCTTATGCAATAAAGAGACAACCATAAGGCTTCTGCCAGTTGCCGATAACTTCAACAAAACATGATCATCTTATACAACAACTTATATCTCATCACGTCTTGACCATATCACATCACAACATGCCCTGCAAAAACAAGTTAGACGTCCTCTACTTTGTTGTTGCAAGTTTTACGTGGCTGCTACGGGCTTAGCAAGAACCGTTCTTACCTACGCATCAAAACCACAATGATAGTTTGTCAAGTTGGTGCTGTTTTAACCTTCGCAAGGACCGGGCGTAGCCACACTCGGTTCAACTAAAGTTGGAGAAACTGACACCCGCTAGTCACCTGTGTGCATAGCACGGCGGTAAAACCAGTCTCGCGTAAGCGTACGCGTAATGTCGGTCCGGGCCGCTTCATCCAACAATATTGTTGAACCTAAGTGTGACATGCTAGTAAGAAGTATGACATATATCGCCCACAACTCACTTGTGTTCTACTCGTGCATATTACATCAACGCATAAAACCTGGCTCGGATGCCACTGTTGGGGAACGTAGTAATTTCAAAAAATTCCTACGCACACGCAAGATCATGGTGATGCATAGCAACGAGAGGGGAGAGTGTTGTCCACGTACCCTCGTAGACCGAAAGCGGAAGCGTTAGCACAACGCGGTTGATGTAGTCGTACGTCTTCACGATCCGACCGATCAAGTACCGAACGCACGGCACCTCCGAGTTCTGCACACGTTCAGCTCGATGACGTCCCTCGAACTCCGATCCAGCCGAGTGTTGAGGGAGAGTTTCGTCAGCACGACGGCATGGTGACGATGTTGATGTTCTACCGACGCAGGGCTTCGCCTAAGCACCGCTACGATATGATCGAGGTGGATTATGGTGGAGGGGGGCACCGCACACGGCTAAGAGATCAAGAGATCAATTGTTGTGTCTTTGGGGTGCCCCCTGCCCCCGTATATAAAGGAGTGGAGGAGGGGGAGGGCCGGCCCTCTCTATGGCGCGCCCTAGGGGAGTCCTACTCCCACCGGGAGTAGGATTCCCCCTTTCCTAGTAGAACTAGGAGCCCTTCCAAGTAGTAGGAGTAGGAGGGAAGGAAAGGGAAGGGAAAAGGAGAAGGAAGGAAGGGGGCGCCCCCCCTCCCTAGTCCAATTCGGACCAGCCCATGGGGAGGGGTGCGGCCACCCTTTGAGGCCTTTCTCTCCTTTCCCGTATGGCCCATTAAGGCCCAATACGAATTCCCGTAACTCCCCGGTACTCCCGAAAATACCCGAATCACTCGGAACCTTTCCGATGTCCGAATATAGTCGTCCAATATATCGATCTTTACGTCTCGACCATTTCGAGACTCCTCGTCATGTCCCCGATCTCATCCGGGACTCCGAACTCCTTCGGTACATCAAAACACATAAACTCATAATATAACCGTCATCGAACTTTAAGCGTGCGGACCCTACGGGTTCGAGAACTATGTAGACATGACCGAGACACGTCTCCGGTCAATAACCAATAGCGGAACCTGGATGCTCATATTGGCTCCTACATATTCTACGAAGATCTTTATCGGTCAAACCGCATAACAACATACGTTGTTCCCTTTGTCATCGGTATGTTACTTGCCCGAGATTCGATCGTTGGTATCTCAATACCTAGTTCAATCTCGTTACCGGCAAGTCTCTTTACTCGTTCCGTAATACATCATCCCGCAACTAACTCATTAGTTGCAATGCTTGCAAGGCTTAAGTGATGTGCATTACCGAGTGGGCCCAGAGATACCTCTCCGACAATCGGAGTGACAAATCCTAATCTCGAAATACGCCAACCCAACAAGTACCTTCGGAGACACCTGTAGAGCACCTTTATAATCACCCAGTTACGTTGTGACGTTTGGTAGCACACAAAGTGTTCCTCCGGTAAACGGGAGTTGCATAATCTCATAGTCATAGGAACATGTATAAGTCATGAAGAAAGCAATAGCAACAAACTAAACGATCAAGTGCTATGCTAACGGAATGGGTCAAGTCAATCACATCATTCTCCTAATGATGTGATCCCGTTAATCAAATGAAAACTCATGTCTATGGTTAGGAAACATAACCATCTTTGATCAACGAGCTAGTCAAGTAGAGGCATACTAGTGACACTCTGTTTGTCTATGTATTCACACATGTATTATGTTTTCGGTTAATATAATTCTAGCATGAATAATAAACATTTATCATGATATAAAGAAATAAATAATAACTTTATTATTGCCTCTAGGGCATATTTCCTTCAGGCGCACCTTGACTTGCATAGTCGACATAGTGGTGGTGGTGGTGGCGCCATTTTTCCTAAAGCAATATGAGCAAAGGATTAACGATCCACTTCACAGGAAAGAAAAACAGTAGCATGAGATATTTTTGGTTCTTCCGCGAGAAGCAATTTGATGGACAATTATAATCCTAAGATCTAGTGACATATTAGATGACAAGGTACCACCTACATTTTGCCAAAAAGTAACTTATTAAAAAACAAAAGAAACTACGTACCTATCCATGTACAGAAAAAAATAACAATAAAATGGTGCATACTAAATCAACTAAATGAACTAGCCTACTAAATTAACTAAATCAAAATGTTCTAAATCAACTAGATGAACTAGCCTACTAAATCAACTACATCAAAATGTTCTAAATCAACTAAATCAACTAGCCTACTAAATCAACTAAATCAAAATGTTCTAAATCAACTAAATCAACTAGCCTACTAAATCAACTAAATCGAAATGTTCTAAATCAACTAAATCAACTAGCCTACTAAATCAACTAAATCAAAATGTTGCATATGAACTAGCCTACTAAATAAAAATGTAGCAGGCAGGAGGGAGAAGGAGGGGCGACTCAAGGAGGGAGAAGAGAGTAGGATGGAGGAGGAAGGCGGAGCGAGGAGGGGCCGGCCGGCGGCCAGTGGAGGGAGGACGGAGGAGGAAGGCGGAGCGAGGAGGGGCCGGCCAGCAGCGAGTGGAGAGGAAGGATGGAGGAGGAGGCCGGTACCGAGTCCAGCAAGGAGGAGGAGGTGACGACGGTGCAGAGGAAGGAGGGGCAACGGGGGAGGACCGACGCGGGGGATTAAGAGGGATCCTGTGAGTGTGTGACTGTGAGTGGATCGGATAGAGGAGATGGGGGTGGGAGATGGAATGGCTTAGCAGTAGCGCGCTATAGAGAAAGACGCTACTACTAAACTACCTAGCAGCAGCGCCTTTCACAAAGAAGCGCTACTGTATGTGTCAGCATGTAAAAATAGACTTAGTTCAATGTATCAAAAATACATTGATCATCAACGATCTTTTTGTGTATAATCTGATTTGTCAATATGAGTCCTCACCGGTTTAGGAACAGGTGAAGACTCATATTGCAGCCACAAATTCTACACATAGAGTTCAATGAAGACCAAGTGCTTGTCAAAGTTTGAGAAGTAACATATTTAAGGTGGTAGAAACTCTCTTCATGGAGCGAGGTGGGACTAAATTTTTGTAGTAAACTTAGCAGTAGCGCTTATTGGCGAAATGTGCTGCTACTATGCTACGTAGCAGTAGCGCCCGTCGTTATAACGCGTTGCTACTATAGCTAGCCTCGCGGCGGCCTCGTGGGAATTATAGCAGTAGCACGTCTTTGAGAGGGCACGCTACTGCTATATTTATTTCAGCAGTGAGTTATTCTTGAGCTTGCTACTGCTAATTAGCAGTAGCGCCTTATTTTAAAGCGCGCTGCTGATAAGATTATGTGTATAGGCTTTTCCCTAGTAGTGAATCGTGCTTGATTTTTATGAAGTTAATGGAACATACTTCCTGCCCTACGAGTTCCATGTCTTAGAAATTGACAAGCCTCAAGGACAAGAACAAGTAGCGGAACAAAGTTCGGTTGACAAGGATCTTCGAAGTAATGACACACGGATTCAAGAAGAAGATGATGACAAGGCGTAGGGGAGCCATCCAAAGACGGAGCAAGATATTGTTCAAGTCACACCACCATCATGCTCTCCCAACATATTTGAAGAGGTTTGTCTGGCAAGTAATTTATCTATTTTCATATTTGGTCACAACTTTATTGTTGATGCATCTATTAGAAAAATTCTCATAAGTAATTTTGAAAGACCAACGAAGAAGGGTAATTTACTTGTTAGCAATAAACTTGTTATAGAGCATATTGGTAAACCCATTGCGCCATTTATAAAGACCGATAGTGACTTATTATTGCAGGCAAGGCTTTCCCCATTGCTTTATCTAAACTTCATATCTAATTGGGTAGCTTTGCTTATTTCTTACTTGGTTTACACTTGGTATCAATTGAGATATGTATGTTCTAACTATTTCCGTTTTAGAAATTTAAAGCCAAGGTTAAATTCTGTTAAGAAAACCAATGCTGTATAATATCTTACCCAAATACATCGGAGATATAGTGCAAAACACAATGCATAGCCGAATGGGGTGATGCAAAATCTGAACCATTCGTTTGTTTAACTCCAAAGCCGTTCTCGCAACAAGATCGGCTAGAAAATAAAAATTATACCTTCAATTCAAACATAGTGGGATTTGCTCTTACGGAGCACCAAAGCCTAGCCTAACACGGTGATCATAACGACAAGTTACAGGATCATTGGAAAGTTTGACAAGGGATTAGATAGCTCGAGTGTGGGATTTGCTCCTCCGACGATGGAGAGATATTCTTAGGCCCTCTCAGTGTGACGACATCCATCATCGTCTGGCCAAACACATGTGACTATGTCACGGGGATGTGAAAACACTTCAACGAGAAAGAAGAACAAAACTGACAACAAGAATGACGGTATAGTGAGCATGTGTATGTCTCAAAAGGATACCGGCACACCTCAGGTTTTTGTAAAGTATTGCGAAGTAAAGGGAACAACACATGATAACCAAAGGTTCACTCGAATTTCATTCATGTAATCATAGGGATCAATATGGATGTCCACGATTCCGCTATCGGTCATTGAATGAAGATGTTTTGTTCATGTCTATGGTTTACCGAACCTACAGGGTCACAAGCTTAAGGCGATCACAATCTGCTGAGTGATAGTAGGACAGGAGTAACGAGGAAATATTTGTGAAATAGTTTTGTTAATATTTGAAATAGTTTTGAGAGGAACCGGAAGGGTTTCAGAGTTTATCGGGCAATACCGGGCGAAGGAAATATGCCCTAGAGGCAATAATAAAGTTGTTATTTATATTTCTTATATCATGATAAATGTTTATTATTGATGCTAGAATTGTATTAACCGGAAACTTAGTACATGTGTGAATACATAGACAAATAGAGTGTCCCTAGTATGCCTCTACTTGACTAGCTCATTAATAAAAGATGGTTAAGTTTCCTAGCCATAGACATGTGTTTGTCATTTGATGAACGGGGTCACATCATTAGAGGATGATGTAATGGACAAGACCCATCCGTTATCTTAGCACTATGATCGTTTAGTTTGTTGCTATTGCTTTCTTCATGACTTATACATGTTCCTATGACTATGAGATTATGCAACTCCCGAATACCGGAGGAACACTTAGTGTGCTATCAAATGTCACAACGTAATTGGGTGATTATAAAGATGCTCTACAGGTGTCTCCAATGGTGTTTGTTGAGTTGGCATAGATCGAGATTAGGATTTGTCACTCCGATTGTCGGAGAGGTATCTCTGGGCCCTCTCGGTAATGCACATCACTATAAGACTTGCAAGCAATGTGACTAATGAGTTAGTGGCGGGATGATGCATTATAGAACGAGTAAAGAGACTTGCCGGTAACGAGATTGAACTAGGTATGATGATACCGACGATTGAATCTCGGGCAAGTAACATACAGATGACAAAGGGAACAACGTATGTTGTTATGCGGTTCAACCGATAAAGATCTTCATAGAATATGTAGGAGCCAATATGGGCATCCAGGTTCCTCTATTGGTTATTAACCAGAGAGATGTCTCGGTCATGTCTACATAGTTCTCGAACCCGTAGGGTCCGCACGCTTAACGTTCGTTTACGATATAGTATTATATGAGTAATGTATGTTGGTGACCGAATGTTGTTCGGAGTCCCGGATGAGATCACGGACATGACGAGGAACTCCAGAATCATCCGAATATAAAGATTGATATATGGGATACTAGTGTTTGGTCCCCGGAAGGGTTCCGGAATTCACCGGAAGGGGTTCCGGATGTTCCCCGAAATGTTTGGGTACGAGAACACTTTATTTGGGCCAAAGTTTTGTGGAGTCCAGGGGCCAGACGCCAGGGTTGCTGGCGTCTAGGTCCACACGCCGGGAACCCTGGCGTCTGTAACTAGAGTCCGAGAAGGACTCTTGCCTTTCGTGTGAAACCGACTTTGTGTAGGCTTTTACTCCAAGTTTCAACCCCAAGGCTCAAAATATAAATAGAGGGGTAGGGCTAGCACCCAAGACACATCAAGAAACTGTTGGGGAACATACTAATTTCAAAATTTTCCTACGCACATGCAAGATCATGGTGATGCATAGCAACGAGAGGGGAGAGTGTGTCCACGTACCCTCGTAGACTGAAAGTGGAAGCGTTAGCACAACACGGTTGATGTAGTCGTACGTCTTCATGATCCGACCGATCAAGTACCAAACGCATGGCACCTCCGAGTTCTGCACATGTTCAACTCGATGACGTCCCTCGAACTCCGATCTAGCCGAGTGTTGAGGGAGATTTTCGTCAGCACGACAGCGTGGTGACGATGATGATGTTCTACCGACGCAGGGCTTCGCCTAAGCACCACTACAATATGATCGAGGTGGATTATGGTGGAGGGGGGCACCGCACACGGCTAAGAGATCAAAAGATGAATTGTTGTGTCTATGGGGTGCCCCCCTCCTCCGTATATAAAGGGGGGAGGAGGAGAGGGCCGGACAAGGTGTGGCGCGCCCTAGGAGGGGGAAACCTACTCCAAGTAGGTTTGCCCCTCCCTTTCCTAATCCAAGGAGGGGGAAGGAAGGAGTGGGAGAGGGGAAAGGCAAGGGGGGCGCCGCCCCCCCCTTTCCTTGTCCTATTCGGACTCAAGGGGAGGGGGCGCGCCTCTTGCCCTGGCCGGCTCCTCTCTCTCCACTAAGGCCCAACAAGGCCCATTAGTTCCTTGGGGGGGGGGGTTCCCGTAACCCCCGGTACTCCGATAAATGTCTGAAACCTTTCCGGTGTCCAAACATAGTCGTCCAATATATCGATCTTTACATCTCGAACATTTCGAGACTCCTCATCATGTTCGTGATCACATCCAGGAATCCAAACTACCTTCGGTACATCAAAACATATAAACTCATAATATAACTGTCATCTAACTTTAAGCGTGCGGACCCTACGGGTTCGAGAACTATGCAGACATGACCGAGACACGTCTCCGGTCAATAACCAATAGCGGAACCTGGATGCTCATATTGGCTCCTGCATATTCTACGAAGATCTTTATCCGTCAAACCGCATAACATCATACGTTGTTCCCTTTGTCATTGGTATGTTACTTGCCCAAGATTCGATCGTCGGTATCTCAATACCTAATTCAATCTTGTTACCGGCAAGTCTCTTTACTCATTCCGTAACACATCATCCCGCAACCAACTCATTAGTTGCACATTAGTTGCAATGCTTGCAAGGCTTAAGTGATGTGTATTACCGAGTGGGCCCAGAGATACCTCTCCGACAATCGGAGTGACAAATCCTAATCTCGGAATACGCCAACCCAACAAGTACCTTCGGAGACACCTATGGAGCACCTTTATAATCACCCAGTTATGTTGTGACGTTTGGTAGCACACAAAGTGTTCCTCCGGTAAACGGGGGTTGCATAATCTCATAGTCATAGGAACATGTATAAGTCATGAATAAAGTAATAACAACAGACTAAATGATCAAGTGCTAAGCTAACAAAATGGGTCAAGTCAATCACATAATTCTCCTAATGATGTGACCCCGTTAATCAAATGACAACTCTTTGTCTATGGTCAGGAAACATAACCATCTTTGATCAATGAGCTAGTCAAGTAGAGGCATACTAGTGACATTCTGTTTGTCTATGTATTCACACATGTATCATGTTTCCGGTTAATACAATTCTAGCATGAATAATAAACATTTATCATGATATAAGGAAATAAATAATAACTTTATTATTGCCTCTAGGGCATATTTCCTTCAGTCTCCCACTTGCACTAGAGTCAATAATCTAGATTACACAGTAATGATTCTAACACCCATGGAGCCTTGGTGCTGATCATGTTTTGCTCGTGGAAGAGGCTTAGTCAACGGGTCTGCAACATTCAGATCCATATGTATCTTGCAAATCTCTATGTCTCCCACCTGGACTTGGTCCCGGATGGAGTTGAAGTGTCTCTTGATGTGCTTGGTTCTCTTGTGAAATCTGGATTCCTTTGCCAAAGCAATTGCACCAGTATTGTCACAAAAGATTTTCATTGAACCCGATGCATTAGGTATGACACCTAGATCGGATATGAACTCCTTCATCCAGACTCCTTCATTTGCTGCTTCTCAAGCAGCTATGTACTCCGCTTCACATCTAGATCCTGCTACGACGCTTTGTTTAGAACTGCACCAACTGACAGCTCCACCATTTAATAAAAACACGTATCCGGTTTGCGATTTAGAATCGTCCAGATCAGTGTCAAAGATTGCATCAACGTAACCATTTACGACGAGCTCTTTGTCACCTCCATAAACGAGAAACATATCCTTCATCCTTTTCAGGTATTTCAGGATGTTCTTGACCATTGTCCAGTGATCCACTCATGGATTACTTTGGTACCTCCCTGCTAAACTAATAGAAAGGCACACATCAGGTCTGGTACACAGCATTGCATACATGATAGAGCCTATGGCTGAAGCATAGGGAACATCTTTCATTTTCTCTCTATCTTCTGCAGTGGTCGAGCATTGAGTCTTACTCAACTTCACACCTTGTAACACAGGCAAGAACCCTTTCTTTGCTTGATCCATTTTGAACTTCTTCAAAACTTTGTCAAGGTATGTGCTTTGTGAAAGTCCAATTAAGCGTCTTGATCTATCTCTATAGATCTTGATGCCCAATATATAAGCAGCTTCACCGAGGTCTTTCATTGAAAAACTCTTATTCAAGTATCCCTTTATGCTATCCAGAAATTCTATATCATTTCCAATCAACAATATGCATCCACATATAATATTAGAAATGCTACAGAGCTCCCATTCACTTTCTTGTAAATACAGGCTTCTCCAAAAGTCTGTATAAAACCATAATGCTTTGATCACACTATCAAACATTTATTCCAACTCCGAGAGGCTTGCACCAGTCCATAAATGGATCGCTGGAGCTTGCACACTTTGTTAGCTCCCTTTGGATCGACAAAACCTTTCGGTTGCATCATATACAACTCTTCTTCCAGAAATCCATTCAGGAATGCAGTTTTGACATCCATTTGCCAAATTTCATAATCATAAAATGCGGAAATTGCTAACATGATTCGGACAGACTTAGCATCGCTACGGGTGAGAAGGTCTCATCATAGTCAATCCCTTGAACTTGTCGAAAACCTTTCGCAACAAGTCGAGCTTTATAGACAGTAACATTACCGTCAGCGTCAGTCTTCTTCTTGAAGATCCATTTATTCTCAATTTCTTGCCGATCATCGGGCAAGTCAACCAAAGTCCAAACTTTGTTCTCATACATGGATCCCATCTCAGATTTCATGGCCTCAAGCCATTTTGCGGAATCTGGGCTCACCATCGCTTCTTCATAGTTCGTAGGTTCGTCATGGTCTAGTAACATAACTCCAGAACAGGATTACCGTACCACTCTGGTGCGGATCTTAGTCTGGTTGACCTACGAGGTTCAGCAACAACTTGATCTGAAGTTTCATGATCATCATCATTAACTTCCTCACTAATTGGAGTAGGTGTCGCAGAAACCAGTTTCTGTGATGAACTACTTTCCAATAAGGGAGCAGGTATAGTTACCTCATCAAGTTCTACTTTCCTCCCACTCACTTCTTTCGAGAGAAACTCCTTCTCTAGAAAGATTCCAAATTTAGCAACAAAATTCTTGCCTTCGGATCTGTGATAGAAGGTGTACCCAACAGTCTCTTTTGGGTATCCTATGAAGACACATTTCTCTGATTTGGGTTCGAGCTTATCAGGTTGAAGCTTTTTCACATAAGCATCGCAGCCCCAAACTTTAAGAAACGACAACTTTGGTTTCTTGCCAAACCATAGTTCATAAGGCGCCGTCTCGACGGATTTTGATGGTTCCCTATTTAACGTGAATGCAGCTGTCTCTAGAGCATAACCCCAAAATGATAGCGGTAAATTAGTAAGAGACATCATAGATTGCACCATATCTAGTAAAGTACGATTATGATGTTCGGACACACAATTACGCTGTGGTGTTCTGGGTGGCGTGAGTTGCGAAACTATTCCGCATTGTTTCAAATGAAGACCAAACTCGTAACTCAAATATTCTCCTCCACGATTAGATCGTAGAAACTTTATTTTCTTGTTACGATGATCTTCAACTTCCCTCTGAAATTCTTTGAACTTTTCAAATGTTTCAGACTTATGTTTCATTAAGTAGATATACCCATATCTGCTTAAATCATCTGTGAAGGTGAGAAAATAACGATACCAGCCGCGAGCCTCAATATTCATCGGACCACACACATCTGTATGTATGATTTCCAACAAATCTGTTGCTCGCTCCATAGTTCCGGAGAACGGCGTTTTAGTCATCTTGCCCATGAGGCACGATTCGCAAGTACCAAGTGATTCATAATCAAGTGGTTCCAAAAGTCCATCAGTATGGAGTTTCTTCATGCGCTTTATACCGATATGACCTAAACGGCAGTGCCACAAATAAGTTGCACTATCATTATCAACTCTGCATCTTTTGGCTTCAATATTATGAATATGTGTATCACTACTATCGAGATTCAATAAGAATAGACCACTCTTCAAGGGTGCATGACCATAAAAGATATTACTCATATAAATAGAACAACCATTATTCTCTGATTTAAATGAATAACCGTCTCGCATCAAACAAGATCCAGATATAATGTTCATGCTCAACGCTGGCACCAAATAACAATTATTCAGGTCTAAAAGTAATCCCGAAGGTAGATGTAGAGGTAGCGTGCCGACTGCGATCACATCGACTTTGGAACCATTTCCCACGCGCATCGTCACCTCGTCCTTAGCCAATCTTCGCTTAATCCGTAGCCCCTGTTTCGAGTTGCAAATGTTAGCAACAGAACCAATATCAAATACCCAGGTGCTACTGCGAGCATTAGTAAGGTACACATCAATAACATGTATCTCACATATACCTTTGTTCACCTTGCCATCCTTCTTATCCGCCAAATACTTGGGGCAGTTCCGCTTCCAGTGACCAGTCTGCTTGCAGTAGAAGCACTCAGTCTCAGGCTTAGGTCCAGACTTGGGTTTCTTCTCTTGAGCAGCAACTTGTTTGCCATTCTTCTTGAAGTTCCCCTTCTTCTTCCCTTTGCCCTTTTTCTTGAAACTGGTGGTCTTATTGACCATCAACACTTGATGCTCCTTCTTGATTTCTACCTCCGCAGCCTTTAGCATCGCGAAGAGCTCGGGAATTGTCTTATTCATCCCTTGCATATTATAGTTCATCACGAATCTCTTGTAGCTTAGTGGCAGTGATTGAAGAACTCTGTCAATGACACTATCAACAGGAAGATTGACTCCCAGTTGAGTCAAGTGATTATGATACCTAGACATTTTGAGTATATGTTCACTGACATAACTATTCTCCTCCATCTTGCAGCTATAGAACTTATTGGAGACTTCATATCTCTCAATCCGGGCATTTGCTTGAAATATTAACTTCAATTCCTGGAACATCTCATATGTTCCATGACGTTCAAAACGTCGTTGAAGTCCCGGTTCTAAGCCGTAAAGCATGGCACACTGAACTATCGAGTAGTCATCAGCTTTACTCTGCCAAACGTTCTTAACATTGTCAGTGGCATCTGCAGTAGGCTTGGCACCCAGCGGTGCTTCCAGGACGTAGTTCTTCTGTGCAGCAATGAGGATAATCCTCAAGTTACGGACCGAGTCCATGTAATTGCTACCATCATCTTTCAACTTTGCTTTCTCAAGGAACGCATTAAAATTCAACGAAACAACAACACAAGCCATCTATCTACAATCAACATAGACAAGCAAGAAACTATCAGGTACTAAGTTCATCATAAATTTAAGTTCAATTAACCATATTACTTAAGAACTCCCACTTAGATAGACATCCCTCTAATCCTCTAAGTGATCACGTGATCCAAATCAACTAAACCATGTTCGATCATCACGTGAGATGGAATAGTTTCAATGGTGAACATCACTATGTTGATCATATCTACTATATGATTCACGCTCGACCTTTCGGTCTCAGTCTTCCGAGGCCATATCTGTTATATGCTAGGCTCGTCAAGTTTAACCTGAGTATTCCGCGTGTGCACCTGTTTTGCACCCGTTGTATTTGAACTTAGAGCCTATCACACCCGATCATCACGTGGTGTCTCAGCACGAAGAACTTTCTCAATGGTGCATACTCAGGGAGAACACTTATATCTTGATAATTTAGTGAGAGATCATCTTATAATGCTACCGTCAATCAAAGCAAGATAAGATGCATAAAAGATAAACATCACATGCAATCAATATAAGTGATATGATATGGCCATCATCATCTTGTGCTTGTGATCTCCATCTCCGAAGCACCATCATGATCACCATCGTCACCGGCACGACACCTTGATCTCCATCATAGCATCATTTCGTCACGCCAACTTATGCTTCTACAACTATCGCTACCGCTTAGTGATAAAGTAAAGCATTACATGGCGATTGCATTGCATACAATAAAGCAACAACCATATGGCTCCTGCCAGTTGCCGATAACTCGGTTACAAAACATGATCATCTCATACAATAAAATATAGCATCATGCCTTGACCATATCACATCACAACATGCCTTGCAAAAACAAGTTAGATGTCCTCTACTTTTTTGTTGCAAAGTTTTACATGGCTGCTACGGGCTGAGCAAGAACCGTTCTTACCTACGCATCAAAACCACAACGATAGTTCGTCAAGTTAGTGTTGTTTTAACCTCTCAAGGCCCGGGCGTAGCCACACTTGGTTCAACTAAAGTTGGAGAAACTGACACCCTCCAGACATCTGTGTGCAAAGCATGTCGGTAAAACCAGTCTCGCGTAAGCGTACGCGTAATGTCGGTCCGGGCCGCTTCATCCAACAATACCACCGAACCAAAGTATGACATGCTGGTAAGCAGTATGACTTGTATCGCCCACAACTCACTTGTGTTCTACTCGTGCATATGACATCTACGCATAAAACCTGGCTCGGATGCCACTGTTGGGGAACATAGTAATTTCAAAATTTTGCTATGCACATGCAAGATCATGGTGATGCGTAGCAACGAGAGGGGAGAGTGTGTCCACATACCCTCATAGACCGAAAGCGGAAGCGTTAGCACAACACGGTTGATGTAGTCATACGTCTTCATGATCCGATCGATCAAGTACCGAACGCACGACACCTCTGAGTTCTGCACACGTTCAACTCGATGACGTCCCTCGAACTTCGATCCAGCCGAGTGTTGAGGGAGAGTTTCGTCGGCACAACGGCGTGGTGACGATGATGATGTTCTACCGACGCAGGGCTTCGCCTAAGCACCGCTACGATATGATCGAGTGGATTATGGTGGAGGGGGCACCGCACACGGCTAAGAGATCAAAAGATGAATTGTTGTGTCTATGGGGTGCCCCCCTCCTCCATATATAAAGGGGGAGGAGGAGAGGGCCGGCCAAGGTGGTGGCGCACCCTAGGAGGGGGAAACCTACTCCAAGTAGGTTTGCCCCTCCCTTTCCTAATCCAAGAAGGAGGGGGAAGGAAGGAGTGGGAGAGGGGAAAGGCAAGGGGGCGCCGCCCCCCTTTCCTTGTCCTATTCGGACTTAGGGGGTGGGGCGCCTCTTGCCCTGGCTGACCCCTCTCTCTCTCTCCACTAAGGCCCAACAAGGCCCATTAGTTCCCGGGCGGGGGGGGGGGGTTCGGTAACCCCCGGTACTCCGATAAATGTCCAAAACCTTTCCGGTGTCCAAACATAGTCATCCAATATATCGATCTTTACGTCTCGAAAATTTCGAGACTCCTCGTCATGTCCGTGGTCACATCCGGGACTCCGAACTACCTTCGGTACATCAAAACATATAAACTCATAATATAACCATCATTTAACTTTAAGCATGCGGATCCTACGGGTTCGAGAACTATGTAGACATGACCGAGACACGTCTCCGGTCAATAACCAATAGCGGAACCTGGATGCTCATATTGGCTCCTACGTATTCTACGAAGATCTTTATCGGTCAAACCGCATAACAACATACGTTGTTCCCTTTGTCATCGGTATGTTACTTGCCCGAGATTCGCTCGTCGGTATCTCAATACCTAGTTCAATCTCGTTACCGGCAAGTCTCTTTACTCGTTCCATAACACATCATCCCGCAACCAACTCATTAGTTGCAATGCTTGCAAGGCTTAAGTGATGTGTATTACCAAGTGGGCCCAGAGATACCTCTCTGACAATCAGAGTGACAAATCCTAATCTCAAAATACGCCAACCCAACAAGTACCTTCGGAGACACCTGTAGATCACCTTTATAATCACCCAATTACGTTGTGATGTTTGGTAGCACACAAAGTGTTCCTCCCATAAACGGGAGTTGCATAATCTCATAGTCATAGGAATATGTATAAGTCATGAAGAAAGCAATAGCAACAAACTAAACGATCAAGTGCTAAGCTAACGAAATGGGTCAAGTCAATCACATCATTCTCCTAATGATGTGACCCCGTTAATCAAATGACAACTCTTTGTCTATGGTCAGGAAACATAACCATCTTTGATCAATGAGTTAGTCAAGTAGAGGCATACTAGTGACATTCTGTTTGTCTATGTATTCACACATGTATCATGTTTCCGGTTAATACAATTCTAGCATGAATAATAAACATTTATCATGATATAAGGAAATAAATAATAACGTTATTATTGCCTCTATGGCATATTTCCTTCAGAAACACCAAGCCGTGTGCCGGCAACCCCGTCCCCTCTAGTTTATCCTCCGTCATAGTTTTTGCAGTGCTTGGGCGAAGCCCTGCGAAGATTATTCTTCACCAACACCGCCACCATGCCTTCGTGCTGCCAGAACTCATCTACTACTTCGCCCCTCTTGCTGGATCAAGAAGGCGAGGACGTCATCGAGCTGAACGTATGCTGAACGTGGAGGTGCCGTACGTTCGGTACTTGATCGGGACGGATCATGAGGGTGTACAACAACATCAATCACGTTGATAAACGCTTCCGCTTTCGGTCTACGAGGGTACGTAGACATACTCTCCCCTCTCGTTACTATGCATCTCCTAGATAGATCTTGCTTGATCGTAGAAATTTTTTGAAATACCGTGTTCCCCAACAGTGGCATCCGAGCCAGGTCTATGCGTAGATGTTATATGCACGAGTAGAACACAAAGGAGTTGTGGGCGTGGGTATATACATATTGCTTGCCGTCACTACTTGTTTCTTGATTTGGTGGTATTGTTGGATGAAGCGGCCCAGACCGACATTACATGACCGCATTCATGAGACTAGTTCTACCGACGTGCTTTGCACACAGGTGGCTGGCGGGTGTCAGTTTCTCCAACTTTAGTTGAATCGGATTCAATGAACAGGGTTCTTTCTGAATATCAAAAAGCAATCACTATACCATGTCGTGCTTTTTATGCCGTAGGTAATAACGGTTCTTGCTAAGCCCGTAGCAGCCATGTAAAACTTGCAACAACAAAGTAGAGGACGTCTAACTTGTTTTTGCAGGGCATGTTGTGATGTGATATGGTCAAGACGTGATGAGATATAAATTGTTGTATAAGATGATCATGTTTTGTTAAAGTTATCGGCAACTGGTAGGAGCCTTATGGTTGTCTCTTTATTGGATAAGATGCAAGCGTCATATAATTGCTTTACTTTATCGCTATGCGATAGCAATAGTTGCAAAAGCAATAGTTGGCGAGATGACCATGTGACGACACGTTGATAAAGATCAAGATGATGGATATCATGGTATCATGCCGGTGACGATGGAGATCATGACGGTACTTGGAGATGGAGATCAAAGGCACAAGATGATGATGGCCATATCATGTCACATATTTTGATTGCATGTGATGTTTATCTTTTATGCATCTTATTTTTCTTAGTACGACGATAGCATTATGAGATGATCCCTTACTAAAATTTCAAGGTATAAGTGTTCTCCCTGAGTATGCACCGTTGCGACAGTTCTTCGTGCTGAGACACCACGTGATGATCGGGTGTGATAAGCTCTACGTTCACATACAACGGGTGCAAGCCAGTTTTGCACATGCAGAATACTCGGGTTAAACTTGACGAGCCTAGCATATGCATATATGGCCTCGGAACACCAAGACCGAAAGGTCGAGCGTGAATCATATAGTAGATATGATCAACATAGTGATGTTCACCATTGAAAACTACT
Organism: Triticum aestivum; assembly: GCF_018294505.1. Classification (NCBI taxonomy): domain Eukaryota; kingdom Viridiplantae; phylum Streptophyta; class Magnoliopsida; order Poales; family Poaceae; genus Triticum; species Triticum aestivum. The sequence goes on along the minus strand of NC_057812.1, from coordinate 188,302,661 downwards.
CCATCTCACGTGATGATCGGACATGGTTTAGTTGATATGGATCACGTGATCACTTAGATGATTAAAGGGATGTCTATCTAAGTGGGAGTTCTTAAGTAATATGATTAATTGAACTTAAATTTATCATGAACTTAGTCCCGATAGTATTTGCATATCTATGTTGTAGATCAATTGCTCGCGTATAGCTTCCCCGTCTTATTTATGATATGTTCCTAGAGAAAACTATGTTGAAATATGTTAGTAGCAATGATGCGGACTAGCTCTGTGATCTGAGGATTATCCTCATTGTTGCACAGAAGAATTATGTCCTTGATGCACCGCTAGGTGACAAACCTTTTTGCAGGAGCAGATGCAGACGTTATGAACGTTTGACAAGCTCGGTATGACGACTACTTGATAGTTTAGTGTGCCATACTTTACGTCTTAGAACTGGGACTTCAAAAACATTTTGAACACCACGGAGCATATGATATGTTCCAAGAGCTGAAATTGCTATTTTAGACTCATGCCCATGTTAAGAGGTATGAGACCTCTGACAAGTACTTTTCCTACAAGATGGATGAGAATAGCTCAGCTAGTGAGCATGTGCTTAGAATGTCTGAGTACTACAATCACTTGAATCAAGTGGGAGTTAATCTTCCAGATAAGATAGTGATTGACAGAGTTCTCTAGTCACTATCACCAAGTTACTAGAACTTCGTGATGAACTATAATATGCAAGGGATAACAGAAACGATTCCCAAGCTCTTCGCGATGCTGAAATTGGCAAAGGTAGAAATCAAGAAAAAGTATCAAGTGTTGATGGTTGACAAGACCACTAGTTTCAAGTAAAAGGGCAAGGGAGAGAAAGGGAACTTCAAGAAGAATGGCAAGCAAGTTTCCACTCCCATGAAGAAGCCCAAAGCTAGACCTAAGCCTGAAACTAAGTGCTTCTACTACAAAGGGAATGGTCACTAGAAGCGGAACTACCCCAAATACTTGGCGGATAAGAAGGATGGCAAAGTGAACAAAAGTATATTTGATATACATGTTATTGATGTGTACTTTACTAGTGTTCATAGTAACCCCAGGGTATTTGATATCGGTTCAGTTGCTAAGATTATTAACTCGAAACAGGAGTTGCAAAATGAACAAAGACTAGTTAAGGGCAAGGTGATGATGTGTGTTGGAAATGATTCCAAGGTTGATAAGATCACCATCGCACACTCCTTTTACCTTCGGGATTAGTGTTGAACCTAAAATAAATGTTATTTGGTGTTTGCGTTGAGCATGAATATGATTGGATCATGTTTATTGCAATACGATTATTCATTTAAGTCAAAGAATAATTGTTGTTTAGTTTACATGAATAAAACCTTCTATGGTCATACACTTAATACAAATGGTTTATTGAATCTCGATTGTAGTGATACACATATTCATAATATTGATGCCAAAAGATGCAAAGTTGATAATGATAGTGCAACATACTTGTGGCACTGTCGTTTAGGTCATATTGGTGCAAAGCGCATGAAGAAACTCCATGCGGATGGACTTATGGAATCACTTGATTATGGATCAGTTGATGCTTGCGAATCATGCCTCATGGGCAAGATGACTAAGACTCCGTTCTCCGGAACAATGGAGCGAGCCACTGACTTATTAGAAATAATACATATTGATGTATGCGATCTAATGAGTGTTGAGGCTCGCGGCGGGTATCATTATTTTCTGACCTTCACAAATGATTTGAGCAGATATGAGTATATCTACTTAATGAAACACAAGTATGAAACGTTTGAAAAGTTCAAAGAATTTCAGAGTAAAGTGGAGAATCATTGAGGGAGTCCTGGATTAGGGGGTGTTCGGATAGCCGAACTATACCTTCAGCCGGACTCCTGGATTATGAAGATACAAGATTGAAGACTCCGTCCCGTGTCTGGAAGGGATTTCCTTGGCGTGGAAGGCAAGCTTGGCGATACGGATGTTCAGATCTCCTACCATTGTAACCGACTCTATGTAACCCTAACCCTCTCCAGTGTCTATATAAACCGGAGGGTTTTAGTCCGTAGGACAACATACACATCAACAATCATACCATAGGCTAGCTTCTAGGGTTTAGCCTCTCTGATCTCGTGGTAGATCTACTCTTGTACTACCCATATCATCAATATTAATCAAGCAGGACGTAGGGTTTTACCTCCACCGAGAGGGCCTGAACCTGGGTAAAACTTCGTGTCCCTTGCCTCCTGTTACCATCCAGCCTAGACGCACAGTTCGGGACCCCCTACCCGAGATCCGCCGGTTTTGACACCGACATTGGTGCTTTCATGGAGAGTTCCTCTGTGACGTCGCTGTCAGGCCCGATGGCTCCTACGATCATCAATGGCGATGCAGTCCAGGGTGAGACCTTCCTCCCCGGACAGATCTTCGTCTTTGGCGGCTTCGCACTGCGAGCCAATTCACTTGGCCATCTAGAGCAGATCGAAAGCTACGCCCCTGGCCGTCAGGTCAGATTCGGAAGTTTAAACTACACGGCTGACATCCGCGGGGATTTGATCCTCGACGGATTCGAACCACTGCCGAGCGCGCCGCACTGTCACGACGAGCATGATCTAGCTCTGCCGCTGAACAGTGCCCTGGAGGCAGCACCCGCATCAGCTCCGACCCTTAGTTCGGAGCCGACCGCGCCGATCGAGGATGGGCAGTTGGATGCCACCTCGGGGGCTACAATCCAAACGGTGATTGAGCCGAACACCAGCCCCGTACTCTGCGAGGCTCGTGACTCCAAGGAGCCGGACTCCTCTCCGGAATCCGAACCCTCCGCGCCCCTGCCAGTCGAATCCGATTGGGCGCCAATCATGGAGTTCACTGTCGTAGACATCTTTCAGCACTCGCCTTTCGACGATATCCTGAAGTCACTAAAGTCTCTCTCTTTATCAGGAGAGCCCTGGCCGGACTACGGGCAGCAAGGTTGGGGTACGGACGATGAAGAAATTCAAAACCCACCCACCACCCACTTTGTAGCCACTGTCGACGACTTAACCGACATAATCGACTTCGACTCTTAAGACATCGACGGTATGGACGCCGATGAAGGAGATGATGAAGAACCAACGCCTACTAGGCCCTGGAAAGCCACCTCGTCATATGACATATACATGGTGGACACCCCAAAAGAGGGAGAGGGCGATGGAACAGCAGAGGATGACCCCTCCAAGAAACAGCCCAAGCGCCGGCGTCATCGGCGCCGCTCAAAATCCCGCCAACACAAAAATGGTGATTCCAGCACGGGAGATAATAATACTCCGGAGAGTGCCGAAGAAAACCCCCTCCAGCAAGGTTTAGCACAGGAGGATGAAGAAGCCAGCCCTCATGAAAGAGCGGTAGACAAAGAGGTCAAGGACGATAATTATATGCCTCCCTCCGAAGACGAGGCAAGCCTCAACGACGACGAATTCGTCGTGCCAGAGGATCCCATTGAGCAAAAGCGTTTCCAACGCAGGCTTATGGCCACGGCAAGAAGCCTCAAGAAAAAACAGCAACAGCTCAGAGCTGATCAAGATTTGCTAGTTGACAGATGGACTAAAGTCCTTTCGGCCGAAGAGCATAAACTCGAACGCCCCTCCAAGACCTACCCAAAGCGCAGGTTGCTACCCCAATTAGAGGAGGAAGCACTTGATGCGGCCGACCGGCCACCTCGTGGCCGCGACAAAGAGGCCTCCCGGCCCTCCACTCAAGCCGCATCCCGTACCAAGGCACGGGAATATGCGCCGGACTTACAAGACATGTTGGAGGACAAGGCAAGGCAAACACGATCGATCTACGGATCGCGTGGGCACCCCACGGATCGAGAAGGTAACCGTCACGTCGGCCACAAATTTGGCAGGGCCGAACACAGTAGACAAAGCTCATCGGAGCTACATCATGATATCGCCCAGTACAGAGGCGCGCACACCCACTGTGCTTTACAGACGAAATAATGGATCATCAAATCCTCGAGGGTTTCAAACCCGTAAACATCGAATCATATGATGGCACAACAGACCCTCCGGTATGGATCGAGGATTATCTCCTTCATATCCACATGGCCTGCGGCGACGATTTTCACGCCATCAAATACCTCCCGCTCAAGCTTAAAGGACCAGCTCGGCATTGGCTCAACAGCTTGCCAACAGGATCAATCAGTTGTTGGGAGGACCTGGAAGCCGCATTCCTCGACAATTTCCAGGGCACTTATGTGCGACCCCTAGATGCCGATGACCTAAGTCATGTAATCCAGCAGCCAAAGGAATCGGCCAGACAATTCTGGACACAGTTCCTAACAAAGAAAAATTAAATAGTCGACTGTCCGGACGCTGAGGCCCTAGCAGCCTTCAAGCACAATATCCGTGACGAGTGGCTAGCCCGGCACCTCGGACAGGAAAAGCCGAAATCTATGGCAGCACTCATGACACTCATGATCCGCTTTTGCATGGGAGAAGATAGCTGGCTTGCTCATAGCAACAACATGACCAAGAACCCTGGTAGTTTGGACACCAGGGACATTAGTGGTAGGTCGCGTCGCAACAAGCAGAAGCGCCGCATTAACGGCGACAATGCTGAGGATACGGCAGTTAATGCCGGATTCAGAGGCTCTAAATCCGGTCAGTGGAAAAAGCCATTCAAAAGGAATCCTAGGGGCCCGTCCAGCTTGGACCGAATACTCGACCGCTTGTGCCAAATACATGGCACTCCCGAAAAGCCGGCCAATCACACCAACAGGGATTGTTGGGTGTTCAAGCAGGCAGGCAAGTTAAGCGCCGACAATGAAGACAAGGGCTGCATAGCAATGACGACGAGGAGCCCCGGCCGCCGAACAACAGTGGACAGAAGGGTTTTCCCCCACAAGTGCGGACGGTGAACATGATATACACAACCCATGTCCCCAAAAGGGAGCGGAAGCGTGCGTTAAGGGACGTATACGCGGTAAAGCCAGTCGCCCCAAAGTTCAACCCATGGTCCACCTGCTCGATCACCTTTGATCGAAGGGACCATCCCACTAGCATCCGTCATGGCGGATTCGCCGCACTGGTTCTAGACCCAATTATTAACGGATTTCATCTCACTAGAGTCCTTATGGACGGCGGCAGCAGCCTGAACCTGCTTTACCAGGATACAGTGCGGAAAATGGGCATAGATCCCTCGAGGATTAAGCCCACCAAAACGACCTTTAAAGGCGTAATACCAGGTGTAGAGGCCAACTGCACAGGCTCAGTCACACTTGAAGTGGTCTTCGGATCTCCGGATAATTTCCGAAGCGAGGAGTTAATCTTCGACATAGTCCCGTTTCGCAGTGGCTATCACGGACTGCTCGGGTGAACGGCATTCGCCAAATTCAATCCGGTACAACACTACGCATACCTTAAGCTCAAGATGCCAGGCCCTCGTGGAGTAATTACGGTCAATGGAAACACCGAACGCTCCCTCCGAACGGAGGAGCACACGACGGCCCTTGCAGCGGAAGTACAAAGCAGCCTCTCCAGGCAGTTCTCTAGTCCGGCCATTAAACGTCCAGACACCGTCAAGCGCGCCCGGAGTAACCTACAACAAGACCGCCTAGCACGTTCCGAGCAGGCGTAGCAATGCGGCCCCAACCCCAACCCTCGCAAAAAGGCGACGCCAGTACTTCGCGTCCATAACTACGCTCTGGAAATACCATGGGCATAGGGGGAGGGGCACCATCACGGCACGCCCAAAGCACGGCTTAAACCGCACCAGGGGCTGCCGATTTTTTTCTTTTCTCTTACTTCCAGGACTCTACTCTTTGGAAGACCTGTTCGGCAGTTCAAGTGCCGCACAAACGATGCAAGGACCAGGGAAGCAGACAAGCCATGCCGCATTACGGAAATCCCAGGTGGTCTCTATCACGAGTAGTATACCTGTTTCGCATACTATTCCGCAGCTTGCCCCTGGAGCAGACATGTTAAATAGTCCAACTTTTTGTTTATCGCATTACTTGTATCGTTCCGCTTCGATCACAACTATTTTAATAAACAATGCATAACTTTTGTCTATTTTTTGCATTACCTTTTTTTATATGTTCCTTAACGACATGTTGCACTCGTACATGTTGGTACGGCCAAAATATGCCAGGGGCTTCAGTACCCCTCAATATGGAGTGAGAAGTCTGAACACTTCCACAAGTGCGGCACCCCGAACTTATAGCACTATATGCATAGGCTCTGAATCATGTCTTGGGTCAATAGTTGGGTTTGCCCGGCTCCTATGTTTTGGTGCCTTACGTTCCGCTATATCGGCTAAGGTAGCACTACGAGAACCACTGCGATTGTGCCCTAGTTGAGCTGGGCCGAGCACCTCAGTGGAGAAAGCTAAAACTGACTGTCATGATGAAGCGAGAGATGGTCACTGTTCGAGAGGTTTTTTCGAGTCCCTAAAGACTTATGCCGCTTAGGGCGAGGAGTCGGCTCTGTCCGGCCAAGGCGTGGATAGCGCCCCGAACTCGGTCTTCCGAATACTAGGGGCTTCGCCGAAATTTAAAATTATAGAATTCTATGGCTAAGTGAGAGTGTTCATGCATTATAGTCCGATTGCCTCGTTCGTTGGGCTGAGCGCCTCCCTCGAAGGACCCAAATATGGGAAAAAGAGCGCCCAGGTTTATCCCCGAACACCCCAGCACTAGCGGCAAGGGGGCAGAAGCCGACGACTCGCCATCTCTCAGTATTGATAAACAGCCGCACAGAAGGTAATATTTTAAATTCAAGCAGCATTGCTTAGCGCATATGAACAAGTTTTCAGCGCACAGGATAACTCGAGCGGGTTTTACTCAAAAAATGCATCCTTGGTACATTCATCCGCAACAAGGCTGGCACCCTTCAGAACATCCTTATAATAATTCTCGGGCTTGCGATGCTCTTTCCCCGGCGGTGGCCCGTCCTTCATAAGCTTCTCCGCATCCAGCTTGCCCCAGTGCACCTTAGCACGGGCAAGGGCCCTATGGGCACCTTCAATGCAGATGGAGCGCTTGATGTCTTCAAGCCTTGGACAGGCCTCCACCAGCCGCCGCACCAGCCCGAAATAGCTCCCAGGCAGAGCCTCTCCAGGCCACAGCTGAACTATGAGGCCCTTCATGGCCTGTTCGGCCGCCTTGTGGAGCTTGACCAGTTGCTTCAGCTGGTCGCTCAGGGGCACGGGTTGTCCGGCCTCAGCGTACTGAGACAAGAACACCTTCTCCATCGAGCCGCCCTCCTCGGCTCGATAGAATGCGGCGGCATCGGACACACTCCGGGGGAGATCTGCGAACGCTCCTGGAGAGCTCCGGATTCGGGTAAGTATCAAGTAACTCACGTTTATGTGTTCACTATGCATAAAGAATGCCTTACCCGCCGCTATCTTCTTCACCTCGTCCAACTCCTGGAGGGTCTTCTGGGATTCGGCCTTGGTAGATTAGGCATTTTCAATAGCCACCACAAGCTCGGATGCTTGCGTCTTCGAGTCACGCTCCAAACTCTCATGTTTTTCCATGAGAGCCTGGAGCTCTTGCCGCACCTTGCCAACCTCGGCCTCATACTTCTCCCGCTCGGTGTGCTCCGAGGTTGAATTCTTCTCGGCCTCGTCCATCGCTTGCTTAAGGGTAGCCACCTCAGACGTGGCCCCTACAATAGCCACGATAATCCTGTCATTTTTTGCAATTGCACCTTTTATATATATATATATATATATATATATATATATATATTTAACAAGGTATTTCTTACCTTCATTGTCCTCGAGCTGCTTCTTGGCATGCTCGAGATCTTGCTCGGACCTTTCGAGGTCCTGCTTTAGCGTGTCCACTTCCGCAGTCAGTGCGGCGGACGCAAGTAGGGTAGCCTGCACATGCATATTGACTCATTTTTGTTAGACTCCTGCGAATTCTATTTGATCCTCTATTCGGCCTTTCTTCCCGAACGCCAAACAGAGCATCATGGGCTACTGTCTATGCGGTACTATTATTTACACTTTCTTTACTTACCTCGAAGCCTGTCAAAAGGCTAGTACAAGCTTTAGTCAGTCCGTTTTTTGCGGACTGAACCTTCTGGACCACCGCACTCATAATAGCGCGGTGCTCCTCGTCGATGGAGGCGCCTTGGAGCGCCTCCAGCATATTGTCCGGCGCCTCCGGTTGGACGGAGGCTGTCGGCGCGGTGGACTTGCTCCTCTTGGAAGGAGGTCCCCCGCCGGACTCTGGAACCTTTGAAGGTTCCGGAGCGGTGTCTGGCCTAGGGCCGGACTTGGAGCTCTGGGGGTTTCATCCCCTTTACTCCTGGAGTCCGGGAGGTCGCCTTGCGGCGCCTCCAGGACCACCTCCTCCATGCTTGGAACCTGTTGGGACAACACCTCGGTGTCGTTCGTAGGGCGGGGGGAGGAAGCCGTCAGAAGCGAGTTCACCTCCGACGAGTCCAATGAGCCGCTCGACGACGCGTCGAGCCGGTCTTTGGGTGGGCTGCATAAGCATATTCGACATAAGGGAAAGCTATGCAATAAACGAATACTATGAATTACTCCGGTATCCGGATACTTATGATAAGCCCATGGGCTTGGACCTGGGCTACCACTCATCTCCGCCGTCGTCGGCATCGGTGGAGTAGTCCGGAGGAAGGGTTTTCCCCTTCTTGGACCCTCCGGCCTCCTCAGAGAGGGCGGCCTTCCTTTTCTTCCCTTCCCCCGCTGGAGGGGGGGGGTCTCTTCTTCCTCCTCCTCGTCTTCATGGGAGGAGTGCGTACTGGATTCGTCGGATGATGAATCCGACACCTCCGGGCGTCGGGCACTCTTTTGAGTCCCCGTGGCCTTCTTCTTGACCTTCTTCTCCGGCACCACATAGGGTGCCGGAACCAGCAGCTTCGCCAAGTGAGCATCCGCTGGGCCTTCGGGCAAAGGAGCCGGACAGTTGATCTGTCCGGACGTCACCTGCCAATCTTGTCAAAGGTAAGGGAGTTTAGATCCCGCATAGAGTCAAACTATGGAAAACTGATACCCTGTATAAGGAAAAAATAGCTTACCGCGAGCGCGTGACGCTGCGCGCTGAATCCACGATCCTCGGTAGCGGATGCGGGAGCCTCGGCGCCCTTGAAAAGCATCCTCTAGGCATCTTCGTACGTCGTGTCGAAGAGCCTGTTTAGAGTTTGATGCTGCACCGGGTCAAACTCCCACAGATTGAAGGCCCGTCGTTGACACGGGAGGATCAAGCAGATGAGCATAACCTGGACTACGTTGACAAGTCTGAGCTTCTTGTCCACCAGGGTTTTGACGCATGTTTGGAGTCCGGTCAGCTCTCCTTTTTTACCCCACGACAGGCCCGTCTCCTTCCAGGACGTGAGCCGCGTAGGGGGGGCGGATCGAAACTCAGGGGGTGCGACCCATTCGGCGTCGCGCGGCTCGGTGACGTAAAACCACCATGATTGCCACCCCTTCAGGGTCTCCACAAAGGAGCCCTCGAGCCACAGGACGTTGGCCATCTTGCCAACCATGGCACCGCCGCACTCCGCCTGGCTGCCGCGCACCACCTTTGGCTTGACGTTGAAAGTCTTAAGCCATAGGCCGAAATGGGGGCAGATGCGGAGGAACGCCTCTCACACGACGATGAACGCCGAGATGTTGAGGACGAAGTTCGGGGCCAGATCGTGGAAATCCAGGCCGTAGTAGAACATGAGCCCCCGGACAAATGGATGCAGAGGGAAGCCCAGTCCGCGGAGGAAATGGGGGAGGAATACCACCCTCTCATGGGGCCTAGGAGTGGGGATGAGCTGCCCCTTTTCGGGAAGCCGGTGCATGATGTCACTAGCCAAATATCCGGCCTTCCTCAGCTTTTTGATGTGTCCCTCCGTGACGGAGGAGACCATCCACTTGCCTCCCGCTCCGGACATGACTGGAGAAGGTTGAGGTGGTAGTACGGACTTGGGCGCTAAAGCTCGGGTGCGCAAGAATGGATAGGCAAAGGAGGAAGAAGGCGTGGGTAAAAAGGTGGATCCTTATCCCCTTATATGGGTGGATGCGACTACGTGTCCCCACCAGCCTGGTAAACTCGCTTATCTCCAAGCGCCGTAATCAATGGCGCGATTGGGTTACCCACGCCCGTATTGATGAGAATCCCGGAATAAGGGGACACGATCTCTGCTTTAACGAGACATGCCAAGGAAACCGCCTCGCATAACGCGCTAAGATGGGACAGTAAGATGGTTCGAATAAAAGCTTGGCCGTGGTGTGATGTCACACTACGGAGCACGTCCGCAGATTAGATTTGTGTAAATATTATTCTCTCTATGGCAATATGTGGAAACTTATTTTGCAGAGCCGGACACTATCTTTGTGTTCAAAATCTTCTATGAAGTACTTGGAGGAGGAACCCGCCTTGCAATGCCGAAGACAATTTGCGTGCCGGACTCGTCGTCATTGAAGCTTGGTTCAGGGGCTACCGAGGGAGTCCTGGATTAGGGGGTGTTCGGATAGCCGAACTATACCTTTAGCCGGACTCCTGGATTATGAAGATACAAGATTGAAGACTCCGTCCCGTGTCCGGAAGGGACTTTCCTTTGGCGTGGAAGGAAAGCTTGGCGATACGGATGTTCAGATCTCCTACCATTGTAACCGACTCTATGTAACCCTAACCCTCTCCGGTGTCTATATAAACCGGAGGGTTTTAGTCCGTAGGACAACATACACATCAACAATCATACCATAGGCTAGCTTCTAGGGTTTAGCCTCTCTGATCTCGTGGTAGATCTACTCTTGTACTACCCATATCATCAATATTAATCAAGCAGGACGTAGGGTTTTACCTCCATCTTCGTGTCCCTTGCCTCCTGTTACCATCCGGCCTAGATGCACAGTTCGGGACCCCCTACCCGAGATCCGCCGGTTTTGACACCGACAATCATCATAACAAGAAAATAAAGTTTCTACGATCTGATCGCGGAGACAAAATATTTGAGTTACGAGTTTGGCCTTCAGTTGAAACAATGTCGAATAGTTTCACAACTCACGCCACCTAGAACACCACAATGTAATGGATCCTTGAGGTTGCGATGCTTATGTGAAAAAGTTTCAGCCTGATAAGCTCAAACCCAAATTGAAGAAGTGCGTCTTCATAGGATACCCAAAAGAAACTGTTGGGTACAACTTCTATCACAGATCCGCAAGCAAGATCTTTGTTGCTAAGAGTGGATCCTTTCTAGAGAAGGAGTTTCTCTCGAAAGAAGTGAGTGGGAGGAATGTAGAACTTGATGAGGTAATTGTACCTTCTCTCGAATTGGAAAGTAGCTCATCACTGAAATCAGTTCCAGTGATGCCTACACCAATTAGTGAGGAGGTTAATGATGATGATCATGAAACTTCAGATCAAGTTACTACCGAACCTCGTAGGTCAACCAGAGTACGTTCCACACCAGAGTGGTATGGTAATCCTGTTCTGGAAGTCATGTTACTAGACCATCACGAACCTACAAACTATGAGGAAGCGATGATGAGCCCAGTTCCGCGAAATGGCTTCAGGCCATGAAATCTGAGATGGGATCCATGTATGAGAACAAAGTATGGACTTTGATTGACTTGCCCGATTATCGGTGAGCCATACAGAATAAATGGATCTTCAAGAGGAAGACAGACGCTGATAGTAGTGTTACTATCTACAAAGCTCGAATTGTCGCAAAAGGTTTCGACAAAGTTCAAGGTGTTGACTACGATGAGATTTTCTCACTTGTATCGATGCTTAAAAGTCTGTCCGGATCATGTTAGCAGTTGCCGCCTTTTATATAATCTGGCAAATGGATATCAAAACTATATTCCTTAATGGATTTATTAAAGAAGAGATGTATATTATGCAACCAGAAGGTTTTGTCAATCCTAAAGGTGCTAATAAAGTGTGCAAGCTCCAGCGATCCATCTATGGACTGGTGCAAGCATCTCGGAGTTGGAATATACGCTTTGCTGAGTTGATCAAAGTATATAGTTTTAGACAGACTTTTGGAAAAGCCTGTATTTACAAGAAAGTGAGTGGGAGCTCTGTAGCATTTCTGATATTATATGTGGATGACATATTGTTGATCGGAAGTGATACTGAATTTCTGGATAGCATAAAAGGATACTTGAATACGGATTTTTCAATGAAAGACCTCGGTAAAGATGCTTACATATTGGGCATCAAGATCTATAGAGATAGATCGAGGCGCTTGATCAATTTTTCAATGAGTACATACCTTGACAAGTTTTTGAAGTAGTTCAAAATGGAACAATCAAAGAAGGAGTTCTTGACGGTGTTGCAAGGTGTGAAGTTGAGTAAAGACTCAAAAACCCGACCTCGGCAGAAAATAGAAAGAGGATGAAAAAGTCATTCCCTATGCCTCAGTCATAGGTTCTATAAAGTATGCTATGCTATGTACCAGACCTATTGTTTACCTTAGCATGATTTTGGCAAGGGAGTACAATAGTGATCTAGGAGTAGATCACTGGACAGCGGTCAAAATTATCCTTATAGGACTAAGGAAATATTTCCCGGTTATGGAGGTGATAAAAGAGTTCGTCGTAAAGAGTTACGTCAATGCAAGCTTTTGACATCGATCTAGATGACTCTAAGTCTCGATCTAGATACATATTGAAAGTGGGAGCAAGTAGCTAGAGTAGCTCCGTCCGAAGTATTGTAGGCATATAAATTTGCAAAATACATACGGATCTGAATGTCGCATACCCATAGACTAAACTTATCTCACAAGCAAAACATGATCACTCTTTGGGTGTTAATCACAAAGTGATGTGAAGTAGATTATTGACTCTAGTAAACCCTTTGTCACATGGAGATGTGAACTAATCACATAAAGATGTGAACTATTAGTGTTAAATCACATGACGATGTGAACTAGATTATTGACTCTAGTGCAAGTGGGAGACTGAAGGAAATATGCCCTAGAGGCAATAATAAAGTTATTATTTATATTTCCTTATATCATGATAAATGTTTATTATTCATACTAGAATTGTATTAACCGGAAACTTAGTACATGTGTGAATACATAGACAAACAGAGTATCCCTAGTATGCCTCTACTTGACTAGCTCGTTAATCAAAGATGGTTAAGTTTCCTAGCCATAGACATGTGTTGTCATTTGATGAACGGGATCACATCATTAGAGAATGATGTGATGGACAAGACCCATTCGTTAGCTTAGCACTATGATCGTTTAGTTTTTTGCTATTGTTTTCTTCATGACTTATACATGTTTCTATGACTATGAGATTATGCAACTCCCGAATACCGGAGGAACACTTAGTGTGCTATCAAACGTCACAACATAACTGGGTGATTATAAAGATGCTCTACGGGTGTCTCCAATGGTGTTTGTTGAGTTGGCATAGATCGAGATTAGGATTTGTCACTCCGATTGTCGGAGAGGTATCTCTGGGCCCTCTCGGTAATGCACATCACTATAAGACTTGCAAGCAATGTGACTAATGAGTTAGTTGCGGGATGATGCATTACGGAATGAGTAAATAGACTTTCCGGTAACGAGATTGAACTAGGTATGACGATACCGACGATCGAATCTTGGGCAAGTAACATACCGATGACAAAGGGAACAATGTATGTTGTTATGCGGTTCGACCGATAAAGATCTTCATAGAATATGTAGGAGCCAATATGGGCATCTAGGTTCTGCTATTGGTTATTGACCAGCGAGATGTCTCGGTCATGTCTACACAGTTCTCGAACCCGTAGGGTCCGCACGCTTAACGTTCGTTGACGATATAGTATTATATGAGTTATGTATGTTGGTGACTGAATGTTGTTCGGTGTCCCGGATGAGATCACGGACATGATGAGAAACTCCGGAATGGTCCAGATATAAAGATCGTTATATGGGATAATAGTGTTTGGTCTCCAGAAGGGTTCCGGATGTTTCCGGAAATGTTTGGGTACGAGAACACTTTATTTGGGCCAAAGGGGAAAGCCCACAAGGTTTTTGGAAAGCGCAAAAGAAAGTTTTGCGGAGTCCAGGACGCTAGGAACCCTGGCGTCTGGTCCTGGAGTCCGAGAAGGACTCTTGCCTTTCGGGTGAAACTGACTTTGTGAGGCTTTTACTCCAAGCTTCGACCCCAAGGCTCAACATATAAATAGAGGGGTAGGGCTAGCACCCAAGACACATCAAGAAACACCAAGCCGTGTGCCAGCAACCCCGTCCCGTCTAGTTTATCCTTTGTCATAGTTTTTGTAGTGCTTAGGCGAAGCCCTGCGAAGATTGTTCTTCACCAACACCGTCACCATGTCGTCGTGCTGTTGGAATTCATCTACTACTTCGCCCCTCTTGCTGGATCAAGAAAGCGAGGACGTCATTGAGCTGAACGTGTGCTGAACGCGGAGGTGTCTTACGTTTGGTACTTGATCGGGACGGACCGTGAAGGTGTACGACTACATCAACCGCATTGATAAATGCTTCCGCTTTCGGTCTACGAGGGTACGTAGACATACTCTCCCCTCTCGTTGCTATGCATCTCCTAGATAGATCTTGCGTGATCGTAGGAAAATTTTGAAATACTGCGTTCTTCAACACCGGGTGTTACTGATAAATAATATATAGGTGGAAAATGTTTCCACAGATGTTAAATTAATAATAAAAGGCTCTAATAATAGTTATGAGACTTTTATATTTAATTAAATATCAACGGGTATTAAAACGCCAAAAGGTGGAAGGACAATTGGGCCATAAGGGCCCAATAGGGGAGGCGCGCCCTTTCCCCACTTGGGGTGGCCGAATTGGACAATGGGGAGGACACCTCCTCCCCTAGGTCCGGCGCAAGGGGAGGGGAGTTCTTCCCCTTGTGTGGAGCCCCCTCCTTTCCCCTCAACCTATATACAATAGAGGATTTTGATACTTTTGGACACACAAGTTTTGCAGCCTCCTCTAGTTCTAGTCCTAGTTGATCCTAATTGATCTAATTAGAGCTAGACCTAGTTTATCTAATCCTCATAATTAGAAACCTAGTGTGGTTCTAATCTCCTTTCTCTAATTCCCCGGCGATGATTAGCATTGGACGGCGAAGTGCTGCCAGATCGTGAAGATCGTACGTTTGCAACCAATTAGAGAAGTCGTGTTTTCGTTCTTCCATTCGAGGGATCATTTGAGGGTAGTTTGCGGGATCTTCATCAACAGTTCGAGTGACTTCAAGTATGATCTACACCGACTCGTCTATTTCCACTGCACTCCGAAGTCGGTAAAGATCGTTGATCCAAACTTTATATGCATCATCATATTGTTCCTGTGTGATCGTAGGGCGATTTTTTTCTACTACGTTCCCCAACATTGAGTCGTTCATTGTGGAAGCTATCAATGTGAGATTTGGGATGAACCTAGCTCAGCACCATTGGTTGCACTAAAATTGAGATCAACTCGGACAGTGCGGAGGTGGTCGCAACATTACTTGTTGGTTATTCTTCTTCAGTGGCGACTGCTGTCTTTGATGACTCTTATTTTATGCCTCTAGATTCAAATCATGTTATCTTTAATCCTTGTAATAGAGAGAGCAATCAGGTAGCTCACGAACTAGCTAGACTAGTGAGATTTTCTCCTCCGAATTCTTGGTTGGAATGTGCGCTGATGCTGTGATTCCCTTTATTGTAAACGATGCCACATTTTTGAATAAAGGAAGATTTTGATTGTCAAAAAGTAAAAATAAAAAATGGCTTATTGCCCTAACAAAATTAAACGACACATTTATGGCCTACTATTTGTTACTCCCCCCATCTCATGATATAAGAGCGTTTTTGACACTGATGTAGTGTCAACACTAGTGTCAACGCTCTTATATCATGGGATGGAGGGAGTACTTTTTACATATAAAGTCTTATGCTTCGTGTGGATGTCGTTATTGGGGGTACCTAGGGCAATTTGGTTATATAATTTGATCAACTGGTTTGATCTGACCATAACAATTTCTAATTGCATTTTGAGCAAACACCTAATATAATGATGTTTTTTTATCTAATGACATTTTTAGCAAGCATCTTAAGGAGCAATATCATTTTTAAGCGGTTGCAATTTCTGATTGCAAAACTGAGTAGCAGGACACTAGCTCGCTAGTGATTTTAGGGCTCGTTTGGACAGCACTCGCTAGGTGCTATGCTTGGTCTGGAGATAGACAATATTTTTTGTCGTGTTCAGCTCCCGTAGCTCAGTTGGTTAGAGCGTTGGTCTTATGAGCCGAAGGTCGCGGGTTCGAGCCCCGCCGGGAGCAATCAGCACATTATTTATTTTTATTTTGTATTGTCGCCCCGTCAGATTATCTGCCCCGCTCCGGAGATCCCTAGCAGCAAACCTTCGCGGCCCATGTTTTGCTTGCGCAATAAAAAGAGATGGGAATTCCTTCGCGGCCCATGTTTTGCTCGCGCAATAAAGATGGGAGTTCCTTCACGGCCCATGTTTTGCTCGCGCAATAAAGATGGGAGTTCCTTCGCGGTCCATGTTTTGCTCGCGCAGTAAAGCTGGGATATTTTTGTTCTTTTAGACGGCCCATATTTTTTTTTATTGTCGCCCCGTCAGATTATCTGCCCCGCGCCGGAGATCCCTAGCAGCAAACCTTCGCGGCCCATGTTTTGCTTGCGCAATAAAAAGAGATGGGAATTCCTTCACGGCCCATGTTTTGCTCGCGCAATAAAGATGGGAGTTCCTTTGCGGCCCATGTTTTGCTCGTGCAATAAAGATGGGAGTTCCTTCGCGGCCCATGTTTTGCTCGCGCAGTAAAGATGGGATATTTTTGTTCGTTTAGATGGTATTTTAGGCTTTTCGGTTTCTCACTGGTCTTTCTTAACTTTTCGACAACAAAAAAATTTTGAATTTCCTTTTGTGTGTGATTTTTTTCTTTCGCGAGAAACATGACCGTGCCTCACGAAAAACAGAAAAAAATGTGCATTTTTCCTTTCGTGAGAGGCTTGGTTTTGCATCCGCGAGCGTGCCTCTCGGAAACGGAAAAAACATATATTTTTCCTTTCGTGAGAGGCACGGTTTTACTTCCATGAAAAGCATGGTCGTGCCTCTCGAAACAGCTTTCGGAAAGAAAAAAAAGTGCTCCCGGTTCTGTTTTTTCGTGAAAAAAGAAGTTCGTCAAAACCTGTCAATATGAGATCTAGTTTTGAAGATGTCGACACGAGGAATCCAACGATGAAAATGGTTCGAGATTTGGATATGTGGTTTAAAAGATGAGATGTTTTGAATAAGGATCTATGAAAAAAGATAAAACTTCGAGGTTGCGACAAGTCTACAGGTGACTTGCCAGCAAACCGTAGTCGCCGCCGGCACCAAACCCGCCACTCCCTCCTCACCTCGCCACCGCCAGCAGTCACCGGGCAGCCCCGCGCGGCGACGTGCCCTTTCCCCCTCTCGCTCGGGGCTGGGCGGCGCGAGCCGTTCCTTTCGACGGGGGCTCGAGTAGATGCACGCGATCGGGGTGGCGCTGGTGCGGATAGGCAACTCGGGGGTGTCGCTGTGAGGCTTCACAGGGCGACGGGGGCACGCGAGGTTCCAGGTTGCGAGGGTCTAGCACATGGAGGTCGCGCGACGGCATTGCGAGGCTTCAGGGCGAAGGGGGCTCGCGAGGTCTAGGTTGCGAGGATGTAGCACGTGGAGGTCGCGCGACGACACTGTGTGGTTGTGTTGGGTGGTTGGCGTGGCTGTGAATGGTGGCACATAGTAGACGCACATGGTGCGTCGTGCGCGGGCGAGGGCTTCAAGTGGCGCAAATTTGGTGCGTGGAGCTGGCGCGGTGGCGCTGTTGCTTGGGAGGCGCGTCTCGGAGGCCAGGGGTGGCCCAGTGAAGTGGCTTTCGTGATGCGTTGGGGGTGGACATGTCGTCTCTGGTCTCCGAGGGGAGGGAGCGGGGGTGTGCAGTGACACACGTCAGCGCGTCTGGTGCATGGTTACGACACAAAATTGTGGTGGTTCTTGGCCTGGGGTGACACTCCTCCGTCCGGTGGTCTTGCTCCTGGTCATTCGTTGATGGAAAGATTGCCTACCAGTGGTTAATAACGCTAGTGGTCTGCACAAGGTGCGGGTGGCTGCAGTGGCTTCTATGTGCGTCCTTGTCGACGGGCAAGTTCGGTGGTGGTTGATGTGCTTGCCGGCGCCGGTGCAGGTTGATATGCAGATGAGGGTGTGTGGGAAGATCGGTGAAGAGGTAACGATGGCGGCTGCGGGCACCCTTGACTTATTGGAGGCATCACATCATTGCTACCATACCCCTTCCGCTTGTATTCAGTTGCCGATGCACCTCCAGGAGAAACCCTAGACCCCGTGTGATCAGATGTTGGCGGCTGCAGCTCCGGCGTGTTTGTGCGATTACCTCGGTTTTGTTTGTTGATTCGAAGTCGAAGCTATGGTGGCAGGACCCAGTGGCGACGATGACGTACAACGAGCGATCTTTTCAATGATCTTTCACGGTGCTAGCCCTGATCTTTCTCCTTCGTGGCTCTTCATTGGAGTCAGAGCTGCACTGTCTCTGTCGCGGGTGACTAAGTTCTGTCGCTGTCACATATTCTTTCTGACTCTGCACGGCCCCTTTGGTGTGGGTTGGATCGACGTTCATCTATGAAGTCGAAGTTGCTTGCTTGATGATTAGGGATGGCGATGACGCCTGCTTGGGGAGAAGTGATGACAATGACCCTAGAGTGCTATGTAGACGAGGCCCTCTTTAGAGTGGTGTGCATGTGTCGCTCAGCGTGTTGTGATGGGTACGTTTCACCCAGTTTTCTGTTCATTAATTGGGCAACTCTGATCTTCTTAATTAATAAATGAGGCAAAAAATTCCTCTATTTTGAAAAGCAAAATGTAACTTAGTACTCTAACTTGCTCTTCTTTTAACTGAACCCGTTTTTACATACAAATGCAAATTATTACAAATTTATACAGCTAGATAATATTTCCTCTGTAAACTAATATAAGAGGGTTTAGAACACTACTACGGCAGGAGTATATTACAAATAATGCATTAGAGATTCAGATACATCACTGCATGCATACATAATACATGCTACTAGTGAAAATGCCTTGTGGAAGGTGTGCATGGGCCAACAAAGTGACACAGAGCAAACATGGCACGATCAACCGCGAGTAATCTTGTGGTTGTTCTTCTTCCTGGTGACCACACGCCGTGGCGCCCGTACCTCACAGTTAAACACGTAGTACTAGTGTGGTGGCAAGTGAGATTTCGCTGCAAGAACATCGAACTTGCCTTGAGGCCTAGCACCCCCGTACAAGACATCCTGCACCGTCACCTTCGGAGCTCCATCTTCTCCACGAAAGGCGGCCGTTTCATAGTTACCAAGAATCGCAAAACTGTACCGGCCAGGACATGTGGATTTCGTCGGTGTAGGGACATCCGGACATGTATTGGGGCGTCGTGCTCCCAGTAATCAACCGGTAGTGCTGAAGAGCAACGGGTTTTTCTGCCTGAACTCTGTCTGGAGCCGATCGAACTCGTTCCGCCCTATTGACAAAGTGAGACCGTTCGGAAATTACAATTTCTCAAAATTAATTTTTTACACGAATCTACATCTAAGATCCCACAAACATAGCATCGACTGAGAGTAAGATTTAGCAATCCCGATCGCAAATATCATATTTTCGTTCTACTGCTCCCACACTTTTGGAATCATCGTGTCAATCCCTCTAAAACTACTCGATCGGAAATACCACGAGCATAATTGGATTGATGCCAAAAGTTGACATGCCAAATATTGGTTAGAGATTGGTTGCTTGCCAATTTCCATTGCAAATCTCACAAAAAGTTGTCAAGTATTAACAATTTCTGATTTTGCCAAATGTTGGAATATTGATAGCAAACCAATTACGCCGTACGTTTTTGTCCAAGATTCCTTCCTCTGATGTCGCGTTACTGTAAGGCACTACCATGACAGCAGCGTGCCACAAGCTCCGCCAAGCTCCGGTAGCTCGTCCCGCCACCAGCCACGGCCGTCGTCGCGGCCTCGCGGACCACCGTAGAACTCCTCCTCAACATCTCGTCTGCCATCACTGATTTCACCTTCTCCGCGATCTCCTCCCCCTTCACCACCCCATCGTCCCCCTCCCAGCTCCACCGCTCGACCCAGACGCCGGCCCCACAGCGCGCCACAATGCCGGCGTTCACCCGCTGGTCGGCGAACCTCGGCCACGCCAGCACCGGCACGCCGGTCGCAAACGCCTCGGTCAACGAGTTCCAGCCGCAGTGGCTGACGAACATTCCGATGGCCGGGTGCTTCAGGACCTCCCCTTGCTCCACCCACGCCTTGGTCACGAGTGCGCGGCCGCTCACCCGCTGCAAGAATCCTTCGCCGAGCAGCTCGCTGAGCTCGGCGCCGTCGTCTTTGTCCACGACGGCGCCCTTCACCACCCACAAGAACCGGCAACCGCTCGCTTCAAGACCGTCGGCGAGCTCGCTGAGCTGGTCCCGGGCTAAGGCCTTCCGGCTGCCGAAGCTGACGTACACCACCGACCGCTCCGGCTGCGCGTCGAGCCATGCCGAGTAGTCAGAGGATGCCCTCGCCGGGAAGCTCACCGGGCTGAGCGGCCCGACGGTAAACACCGGCGGGAAGCCAGGGACAACCGAGCCCTGTCGCAGCGCCGTCACGGCCTCCGGCTCCAAGTCGTCGAACGTGTTGATGAGGAGGCCGTCGGCTTTCGACAGGCTCCGGCCGTTGGCGACGAACTGCTGAGTGAAGAGGTTGTTACGGTCGTGCAGAGCCTGCGGGAAGGAAGACTTCGGGATGCGGTACACCCCGGGGACGTCGGCGTCGCCGGCTCCCGTGGCGTCCAAGTAGGTGGGGTAGTAGGCGTAGAAGGAGAACATGGTGGCGGACGCGGTGAAGAAGACGTAGCACGGGAGGCGGAGCTCGCTGGCCACGGGGATCAGCACGGAGGCCAGCGAGATGTCGGCGATGAGCGCGGACGCGTCGGCGGCGGCGAGGAGCGGGGCGAGGAGACGCGCGGAACGGCGCGTGGCCTCGTAGTGCACGTAGAACGGGTCGGCACCGGAGAGCTCGGGCGCGTCGAGCGGCGGGAGGTGGAAGTCGAGCCTGCGGACGGCCGGGAACGCGGCGAAGAGCGCGTCGAGCTGGCCGGACTCGGCGGACGAGACGGTGGGGAGGACCGTCACGAGGGAGACGTCGCAGGCGTGGCCAGAGGAAAGGGCGGCGGCGAGACGGCTGAAGGGCGCCAGGTGGCCCATGCCGGCGCTCGGGAGGAGGACGATGCGCGGGCGCGGCGCTGCAGCTCCCGCACGGTCGTCTCTCGAGCTGGAGGCCATGCTCCGTCGAACACTTTGGTTCTGTGAGAATTGTGAGTGGTGCGGTGGTGCCTTTTGTGGACAAAACTGGACAAGTGAATGCTACACTTTGGTTTGACTGTCTTTCTTGATGCTGTAGTGGAGTGACTTCCAAGAAGGTGGCTGCGTAGCTGCAAAACCGAATACGAATTCTCCGGCGCGGTCGACTGCTGACCGTCTTTTACTGGGGGGACAATGCTACATCCACGTAATAGGCCAGATGACACTTTATGATTGGGATCAAGGGGAAGGTGGGGCTCACCCCAGTTAAAATGGGGGATAGAATTAGGCTGGTCATAGTGGGGAGTAGCTTATACTAGTGTCATGCATATGACACTGGTCTAAATTACTACCTTTATAGTGCAAAGTAATATAAGGGTGGTTGTAACGTGGAATATCATATACTAGTATCATGCATACAATACTAGTGTTTGATAGTACCTCCGTAATGCGTAGTATCATATATTATTATCATGTAGTATTTTATTCATTGTCATGCATGACACATAGTAGCATAGCATTTATTATGATACAGTATCATGATATGATACTCAACCCTCTCTTTCTTCATTTAAGTCTATGACACCTCATCAAAATTGCCTAGTTGATATGCATGACATTAGCTATGATACTATCATTACGACTAGCCTAATAGTAGTGTCATAGATGGTTTCATTTAATAGCTTATAGACTCATATTGTCTTGGAAATCGCTATGTTACAGTAACATAGTATTATGTTACCATTTCTCATTAACTATTTGCCACATAAGCAAAAATTTCTTAAAGTGCGCTATGTTACTACCTAAGTTACTCCCACTATGACTAACCTTATTCTTGGAAGGTTACGTAAATTGTTACGTTAGCCTTCATAAGTGTAGCATTATGGTTTACTGGTGTTCTGTGCTAAATGTAATGAATGATGCCGACCGATGGAAGTGAGGTACCGGACAGTAACCCCGTACTGCATAGGCTCCCTAGCCAGCAGGACCTCCGTTGTCGTCCGCTCTGTCACCGCTGTCATCTTGGTTCTTCCAGCAGCGGAATGATGTGTAGGGGTTGTGGCAGCCCTGATTGGCCGCTCGGCTGCAGAAGCCGCCCCGGTCCACCCGCCCCTCGCGTTGCCCTCGCCGGTTACTTGGCCGTAGCCACGGTGCTGCGCGACGACGTGTGGCGCAGCTGCGACCGAGGTAATGCAGGAGCCCCCCCTCGCCCCGGCGTTCAGGAGCGTCAGGGAGGGCTCCTTCTTCATAGCAACTAGAGCGTCGACGGGGCGATGATGGTGGCGCCCTCTTCTTGCCATGCGAGAGGAGTCCAAGCGGTGATGTTGACTAGTCGAAGCGACCGAACATGCTACGCGGAGAGAACAACTCCTCCTTCTTAATGCGACGTCCGATTTGGACGCGGCAGTACCGTGGGGGAGG
This sequence comes from Triticum aestivum, assembly GCF_018294505.1. Taxonomy (NCBI): domain Eukaryota; kingdom Viridiplantae; phylum Streptophyta; class Magnoliopsida; order Poales; family Poaceae; genus Triticum; species Triticum aestivum. Next base: position 188,279,924 of record NC_057812.1, on the reverse strand, counting down.
GGAGGGCTGATGAAGCTATGTACCTAGGGTAGGGTCATGGATCTGTCCAGCGTATCCTCCCCAAGGACATCTTTACAAAGAAGCAAAAGCAATCGAAGAGAAATCATCATCCACTCGACCGTGGAGATGCGCTCACTCGACCACCTTGAAGACACTCGACCACCAGAAGATGAGGAACCCTCCACTCTGCAACGGTTAAGACTTAAACCATAGCACTATGAGCATTTATGACATTTACTGTAGACGTTACATGTAACGTCTTTCCTTTATAAGCATTGAACTCTGTGTAACGGAGGGGAGCCGGGGTCCTGACGCACTCTATATAAGCCACCTCCCTCCTCTGGGACAAGGGTTCGCATTTTTGTAAACACACACACACACACACACACGTATAATCCAGTCGACCGCCTCAGGGCACCGAGACGTAGGGCTGTTACTTCCTCCGAGAAGGGCCTGAACTCGTAAAACTCATGCGTACAACTACTCCATAGCTAGGATCTTGCCTCCTTATACCTACCCCCCATTCTACTGTCAGTCTTAGATCCACGACAGTTGGCGCCCATCGTGGGGCAGGTGTCTTAGCGACTTATTGGAGAAGTTGCAATTTTTCCGATCCCCATCATCATGGTTCCAGGCGGAGGGTTGGCTGAGGGCCGCGAGATCCGTCTCGGCGCGCTCGTGTTTGTCACCGACGACTCCGCTTGGCTTCAGGAGGCACCACTCGACGTCGATGCGCTCCCCGCCCGCGGGGCGACGCACTTTCACGCGTGCGTCCGCGGCATCCTCCTGCGGCAACCGTCGATCCAGTACCAGTCGACTCCTATGGCTTTCCCCCTCCCTGTGACCCGCCGGAACAAGCGCACCGGCCGGTCGAGGGTTCAACGGTGGGTGAAGCATGCGGTGGCCCGCCAGTCGGCCACCCCTCAAGTCGCGGCGCTCGAGCCCGACGAGTCTCTCTACAGCCTATTCAGTCTGTCGACTGGCTCCGTAGAGACTGTATCCGAGTGCGGTAGCAATGACCCGGCAGCGGAAGTCCTGATGGTCAATGGACCACGCGGTCCTCCTGGCTTCGGTCGTGAAGACGGAGGTGACGGGAACGGTGATCCGTCGCGCGTTCACGAGGAGTACCGCCTCGAGCCTCTCTCCTCGTAGCAGAGAGAAGAACTTCATCGTCGAAACATGGATGCCCTCCATACTCCTATCGTTAGAGAAATGCCCGAGGCCCAGGCCTTGGAACAGGCTCGCTTGGCAAATCTGGTTGAGCCCACTCGGTTGGAGAACCTACAGCGCGCACTCGACGATCGCGCTCGTCAACGTGCTCCTGAGTCCAGCCGACGCTAACTTTTTCCACCTCCGGCTCAGGTATACCGAACACCGATCCAAAACCTAGCAGCTGCGGCCCGGATAGAAGAGTCGATTCAACCTTCCCAGTCAGAAGCTGGTCGAGGTCTGGCGCAGATTAGGGCCTTGCTCCGGGCAGCAGGAGAGCAGAATACGGCCGTGTCTCAGTCGCGGGATAGGATCCATAGCAGATCTGTGGTCGCAGATACGGTCCAATCGGCCCATAGCCCGAGATCGCCCCCGAGGCATGAGGGACGTGGAGAGCGGCGTGATCAGTACAGAAACCAGGAGCAGTATGATCGTCGAGCCGATCGCAATGGTCGCCGTCGAGTGCCCACACCTCCTCCAAGGAGTGGGTCGTACGTGCCGCGGCCACATGAAGACAGGCGCCCTAACAGCGTCGGAAGAGGTATTCCAGTCGACCCTAGGGAACCAGGCTTTGATGCGAGATCTATTCTCGTACAAGGCTTGGTCGACAGAAACAGAGCTCACCGAGATGGCCATGACAGAGGCCCGCAAACCAGCAACAGGGTGCATGTCTTTGGCCCAGAGTGCTTCAACAGAGCTATCAGAGCTGCAGTGATTCCCCCCAACTTCAGGTTGGCGACTGGAGTCAGTAAGTTCACCGGAGAGTCCAAGCCTGACACCTGGCTCGAAGACTACCGAGTGGCTGTCCAGATTGATGGCAGAAATGATGAGGTGGCCATGAAACACCTTCCTCTGATGTTGGAGGGCTCGGCTAGGGCGTGGTTGAATCAGTTGGCGCCTGGCAGTATCTATACTTGGGAAGATCTTGCCTGAGTGTTTGTCAGAATGTTTGAGGGTACTTGCAAGCGGCCAGCAGGTTTGACGAAATTACAGTGTTGCGTCCAGAAACCGAATGAAAATTTGAGAGATTATATCCAGAGGTGGATCACCCTGCACCACACGGTGGAAGATGTGTCTAATCATCAGGCAATTTGTGCTTTCAAGGAAGGCGTCAGGTACCGAGAGTTGAATTTGAAATTCGGTCGGACAGGGAACATGACTTTGACTTGGATGATGGAAATCGCCACCAAGTATGCCAATGGTGAAGAGGAGGAGTGATTGCGGAGCGGCAAGCACAAGGCAGTCGCCCACGAAGCCGGAGGAGGAAACTCCAGTCGGAAACAAAAACGCAAGGCCGAACCAGTTGCTCCGAGTGAGGCCTTGGCTGTGGTTCAAAGAAAGTTCAAGGGGAAGCCCAAAGGGCTGTGGAACCCCAAGAAAGTAAAAGATCAAGATGGAAATGACGTGTTGGATCTGCCGTGCCATATCCACACTAAAAAGACGAAGAAGGTAATTTCATTTACCTGAAGCATACCACTCGACAGTGTCGGCTCCTGATCCAGCAGTTCCGAGAGAAACAGCCCAAGGAAAAGGAGAAGGAGGCAGACAATGCTGAGAGTGAAGGGGAAGATGATGATGGTCATCCTCACGTGAATTCCACTCTAATGATTTTTGCTGGTGTTGAAAACAAGAGTCGATTGAAAGTCATCAACAGAGAAGTGAACATGGTCGCTCCGGCGACACCCAATTACTTGAAATGGTCGCAGACTGCCATTACATTCGACCAGTCTGATCACCCAACGCACATCGCCACCCCTGGGAGGCAAGCGCTGGTGGTCGACCCGGTGGTCGAAGGCATTCGACTGACAAAGGTCCTGATGGACGGTGGCAGTGGCTTGAACATTCTATACGCAGAAACGTTGAAAGGAATGGGCATTCCGATGTCCAGACTCAGTGAAAGCCACATGAGTTTCCATGGGGTCATCCCAGGCAAGAAGGCTGCGTCCCTCGGTCAGATTGCACTCGACGTGGTTTCCGGTGATGCCAAAAATTACCGCAAAGAAAATTTGACGTTTGAAGTCGTGGATTTTCAGAGTGCGTATCATGCAATTCTGGGCAGGACGGCTTATGCACGATTCATGGCTCGACCTTGTTACATGTACCTCAAACTGAAGATGCCTGGTCCCAGAGGAGTGATCACTATCTCTGGTAATCGGAAAAAGGCGGAAGAGTGTTTCCAGAAGGGCTCAAAGATCACCGATGCCCAGATGGCCGTGGCAGAATTGCAAGAATACCAGAAAAATGCAGACCCAAGTGACTTGTTGCGAGCCAAGAAGCCAGCCATGGATTCAACATTCCAGTCGTCTCGCGAGAAGAAGTCTGTTCACATTCACCCGACGGACCCCAATGCGGCTCCGACCCACATTTCGACCACACTCGACTCCAAATAGGAAGAACCGCTCATCCAGTTCCTCCGTGAGAACTGGGACATCTTTGCATGGAGGCCTTCTGACATGCCAGGTGTTCCCAGGGGACTGGCTGAGCATCGTTTGCGAGTCGACCCGAAAGTGAAACCAGTCAAAGAGCATCTTCGGTGGTCCGCCATCCAGAAAAGAAAAGCAATCGGCGAAGAGGTGGCTCGGCTTTTGGCAGCTGAGTTTATCCGAGAGATTTACCACTCCGAGTGGTTAGCCAATGTTGTCATGGTCCCAAAGAAAGATGACTCACTCCGCATGTGCATCGATTTCAAGCATATCAATCGGGTCTGCCCGAAAGATCACTTCCCTCTCCCTTGCATCGATCAGATAGTCGACTCGACTACTGGGTGCGAGCGTTTGTCCTTTTTGGATGCCTACTCCGAGTACCACCAGATCCGTCTGTACGGACCCGATGAAATAAAGACAACTTTTATCACCATGTTCGGGTGCTTCTGTTATGTCACAATGCCATTCGGCTTGAAGAACGCCGAAGCCACATTTATGCGAATGATTCAGAAGTGCCTGCTCACTCAGATCAGTCGGAATGTGGAAGCATACATGGATGACATTGTGGTCAAGTCACGTATAGGTTCTGACCTGCTGACCGACCTCGCCGAAACCTTTGCCAACCTCAGAAGGTATGATAATCCATCAAAGTGCACGTTTGGAGTTCCAGGCGGAAAGTTACTCGGTTTTCTTGTTTTCGAACGAGGAATCGATGCTAACCCAGAGAAAGTAGGCGCTATACTTCGGATGAAACGCCCCGTGCATGTGCATGATGTCCAGAAGCTTACTGGTTGCTTAGCCGCCCTAAGTCGATTCATTTCTCGCCTCGGTGAAAAGGCCCTGCCTCTTTACCGACTGATGAAGAAATCAAATGGGTTCGAGTGGAGTCCAAAAGCTGATACAGCATTTGCAGAGCTAAAAGCCCTGCTTTCCACCCAGCCGGTGCTTGCTGCTTCAATCAGCAAAGAGCCTCTTTTGCTTTATATAGAAGCCACTGGACAAGTCGTTAGTACAGTACTTACGGTCGAGCGGGAAGAAGAAGGAAAAGCGTACAAAGTTCAACGCCCAGTTTATTATGTTTCTGAAGTCCTGACCCCGTCAAAGCAGAGATATCCTCACTATCAGAAGCTTGTCTATGGAATTTACATGGCCACGAAGAAGGTTGCACACTACTTCTCAGATCACTCTGTTACAGTCGTCAGCGACGCTCCATTGTCAGAGATTCTGCACAACAGGGATGCAACTGGTCGAGTGGCAAAATGGGCGATTGAACTCCTTCCCTTGGATATCAAGTTTGAGGCAAAGAAAGCTATCAAGTCCCAAGCAATAGCAGATTTCCTCGCCGAGTGGATCGAACAGCAACTGCCGACTCAAGTTCACTCGGAGCACTGAACCATGTTCTTTGACGGATCCAAGATGTTGAACAGTTCTGGTGCTGGAGTAGTTTTGGTATCTCCCCAAGGAGACAAGCTCAGATATGTCCTCCAGATTCACTTTGATTCCTCCAACAATGAAGTAGAGTATGAAGCACTCCTGTATGGGTTGCGCATGGCCATCTCACTCAGCGTCCGTCGCCTCATGGTCTATGGTGACTCAGATTTGGTAGTTAATAAGTGATGAAGGAGTGGGACGTCAGAAGCCCAGCCATGACTGGTTACTGCAACGCGGTGAGAAAGCTTGAGAGGAAGTTCAAGGGGTTAGAACTCCACCACATCCCCTGATTGAAAAATCAAGCAGCCGATGAATTGGCAAAGATAGGTTCCAAGAGAGAGGCCATTCCTAGCAATGTGTTCTTGGAGCATATTCACACGCCGACAGTTCAGGAAGATCCTTTCATTGAAGATCCCCCACAACCCAAGAGCGCCACGGATCTGACTGAAGTCGAGGTCCCAGCTGTGGTCGACCTAATCATGGAGGTTCTGGCCATTACTCCCGACTGGACGATGCCCTACATTGCGTACATCCTCAAGAAAGAGCTCCCAGAGGATGAAGAAGAAGCTCGACAGATCGTCCGCCGATCTAAAGCTTTTACTGTGATAAGAGGGCAGCTGTTCAGAGAAAGTGTGACTGGAGTCGGTCAGAAGTGCATAACACCAGAAGAAGGTCGAATGATCCTCAATGACATCCACTCGGGGACCTGTGGCCACCATGCGTCCTCTCGGGCCATCGTGGCTAAAGCATACCGAGCTGGATTCTATTGGCCACGAGCAAATGAGATGGCGAAAGATATAGTCGACAGATGTGAAGGCTGTCAATTTTACTCCGATATGTCTCACAAGCCAGCGTCAGCCCTGAAGACCATCCCCCTCGTCTGGCCCTTCGCTGTTTGGGGACTGGATATGGTTGGACCGCTGAGGACCGGCAGAAGCGGATTCACTCACGTGCTCATTGCAGTCGACAAGTTTACCAAATGGATTGAAGCCAAACCCATCAAGAAGCTTGACGCTAGCACCGCTATCAGTTTTATCAGAGAATTGACGTTCCGATATGGAGTCCCACACAGCATCATCACGGACAACGGATCGAACTTCGATTCCGATGAGTTCAGAATTTTCTACGCCTCTCAGGGCACTCGAGTCGACTATGCTTCTGTTGCTCACCCGCAGTCGAATGGACAAGCAGAAAGAGCCAATGGCCTAATTCTCAAAGGACTGAAGCCCCGACTGATGCGTGATCTCAAACATGTAGCAGGTGCTTGGGTTGATGAACTTCCGTCAGTTCTATGGGGTTTAAGGACAACTCCTAATCGGTCGACTGGAAGAACTCCTTTCTTCTTAGTCTATGGAGCCGAAGCTGTCCTGCCAAGTGACTTGCTCCACAATGCACCCCGAGTTGAACTCTTCTTCGAAGCAGAAGCAGAGCAGGCCCGGCAAGATTCAGTCAATCTCTTAGAGGAGGAAAGAGAGATGGCCTTGATCCGCTCGACCATTTATCAACAAGATTTGCGTCGATTCCACGCCAGGAATATGAGGGGTCGGGCCTTTCAAGAAGGAGACTTTGTTCTTCGAGTGGATCAGCAGAAACCACACAAGCTCGCTCCAACTTGGGAAGGCCCCTTCATCGTCACGAAAGTTCTCCACAACGGAGCATACCATCTTTACAGTATCGAGCATCAGAAAGATGAGCCACGGGCTTGGAACGCGGAGATGCTCCGCCCCTTTTATACTTAAACACTCGTTCGAATAAAATGTAATAAGCAACACCTTTTGTAATTCGTTTATCAAAGACAAGAGCTTAGTCGCGAATCTGTTCCGCCTAAGTTCGAAAAAATCCTACCGAGTGAAGAACAATCCTTCCACTAGGGGGCTTAGCTGCAGTCAAGCACTCGCCTAAGTTCTCTTGCTAAGAGGCTTAACGGCAGTCCAGCACTTGCCTAAGTTTGAAAAAATCCCACCGAGTGGAGAGCAGTCCTCCCATTCGGGGGCTTAGCTGCAGTCGAGCACTCGCCTAAGTTCTCTCTGTAAGTGCATCTAGTGCCACCCCTAGTTGGTTTTGGAGTATTGACGACAAACCTAGTTGAGGGACTAATGTGTTTATGAGAATTGCAGGATAACACAGGTATAAGTCCCTCATTGATTCGGTTTTCCTACCAGAGATGACCCCTAAAAATGTATGAAGACATTGAAGTCAAAGGTGGTATATGAAGATATTCACATTGAAGACTATGACAAGAGAAGACACCACATGAAGCCTATGGAGCTCGAAGACTTAGATCTTTCGTAGTTCTTTTTCTTTTGTGTTGAGTCATAGGAACCACCGTACTGTTAAGTGGGGTCCAAGAGAACCAGTCAGAATGACTGAAGTGATGCCTAACCAAAAACCTATGTCTTCGAGTGAAGACTATGAGAGCGAATCTTGTCCAGAGTCGGACAAGTCAGCTTTGCTTGTAGCCCAAGTAAAGTTGCCGTGTGAGTTTGAAATCTGACTGTTGGAACATGTGTCAGTTCCTTAGTGACCCAGGTTCATTTCGGACAAATCAGGTCGGGTTGCCAAGTGGCTATAAATAGCCCACCCCCTACAACCATAAACGGTTGGCTGCTCAGATTAAGAGTACGGCTTTTGTCGTTTGAGAGCAACCCACCTCGAAGCCTTTGAGAGAGAATTCCTTGCGAGGATAAAGCCCTAACCACCCAGAGCCAAAGAGAATTGGGCATCACTTAAGTCTTCTTGTCTGTGTGATCTGAAGACTTATTACACTTGAGGACTGTGCATCCTCCAGCCGGTTAGGCGTCGCGTTCTGAGCATCCAAGAGACATTGTGGATTGCCAGTGAACGAAGTCTGTGAAGGTTTGGGAGTCTACCTTGAAGACTTACCAGAGTGATTGGGCGAGGTCTGTGTGACCTTAGCTCAAGGGGAATACGGTGAGGACTGGGTGTCCTGAGCTGCGTGTTCAGGACTGGGTGTCCGGGACTGTGTGTCCTAAGGTTTAAATACCTAGCCGCCCCAACCAGACGTATAGTTGTCACAGCAACTGGAACTGGTCCAACAAATCATTGTCTTCAATGAGTCACTGGTTTCATCTTCCCTTCCCTTTACTTACTGTTGCTCCTTGTGAAGTTATTGTATGTTTGCACTATCTTTTGTCTTCACTGAGTGACTGCATGTTCTATATGGCTTCATAATATCTTCCTACCTGATCCTTACTACATTGCTGCTATTAAGTCACTGTGCTTTCACTTTATTGAATACTTGACTATGGCTTGCCTAGTGTAGTCTACCTCCCGCTGCATGGTAATAGGTTTATTTCTATCTTTTGTCTTCATAACTTGCACGTTTTGAAGACTTTCATAAAAATCGCCTATTCACCCCCCCTCTAGTCGATATAACACACTTTCAATTGGTATCAGAGCAAGGTGCTCCCTTGTTCTGTGTGATTCGGTTTAACCACCTGGAGTTTTAGCTATGTCGACTGCAGGGATAATTAAAGTCTCCGCTACGTGCCCCGTCTTCGATGGAACTGAATATCCCTACTGGAAGAATAAGATGTGCATGCATCTTGAAGCCATTGATGTCGACCTATGGAATGTCATCGAAAACGGTGTTCCCAAGGCTGGAGAAGGTGTCACTGCTGCTGATGTCAAGAAATTTGTTCAACTGGACTCTAGTGCCAAGAATATCATCTGTGGTCACCTGACCAAAGGACAGTATGGCCGTGTGAGTGCTTTGAAGACATCTAAGCTAGTCTGGGACTGGCTCTCCAAGGTCAATGAAGGCATTTCAACCCAGAGAGATCAAAGAATCAGTGTCCTTCGCAACCTCTTCAACCGCTTCAAGCGAAATGACAATGAGAATGTCCAGCACACATTTGACCGACTCACTGACATCACAAATGAGCTTCAAGCCCTCGGTGCTACTGAGATCACCAAACATGAAGTCGTCAAGACACTACTGAGATCACTTGATAGTTCGTTTGACATCCTAGCCCTGATGATTCAAGAACGTCCTGATTTCAAGACACTCGATCCATCTGACATACTTGAGAGGCTCAATACACATGAGTTTCAGCTTTCTGAGAAAAGAGATATCTACGGTCCAAACTATGGGCGAACTCATGCCTTGAAGGCAAAAGCTGTCTCCTCATCTGAAGAAGAATCTGACAACAGTTCTGATGATCCTGAAGACATTGGAAGGGAACTTGCTATGCTTGTGAACAAGTTCCAAAAATTCACCAAGAAGAAAGGCTTCAGAAAGTCTTCCCGATCAAGCTCAAGGAATGATGAAGCTTCTGCTCACGACTACAAGAAGAAAACATGTCACAAGTGCAAGAAACCTGGCCACTTCATCTCTGAGTGTCCACAGTGGGACAATGAGAACAAAAAGAAGAAGAAGAGCAAGGAATATGACTCTGACGACAAGAAGAAGAAGAAATACTCAAAGTCTTCGTCCGAGTCTTCCTCAAAGTCTTCATCACACAAGAAGAGCTCATCTGGCAAGGCACGTGCGTTTGTTGGCAAGGAAATGGATTCAGAGGAGGAGTTCGCTTCTGAGGAGGCGGAGGTGGAGTCTGAGGAGGAGTCCGATTCAGGCGTCGCAAGTCTGGCTACAGCATACGTTGCCAAGTCCATCTTCAATACTGAAGACAATGACCTCGTCACCGACACCGATGCAAATGACAAGGACTACTCCGCTTCTACCTACTGCTTCATGGCACGCGGTGCCAAGGTAAACACACGCACTACTCACTATCAAACATCTAGTGACGATGACTCTGATTGTGACTCAAAACCCAGCTACAAAACACTTGCTAAAATTGCAACTGAACAACAAAAAGCTATGGAACATATTCAAAAACTGCTAGACAGAAGCGATGATCTGTTAGGTGCTGAAATGACTCGATCTGAATCCTTAATTGAAGACATAAAAAATCTTCACATTAAGTATCAGGAACTTGAAAGTTGTCATGAAACTCTCTCAACAACTCATGAAAAGCTTTCCTATGATTATCTTCAAAGGAAGCAAGATCTTGAGAAATTGAGAGCGGTTCATGAAGATCTTCAAAAGGAAAATGAGTCACTTCGCGCCAAACAGATCAGTCCCGCTCAGGAAGGATTTGAACCACCATGTCTTAAATGCATTGAGTGTGATAATGCTACTTCTGTTGCTGAATGTTCTACTGCTACTACTGTTGCAATATCTTCAACTGTTGATGTGGTAACTAACCCCTCTGCTGAGGATACCACTGCTATTGCTGATGAGAATGCTAGGTTGAAGACATTGCTTGAAACAGGGATGTACAAAAGTCTTAAAGGGCATCAGACACTATGTGATGTCCTCAAAATGCAGATACTGAACCGAAACCCGAGGAAAGAGGGTGTTGGGTTCGTAAGGAAAATGAATGCTGATGGCTCTTACTGGAAACCTGAGCAGTACCCCAAAACCATGTGGGTTGCTGCAAAGGAACCTTCAGCAGACCCATCCAATCTATCTGGCTTCACTTGTGCTAACCCCATTATCATTGATGAATCCTTTGATGCAAACTATATACTGTTTAAGAATCAGAATGGTGAAGTGTTTGCCAGGTACATTGGTACTAACTGCAGGAATGGACCGCCTATGAAGAAGATCTGGGTTCCGAAAAGGTGTCTGGAGAATCTTCCTGTGAATGTCATCATGACACCTCACGTGAAGAAGACAAACCTCAGACCAAAGGCTTCATACGGTCCAAAGGCTTCATACAGACAGAGGACTCACCTGAGTCGCACTAACGCAAATGTTTTGTAGGGAAACCATACTCAGGCATATGAATATGAGAGCGGTTCATCAAACCGCCATGTTCATAAGACCAAGAACTATTCTGCCTATTCTTATGAGTACTATTGTCCGCCTGCAAGACTGTTTGCTAGGGCTCCAAAGCCAAAATTCTCAGATGCTGCACTTAGACTTATTGCTTCTCAGCCACCCTTGAAGATGTGGGTGGCTAAGAAAGCTTAACTCTCTTTTGCAGGGAAAGGTCTCCAGCAGAAAACCAAAATCGTCTGACGCCATTGCTGGGGACCTTAAACATCTTGCAGGGCGCAGGATCAAATGCCCGAATGGTCTTACTATATACTTCGTTCCTGAATCGCTTGCTACTCTCCCTATTAGTCGTAATCTGGATCTAAGCTTTCATAACCCATTGGTTCGTCAAATGTTTTTGCTTCACAATGCTCTTGGTGAAGCCTATCCCCCTAACTGCACTATAGGGTACGACACCAGTGTCTTCAGAATGGATTATTGATAGTGGGTGTACAAATCACATGACTGGCAAAAGAAGTCTTCTTATGGACTCAACCTTACGTCCATCCGACAAGAGCCACATCACATTTGCTGACACTGGTAAAAGTAAGGTATTGGGTCTAGGTAGAGTTGCAATCTCAAGGGATCAACACATGGATAAAGTCATGCTTGTTGAATCCCTTGGCTTCAACTTAATGTCTGTCTCAATGCTTTGCGATTTGAACATGATCGTAATATTTGGAAAATATCGTTGCCTTGTACTAATGGAATCTGACGAGTCTCTAGTGTTTGAAGGGTATCGAAAAGATGCTTTGTATGTGGTAGATTTCTCAGCAAGACCACATCTTGCCGTATGTCTTCTAGCAAAAGCTTCAGAATGCTGGCTCTGGCATCGGAGGCTTGGGCATGCTGGCATGAGGAACCTCCACACCCTAGCAAAGAAGAAGCATGTCATAGGCATCAAGGGCATCAAGTTCAAGAAAGATCACTTATGCGGTGCCTGTGAGGAAGGAAAGATGACGAGGGCCAAACATCCCTCGAAGACAATCATGACCACTACTCGACCCTTCGAACTGCTTCACATGGATCTTTTCGGTCCCACTCATTACTCAACTCTTACTACTATTGCATGCCTCTATGGCTTCGTTATTGTTGATGATTACTCTAGATACACTTGGGTGCACATAATCCTTTACAAGACTGAAGTGCAGGATGTCTTCAGACGCTTCGCCAATCGAGCTATGAACAATTATGGCGCCAAGATAAAGCACATCAGAAGTGACAATGGCACTGAATTCAAGAACACTGGCCTTGATACATATCTTGATACCTTGGGCATCACACATGAATTCTCAGCCCTGTACACGCCACAGCAGAATGGCATCGTCGAACGCAAGAACAGAACACTCATTGAGATGGCCAGAACGATGCTAGATGAATACAAGACCCCAAGAAAATTCTGGCCTGAAGCCATTGATACTGCATGCCATACAATCAATCGTGTTTATCTTCACAAGCTTCTGAACAAGACATCTTATGAGCTCCTTACTGGCAAGAAGCCAAATGTCAGTTACTTCAAAGTATTTGGCGCAAGGTGCTGGATCAAGGACCCACATCACACCTCAAAGTTTGCACCAAAAGCACATGAGGGTTTTATGCTTGGATATGGAAAGGATTCGCACTCCTACAGAGTCTTCAATCTCTTTCATTACAAAGTGGTTGAAACAGTGGATGTGCGGTTCGATGAGACCAATGGTTCACAAAGAGAGCAACTACCAAATGTGCTAGATGAAGTTCCATCCAGTGAATCAATCAAGCTAATGGGAACTGGAGAAATTATACCTTCTGAAGCTCATCCTGAAGAAGAACTTATCATCTCAGCACCTGATCAACATGAAGACAATGCTCAGCCTGAAGACATTCCTTCTAACAACGACAATGATCAGCAAGAGCAAAGTCTTCGCCCTGTACATCCTCGCGTTGCCAATGAAGTGCAGATTGAAAGAATAATTGATAGCATCAATGCACCCGGTCCACTCACTCGTTCAAGGGCAACTCAGCTAGCAAATTTCTGTGGGCACTTCGCATTCATCTCAATAACAGAACCCAAGAAAGTTGAAGAAGCCTTCATGTAACCTGAATGGATTCAAGCTATGCAAGAAGAGCTTCAACAGTTTGAGCTGAATAATGTATGGGAACTAGTTAAGCGTCCTGATCCACGGAAGCACAATATAATAGGCACCAAATGGATATACCGCAACAAGCAAGATGAGCATGGTCAAGTTGTCAGAAACAAAGCTCGTCTCGTTGCTCAAGGATATACTCAAGTGGAAGGCATTGACTTCGATGAAACATTTGCTCCTGTGGCTAGACTTGAAGCCATACGCATTCTGCTGGCCTATGCAAATCATCACAACATACTTCTATATCAAATGGATGTGAAGAGTGCTTTTCTCAATGGCAAGATTGAAGAAGAAGTGTATGTTGCACAACCGCCTGGCTTTGAAGATCCAAAACATCCTGACCTGGTATACAAGGTCAACAAGGCACTGTATGGCCTCAAACAAGCCCCTCGGTCCTGGTATGACACACTCAAATACTTCCTGAAGAGCAAAGGCTTCATACCTGGTTCCCTAGACCCCACTCTCTTCACGAAGACATATGATGGTGAACTGTTTGTGTGCCAAATATATGTGGATGACATTATCTTCGGCTGCACCAATCACAAGTACAGTGAAGAGTTTGGATATATGATGCAAGAGCAATATCAGATGTCCATGATGGGAGAGCTGAAGTTCTTCCTCGGTCTTCAAATACGACAACAACGCAACGGCATATTCATATCTCAAGAGAAGTATCTCAAAGATTGCCTGAAGAAGTTTGGTATGCAAGACTGCAAAGGCTTCACAACACCTATGCCAGCCAAACATCATCTGGGTCCCGACGACAATGGTAAAGAGTTCGATCAAAAGGTATACCGCTCCATGATTGGTTCTTTACTTTATCTATGTGCATCTAGGCCAGATATTATGCTTAGTGTTTGCATGTGTGCTCGATTTCAAGCGACACCAAAGGAGTCGCATCACTTAGCTGTGAAGCGAATTCTTCGATATTTGGCTCACACCCCAACTCTAGGATTATGGTATCCAAAGGGCTCAGAGTTTGATCTGGTTGGATTCTTGGATGCTGATTTTGCTGGTGACAAAGTTGATCGCAAGTCTACATCAGGCACATGTCACTTTCTGGGACGATCACTTGTATGTTGGTCTTCAAAGAAGCAGAACTGTGTATCTCTCTCCACTGCTGAATCTGAATACATTGCTGCTGGATCTTGCTACGCTCAGCTTCTGTGGATGAAGCAAACACTCAAGGACTATGGCATTCATCTGAAGCAAGTGCCACTTTACTGCGACAACGAAAGCGCCATCAAGATCGCCAACAACCCAGTTCAGCACTCGAAGACAAAGCACATTGAAATTCGTCATCACTTTCTCAGATATCATGTTGTGAATTAAGATATTGATATCATACACGTCAACACTGAAGAGCAATTGGCAGATATCTTCACCAAGCCCTTGGATGAGAAGAGATTTTGCAAGTTACGGTGTGAGCTAAATATCCTGGAATCCTCAAATGTCCTGTGATCAGGCACACATCCTAACCCTTATGCATATTGATGACTTAGATGTGCAACACACGAAGTAAGGTATATCTTCAATCAATGAAGACATACATTCTAAGTGTGAATACATTAATGTGGAATTTGACTTCGGAGCGCCACGATAATTGTGCGCCGTGTCTGGGTCTAATACTTCCTATACGGTGGGTAACGCCACCACCAAATGTTCTATTTTGAAGTGTTTCACTCGTGGCGTTACCTTGCAATGTCTTCACATTTGGTTTGGCTTCGATCTCAACATATCTTCATGATTATCTTCACTATGTTGATTATATATATATATATATATATATATATATATATATATATATATATATATATATATTAGTGTTGTATCCTCTACATCATTCACTTATAACTATGTCTTCATTGTTGAATCTTTTGAACTAAGTGAATGTGATCGGACCCTAACCTCTCTATGCTTTCTATCTCAAATTCTATCTCTCCAAATCATATGCATTCTATTGAAACTGTCGAATGTCTTCTCTGTGTCCTTATCAGCAGAAGATACATAGACAACCATTAAGTCCGTTTTCAATGCTCATTCCTCCACATGAAACCCGGAGAAGTAGGAACGACCACCCGACAATCAAGGCGTGCGTGGGACGTGGAACAAACCCCAAAATTCCGCATAATGGCCACATGTTCCTCAGATGCGAATCGCCAGGGGCACCTGTGTAATAGCGCAGTGCCGCCCATGTACCTATAAATACACACTTCACAACGGTCATTATCTCTTCTTCCACTCTCGCACGAACCCTAGCGCCACTGCTAGCCCTCGACGACGCCGGCGACGAAGCGCTTCGCTACCGCAACCTCTCCGACGCCGTCTTCACGCCGACCGCGGACATCGTCCTCTCCGCCGTCGCCGTAGGTGTCCTCCGTCGCCAAGTTAGGGCACAGAAGATCGAACTGCTCGGCCTCATCTTCCACTTCGTCTAGCAGTTCTTAGTATGGTAGATAAAACTTCCTTTTTACAGCACCGTTGATCCTATGGATTTGTCACTTTCTACCACAAGCAGTTTCTATTCACACAAGTTAGATCTCTCTCATACTGCATCTCATAACATGCCTAGTATATTCACTTATGCTTCACAAAGTAGTTAGATTCCTCACTTGTACTGATATGTGGATTCGTACAAATCTGGAACCAACTCCTTATCTATGAGTGAATGTCTTCGCACGATGAGGTCAATGTCTTCTAAACTGATTTATCTTCAAAATCTTCTGAGAATGCATATGACCTCTTCCCCTTCCCTCGCACCTTAATGCTGTCACAGGTACATGTCCGTGGGAGAATCCTTTGGTTCTCATAGTCTGCATTCATTTGCAGAATTCTTACAGCATCACAATAATTCTCCCGAAGCCAGTTCCTGTTGGTCCAGCAAGCGAAAACCTTTGAAGCCTTTGAACGTGTTGAAGCCTTTCAAGTTAAAGTTTATGGCTTCAGAGAAAGCAGCAAGGAAGGGTGGCAGAAAGCATCATGGAGAAACATCCAGAGATCTGCCAGATGAACTCTCAGAACTATACAAGACAGATCCTGAAGAGGATTACAATCAGCGCAAGACCCGAATCCAATGGATTCAAAGATATTGGGCAGAACAATGGTTCAAATACCGATTTGTAACCCAGGAATATGCTGAGAAAAACGCCATCAAGAGACCGTGGGGAGACATCCTATACAAGAATCTTCTGCCCAGGTCCAGAGATGAAGCCATTGAACAAGGCTTCTATCCCTGCATGGTCCGTGGGCCACAACCTGCCGATGCACACCCATCGTCACTACTATGGTGTCGTGATGACAATCTGTTCAAGCGCAACTTCCAGTTTGCCCAGAACTTAGCGAAGCAGAACAAGAAGACTTTGGGGTTAGACTTCAACCCTGGTCCCTCGGCACCAAGGGCAGATGGCACACGAGATGCAGAACCCAATGTCATAGGTCCTTTCTACAACCTTGAAGGCCTCATCACCTGCATCTTAGTTCAAGGGACTGCAGTGAATGAGCCTGCAGCTGACGCTGAATCAGAAGAAGCTCCTGCAGCGCCGAAGACAAAGAAGATGAAGAAGCCTAAAGCTTCAAAGCCTGCCCCCTCACCAAATATCTCAAGGGCGAAGCCACTGACAACTGCACCTCCTGAAGACAGTGTGCAGTCCGAAGACTTATCTCGCATCTCCAAGCCCCAGAAAGTCAAGATGCCTCTTCCTCACACCGGACAAGAGCTAACTGCTGTTGCCATTCTGCGCAATGATGACATTGATCTGTCAAGTGATGAAGATCTAGCAGATGACGCTCTTGAGCAACTCATCAAGAGCAAAGAAGAAGCAGAAATCTTCAATTATCTGCCTCTCTTTGATGTGACCATCATCTGCAACTTCATTGACGAGTGGTTTGACACGCCAAACATCAGCTTTGAAGATCTGCAGCTACCAATTGGCCTCAGTGTCGCCTTCCAAGGCGCCATTGCTTCAGAACTCGCTATTGCCCAGCGCATTGTTGAACTGAAGCAAAAGATTGACTATGAAAAGGCTCAGTTCAAGAAGCATATGGCCAAGCTCAGCATGCAGGAAGTGAAGAACTTCAAGAGTATGATGCACGAGCTCAAGGAAGCCTTTGTAAAGAAACGTGCAGAAGCTCAGGGTTCGCGTGAGCGCATGAAGACTCTGGCTGACAGATGTGTGCAAGCCTACAATGAGGCTGAGAAGCACAAGGCCCTTGGGCGTCCTCGCATCGACCCCAGGATGGCCGCAAAGAAGAAGAAGAAGCCTGCTACGGCTGAACCTGACGCACCACGGCAGGAAGCAATTCCGATTGTCTTCCCAACTAGACTGACTGGCTCGAAGCCAAAAAGCCGGTCAACTGCTTCAGAGCTCAAGAAGACAAGGACTGCTGAGGCTGAAGCCAGGAAGAGGAAACATTCTGAAGCCTCTCCAACTGCCCCCTCCAAGAAGAAGAGGAAGACCAAGAAAGATCGGGCTGCTCCCACAGAGTCCTTGATAGTTGAACCCATTTCTATGGTCTATCCTGAAGCTGAACGCCAACTGACTATCCATGAGCCTGCTTCCACAGAGGCTCATGAAGCTGAAGACTTTCCAGCAGCTGATCCCATCGCTGCTGAAGACATTGGTCAACATGACAATGTAGAAGATGGTGCAGTCCTTCCTCAGAACAGCGAACTCATCAGCATTGGTCGTCCACTGACGCCAATTGCACAGGATGCTTCATGGGCAGATCGCCCACAAGAGGAAGAAGACTATGAGGCCCAGCCCACTCCAACTCCACAGGCGTCGCCCGCGTTGCGCAGGCTTCGCAAAGGTCCAAGGCCTCAAGTCTCTGCTGAAGACAACCGGCTGCATCAGCCACGGAAGAAGAAGTCCCACAAGTTCCCACTCCCCTGTCCCACCAAGAAGCAGTTCTCAAGGAGAACGTGCTTGTGACCGACACTCCAGCTCGTCAAGTGGAGGATGAAAATCTTGCGGCTGCCACAACCACCAATGAAGCTAATGTGGAGCCCTCCCCAACGGAAGAAGAAGACAACGAAGCCACTGATCCCGTCACTTCTGTTCCTGAGTCTGCTGCCGGTCCCCAGTTCGACTATCATGTTGAGCATAGGCCTCAGGTACAGAAGCCAATCCCAAGATTGCCAAGGTTCCTAGGTCCTGCATCAGCACCTGGCTCCTTCAATATCAATGGCTTCAGGGTAGACAACACATTCTTCGATAGCTCTAGGAACCCCTACTCAAGGGAAAGGATATCATCTGATCGGTTCTGGAGCTATCCTCAGCGAAGCTATTACTCATGCATTCTTTACAACAAGTCGCATCTTCCCACACAAGAGCCTTGACATGAAGCCATAGCTGGTCTGCCTTGTCTGGAAGAAGCTTTGGATTGCTTCAAGGAAGTTGGACTGTTGCCGTTTGTTACTGACCAAGAGCATTGGAATGAAGAGCTGCTGCTCCAATTCTATGCCACACTTCACATCCGCGGGTACAACAGAGATCCGAAGACTTGGGTCCTGGAGTGGATGACCGGAAATGTTCATCACGAAGCCAATGCATTTGACATCATTGAGCTCACTAGTTTGCCCACTCCTGGCGATCTCTACGAGCATGGCTGTCAGCTGCATAGTGAGGCTATTGAGAGCATCTTTAAGAGGCCGGAACCTGATATGAGTCAGATGCTCAGCATGATGAAGCCATTGCCCCAAGATGCTGCTTATCCAACAGAGTTCTTTGTTGAAGACCTTGAGTATCTGCCAAGAACCATCTATCACATCATCAGGTGAACTCTCTGGCCCATCAAAGGGCACTCTCCAAATGCCAAGCTTGAGGGTGCAATGAAGACTTTGGTCTTCTATATTCTTCATGGAAAATGCTTCAATGCACATGACTTATTCATTCCGCCAACTTGGTGCATCAGGCTCTGATCTATTTGGCTTGAATTTCTACGCCCATGGGTAATGCGGCTAATTAAACTTCACTCCGATATCTCATATCAGCCATCTGCTCGCAATCATAGGATTTTCTGCCTGATGTGATATCTCTACTGAAGCCATCTATCCTGAGCCTGCAAAGGAACCTCTAAGTCTTCAGAATGCAGAGCATCAGAGTTTCTCACAGAACATTGAAGGAGTTGAAGCAGTCACTCGGGTGTATCCTTTGCTGGCACTACACGTGCACCACACCATGCGTCTACTGAAGCCACTGATAAGCCAACTGCTCCAAGACCCAAGAAGCGCACTCGTGTCTCAACGACCGAGAGCTTCTTGTGGCTCTTCATCAGAAACAAGATAGGCATCATGCTGGCTGAAGCGTCAGATGAAAAGCCTCTTGGTGGAGGTTAATCGCATTCGCAATCTTGCCACCAAGAATGCTTTCGTTGCCCATTGAAACCTGTCGCCGCACATGGAAAGGGCAAACGATGATGTGTTCTGAAGATGATCTCCAAGAGGATGGCTTCACTGAGCGATTCAAGTTTGACTCCACACCTCCTCGAAGAGCTGTGCTGCTAGGAACTCCATCCCTTGAAGACTCTGAGTTCTCTTCATCTGCTGGCAATAGTGACTGCCAGAGTTATCGAGGATGAAGATGATGCTACTTCACCACCACCTCCTTCAGCACGCGTCAACTCTGCTCCAAGCTCTCAGCACCGCCAAACACCACCAATGACCCAGCTACTTCACCTACTCCGCATGGGAACGAGTAGATGCCTCTATGTCTTCAAACCTTTTTGGTCCTTACTGACAAAAGGGGGAGAAGCATATGAGGTTGATAGTCCTTCAAGCGGGTCCATATGGGCGGGTGCTTTATATTTTGCTTCGTGCTTACAACTCTCGTTTTGCTACATTTGGTTCTTTGAGTTGTAACACTTAAACTCGATGGTCGTCTGTACTTATTGCCACTTTGTTTTGCGATGATAATTCTGCATGTGCGACGATAAATTCCGCAGTTAGATCATTCTGTAGACGTCCATTTTCCATTATGCATTGTCATTATCTTCATACACTTTCACGTGCATAGTGGATTGTCATCATAAGTTGAAGTGGATCTCCACAAGTACAACCTGCCATGTGCATTTGCATTCCAAAAGCAAATTACTTTATGCACATCTTCAGGGGGAGCCCTTGCAACTTATGAAGACAATTCTTATCCTTTACAATTTCACAGATTATATTCCCCGTTGAAAACTTCAACTAGTTTGTCATCAATCACCAAAAAGGGGGAGATTGTGAGTGCATCTAGTGCCACCCGTAGTTGGTTTTGGAGTATTGACGACAAACCTAGTTGAGGGACTAATGTGTTTATGAGAATTGCAGGATAACACAGGTAGAAGTCCCTCATTGATTCGGTTTTTCCTACCAAAGATGACCCCTAAAAATGTATGAAGACATTGAAGTCAAAGGTGGTATATGAAGATATTCACATTGAAGACTATGACAAGAGAAGACACCACATGAAGCCTATGGAGCTCGAAGACTTAGATCTTTCGTAGTTCTTTTTATTTGTGTTGAGTCATAGGAACCACCGTACTGCTAAGTGTGGTCCAGAGAACCAGTCAGAATGACTGAAGTGATGCCTAACCAAAAAACCTATGTCTTCGAGTGAAGAACTATGACGAGCGAATCTTGTCCAGAGTCGGAACAAGTCAGCTTTGCTTGTAGCCCAAGTAAAGTTGCCGTGTGAGTTTGAAATCTGACAGTTGGAACACGTGTCAGTTTCTTAGTGACCCAGGGTCATTTCGGACAAATCAGGTCGGGTTGCCAAGTGGCTATAAATAGCCCACCCCCCACAACCATAAACGGTTGGGCTGCTCAGATTAAGAAGTACGGCTTTTTGTCGTTTTGAGAGCAACCCACCTCGAAGCCTTTGAGAGAGAATACTTGCGAGGATAAAGCCCTAACCACCCAGAGCCAAAGAGAATTGGGCATCACTTAAGTCTTCTTGTCTGTGTGATCTGAAGACTTATTACACTTGAGGACTGTGCATCCTCTAGCCGGTTAGGCGTCGCGTTCTGAGCATCCAAGAGACATTGTGGATTGCCAGTGAACGAAGTCTGTGAAGGTTTGGGAGCCTACCTTGAAGACTTACCAGAGTGATTGGGTGAGGTCTGTGTGACCTTAGCTCAAGGGGAATACGGTGAGGACTGGGTGTCCTGAGCTGCGTGTTCAGGACTGGGTGTCCGGGACTGTGTGTCCTAAGGTTTAAATACCTAGCCGCCCCAACCAGACGTACAGTTGTCACATCAACTGGAACTGGTCCAACAAATCATTGTCTTCAACGAGTCACTGGTTTCATCTTCCCTTCCCTTTACTTACTGTTGCTCCTTGTGAAGTCATTGTATGTTTGCACTATCTTTTGTCTTCACTGAGTGACTGCATGTTCTGTATGGCTTCATAATATCTTCCTACCTGATCCTTACTACATTGCTGCTATTAAGTCATTGTGCTTTCACTTTATTGAATACTTGACTATGGCTTGCCTATAGTCTACCTTCCGCTGCATGGTAATAGGTTTATTTCTATCTTTTGTCTTCATAACTTCCACGTTTTGAAGACTTACATAAAAATCGCCTATTCACCCCCCCTCTAGTCGATATAACGCACTTTCACTCTCACTAAGAGGCTTAACGGCAGTCCAACACTCGCCTAAGTTTGGAAAAATCCTACCAAGTGGAGAGCAATCCTCCCACTCGGGGGCTTAGCTGCAGTCGAGCACTCGCCTAAGTTCTCTCACTAAGAGGCTTAACGGTAGTCCAGCACTCGCCTAAGTTTGAAAAAATCCCACCGAGTGGAGAGCAGTCCTCCCACTCGGGGGCTTAGCTGCAGTCGAGCACTCGCCTAAGTTCTGTCACTAAGAGGCTTAACGGCAGTCCAACACTCGCCTAAGTTTGAAAAAATCCCACCGAGTGGAGAGCAGTCCTCCCACTCGGGGGCTTAGCTGCAGTCAAGCACTCGCCTAAGTTCTCTCACTAACAGGCTTAACGGCAGTCCAGCGCTCGCCTAAGTT